>NW_021604771.1:813370-899639 GCF_004785775.1 Grammomys surdaster | reverse complement strand
GGCTCAGGCCCCGTGCTTTACAGTGTCTTCCTTCCAGGAGAAAGAAGCAGCAGCATCATTGAGCCTGACACATATGTGTTCTGGAGATCAACCTCTGATGCTCATCCTTTTGTGAAGCAAGCATCTAGGCACTGAGCCACCTCTCCATGCCCATGTTTGTAGGTTAAGCAAATTTCTTACTGTAATTGTTGTGAACAGTATCTCTTTTTCCCTGTCTTTCATCAGAGTGGGAACATCTTTCTGATAGCAATGGCTTTACACTCTTGGAGTCCACACAGGCTCAGGAAATGTCACCTAATGTGCTCTTGGGAACCGTATATTTTTTTATACAAGCTCATGCTACTGTCTGCTCCCTATGACTCTGCTCTGGGGTTAGCTCCCTATGATCTCACACTAGTGAGCCAGTCGTTACACACCTGCTTGGTTCTCACTCCCAAGGATTACTGCTCCACTGACCCAACAGACATCTGTAATCAACCACTCTCACCATCTCAGCTCTCCACCCAATACAACCCTCACTGGGCATCCCCTTGGAGGCTGGGAACACAGTGGAGCATAAGGAAGAGACCAGACCCTTCAGGGTTGCAGACATCAAGACTGCCTTGCCAGTAAGCCTTTTTCCTGGCCAGCAAGGCTTCCTGGTGCTGTCCTTGGTGCTGATATGGGTCTGAAAGGGAGACTAGAATGACTGGCATTGCTCCTGGAGAACTCACGAGACAGCACAGTACAGGTCGATAAAGATCTGCCAATAAGGTCCAGAGATAAGTGGCCTATGCCTTAGAGGAGCGTCAGATGAAGAACTGCTACTGTAGAGTGATGGTTTGTATATGTTCAGCCCAGGGAGCAGCACTATTAGAAGGTGTGGCCCTGTGGGTGTGGGCAACCTCAGCTTGTTTTATTTTTATTGATTTGGTTTTTTTTCAAGACAGTGTCTCACTACTTGACACTTGTTGTCTTGGAACTCACTGTGTAGACCAATCAGACTGGCCTTGAACTCACAGAGATCCATGATGATTCTCTATAAACTGTAGTATGCAAATTGAGGGCTGAATCTAAGGCTAGGAAAGAACTGTACTATAAGCCCCACCTCGGCCCCTCACTGGTAGATGCCAGGGCAGATGTTCAACCACTGAGTTATGACTCTAGGCCCTCAGTGGTGGATTCTAAATAATGTGCATTACAGCTGAACCATCTCTAGCCCTTTTAATAAAAAAAATTTACTTTATGTATTGAGTACACTGTCGCTGTCTTCAGACACACTAGAATAGGGCATCAGATTCTATTACAGATGGTTGTGAGCTACCACATGGTTACTGGGGATTGAACTCAGGACTTCTGGAAGGGCAGTCAGTAGTATTAGCTGCTGAGCCATCTCTCCAGCCCAGTTTTTAAATTTCTTAACTTTGTTTTTGTGTACATGTTTGCCTGCATGTATGTATGTGTACCACATGCATGCCTGGCACCTGCAGAGGTCAGAAAAGGTTTTCAGAGTCTCTCGAACTGGAGTTCCAGAGATGGAATGTTTGTGGGTTGCCATGCGGGTGCTGGGACCTAAACCCAGAGCTCCTACAAAAGCAGTACGTGCTCTTAACCACTGAGCCATCCCTCCAGCCTCTAGGGGTTTTTGTTTTCTTGTTTGCTTGGTTTATTGTTGCTGTTGTTGTTGTTTTGTTTTGTTTTTTTTTTTTTTTGAGACAGGGTTTCTTTATGTAGAGCTGGTTGTGGTGGAAATCACTTTGTAGAACAGGCTGGTCTTGAACTCACAGAGATCCACCTGTCTCTACCTCCAGAGTGATGGGATTAAAGGCATTTGGCACCACCATCTGGATTTTTTTTTTTTTAGCATAAAATAGAATTTATTCAGGGCAGGGGGAGGGGCGCCAGGGGGGGAGTAGAGGCGGGGGGGGGGGGAGAGGGAGAGAAAGAGTAGAGGAGTAGAGGCCGGCCATGACCATGTGGAGAGAGGGGGAAGGGAAGGGAGAGGGGAGAGGGGACAGAGAGAAGCTAGAGGCAAGAGAGCAAGAGCCTGGATTTTTTTTTTTTTAAATACAGAGTTTCACTAAGTTGCCCAGACAGGCCTTGGCTCTGTCTGTAACCCAGCCAGGCCTGAGCTTACACATGCCCTTCAGCTGCAGTCTTCCAAGGAGCTAGGACGCCTGGCCTATCCCACCAGTACCGACTAGTATCTCTACTTCTGGTATCGCTTTGTTTCTCCTCACTGTTCATAGAAGCAAAAGTGAAGATGGGAGGCCCAGTGTCGTTAAACATTCCAGTGGTTAAGACACAGTCAGACATGGTGACACACCCCTGCCGTCCATCCCAGCACTGGGGAGGTACAGGGATGAGGACCATGAGTTCAAGGCCAGCCTCAGTAACAGAGCATGCTTGAGGTCCATCTGGGATACACAGAACTTGGTCAAAGAGTGGCCATCATAGAAGCACATAGCTGGACACATGGCAATGCCTCAATGGACCAATCTGCATCGCAGCTCCTACATCTATAACTCAGGGAGCATCAGAAGACGGGGTGGAAAGATCGTAATCACCAGAGTACCAGGAAGTCTGCTGCGAAGCACTCTTCTAGAAATGGCTGGTAAGACCAGAACAATGCCAATATCAATAGCTAGGCTAATTCAGAGAGGGGGGAACCTCACGTGACCTCACCCCTAGACAAAGAACTATAGGCAACCAATGACTCCAGGGAGAGGGAGCGGGAGCCCTCATACTGGTTATTCAATACCAAGTGGTCAACCCTGAAACCATACACACACAAACAACAAAACAGACTCGGCTGATTGTACTTAAATCTTTGTGCATATATATGCATATAATAATGTACATAAGAATAATAATCAAAGTAAGAGTCTATCAGTTTGAGAGTAGGGCAATGGAAGTACAAAGTGATGTAATTCCCTTTGAATTAGAAACATTTAAAAGCGGAAAAGTGCTGTTGTCTGTGCACATGCACGTGTGCATGCACATAGGTGCTCATGACGTGTCTGTAGAGGTCAGAGGATAAACTTGTAGAGTTTTTTTTTTAATTCACCTTCATGTGACTTGTAGGGACTAAACTCAGACTGCCACACCTGAAGCACCTTTACTGAGTTATTTTTACTTTTGTATTTTATAGCAGGACTATAATGACACAGAGGATTTTAAATATTTTCAAGCTTACGCCTTTAAGCTTGGGTAAGCTTCCAGCTACTCTAACCTGACTAATCCTGACACTATGTCCTGGCAGGTGGCCAGCTCTATCTCTCTGCTTCACTCTGGTTCGTCTGTTCACCAACATGTCTGGCTGGCTGAATCTCCTGTGTCTTTCTTCTCCAGGCGTCCCTCTCTCTGCCCCAAAGAGCCACCCTCCACTTCCTGCCAGCTACTGGCCATCAGATCTCTATTAAAGCCAATCAGATACAATTTTAGATTGCCTTACACAGGTAAGAAAGAATATTTACAAAATATGTGACTAGTGATAGGCCATAGAAATAAAAATACCAAGATCCTGCTAGTATTTAGCTCTCTGCTGGTACAGAATTAACAAGTGAATATACAGAGACACACCTTCACACAAAGTACCCCTGTAATATTTTGTCAGTCTCGGCGTGTAGTCCTGCTAGCTTAGAATTTGCTATGTAGAACAAGCTGATGTAGAACTCATGGGCTATAAATGTTAAGCCAAGGTTACAGGTGTGCACCACCTATGTGTACTGTTCTCACAGAGAAACTGTTAAAAGTATCTGGCTTTCTTTCATCTTTCTTTTTCTTTTTCATTCTTTTTCTTGAGATAGAATCCCCCATAGCTCAGGCTGGCCTGGAACTCACAATGTAGTTTAGGTGGTAGACTGTCTATGCACCAAGCCATGGGTTTGATTACCAGCACTACATACACCAGGAGCAGCAGTATATGTATGGATTTACAGCATTTTGGTGGTACACAGGGAGAATCATAAGTTCAAGGTCATCTTCAGCTTTCTATCAAGTTCAAAAGTAGCCTGGGATACAGAAGATACACACATGTGCGCACGTGCGCGCACGCGCACACACACACACACACACACACACACTATATAGTAGACTGGAAAGGTGGCTTGGTTCAAATCCACAGCACTCATGTAAATGCTGGGTGGGTGTGGTGATCTGCCTGTAGTCTTAGCAGAGATGAGGTCCACAGAGCAAGCTGGCTACTTAGACTTGTTCAATCAGTGAGAGACCCTTCTCAATAAAGTGGATAGAAACAGAAGAAACACAACATTAGCCTCTAACCTCCATACACATGCTTGTACACTGCCATACATACAGAAGAGAGTATGTGGACACAGCACACACACACACACACACACACACACACACACACACACACACACGAGACCTTTATTTACATCTCAAATGTTGTCCCTCGCTGCAAGTCCCCTGCCATAGTTTCTCACCACCAACTAAAAACATACACGGGCTGAAAGCAGACTTTTTAATTTCTTGATTTTCGAGACAGGGTTTCTCTCTGCAGCCCTGGCTGTCCTGGTACTAGCTTTTGTAGACCAGGCTAACGGATCATAGAGATCTGTCTGCCTCTGCCTCTGCCTTCTCTTGCCCCTCAACTCCTCAAGTGCTGGGATTCAGGGTGTGTGTAACCACAACCCAGCTGAGTGAGGGACTTTTGGGTTAGCTAGGGAGAACATAGAAACAAACCTGTGAGAGGTAGGACCATGAGTAAAGAATTGAAAAGAGGAGGACTGAGAGTTAGGACCATGAGTACAGTTCCCAGCACTTACATGGGATGGCTGCCTGAATCATCTCTAGACCTTGAACATTCATGTGAGTACACACACACACACACACACACACACACACACAGGGGTTGGGGGGACAAAATAAGTCTTAAGAAAAAGCAGGAGTGGAGCTGGAGAGATGGCCCAGCAGTTAAGAATACCAGCAGATCCCCTAGAGGTCCTGCAACCACATGGTGGCTCGTAACCATCTCTAATGTGATCTGACCCCCCAAAAATGTTCAGTGAGCATGCCAACAGGCGTTCAGATCTTCTTCCATGAGAGGAACAGAATGCAAAACCACATTTCTCAATGAGGGCTGAAGAGACAGCTCAGTGGTTATAAGCACTGGTTGTTCTTCTAGAGGACCCAGGTTTGATTCCTAGCACTCACGTCGTGACTTCAACTGTCTGTAGCTCTAGTTCCAGGGGCTCAGATGCCTTCTTCTGAACTCCACAGGCACCAGGCATGCATGTGGTACACAGGCATACATGCAGGCAAATTTTTTTTTTTTTTTTGGTTTTTCAAGACAGGGTTTCTCTGTGTAGCCCTTGGCTGTTCTAGAACTCACTCTGTAGACCAGGCTGGCCTCGAACTCAGAAATCCGCCTGCCTCTGCCTCCCAAGTGCTGGGATTAAAGGCGTGTGCCACCACTGCCCGGCCCAGGCAAAACATTTTGACACATAAATGTTTTAGGATTAAAAACAAGCAAACACCAAAGTATCTCCACATATCCATTAGGATTGCTGTTAACTACTTTTCCCATCTCTGTTTCAAAATACCAGTCAGAAGCAACTTAAGGGAATCAAGGTGATGAACGCCTGTAAGCCCAAAATTCAGGAGGCAGGGAGAGAAATGTCAGACATTCAAGGTCATCCTCCACTCCTCCACTCCTCCGCTACACAGCTAGTTTGAGACCAGCCTGGGCTACATTAGACCCCATCTCAAAATTTAAAAGTAGAGGAGGAGGAGGAAGAAGAGGAAGGAGAAAGAAGAGGAAGAGGAGGAGGAAGGAGAAGAAGAGAAGCAACTTAAGGAAGGTTTATTTTGGCTCACAATTTCAATCGAGTCCACAGTAATGGGACAGGGATGATAGCCAGAGCAGCTCCATCTGTGGTAGTGGGAATTTCTTCACATCTCTGTGGATCAGGAAGCAGCGGGACAGAAGGAGGCTCCAGCTCCATCTCCATCAGCAAGATCCAGCACCCTGCCCCTCCCCCAACCAGTACCACGAGTTGAGCACAGTCAAAATACATAATCCTGTGAGGGACATTTCACATTCAAACAAATCGTAACAACTAATACTTTAAAGGCGTGATGGAGGAGCAATGACTCAGTGGTTATGAGTGTGCTGTTGTTCTGTTTTTACTGTTTGCTTTCTTTGGAAGCAGGGTCTTGGTTGGCCTGGTAGTCACTATGTAGACAAGGCTGCCTCTGCCTCCCAAGTGCTGGGATTAAAGAGTGTACTGCTATGTGTACTGTTTTTACAGAGGACCTGAATACGGTTCCCAGCACTTAACATGGGATGGCTGCCTGAATCATCTCTAGACCCTGAGCATTCATGTGAGTACACACACACACACACACACACACACACACACACACACACACACAGGGGTGGGGGGACAAAATAAGTCTTGAGACAAAGCAGGAGTGGGGCTGGAGACATGGCCCAGCAGTTAAGAATACCAGCAGATCCCCTAGAGGTCCTGCAAGCACATGGTGGCTCGTAACCATCTCTAATGTGATGGGATGCCATATTCTATCATGCAGGTATACACGCAGATAGAGCACTCATGTACATAAATCTTTAAAAAGAAAAAAAAACAGGAACCATAGGGAAAACAAAAACTCACAGGTTAGTTATAGTGAGGCTGTGGGAAACTTGGACCCTGCACATTGGTAGAAATGTAAGGTGGTAGGACCGCTGGAGGTTGGGGGGGGGGATCACATAACGGCTCTTCGAGGAGTATACTTCAACTAGCAGGCAGGGGAAGCTCAGTGGAAAATTACTTGCTGTGCAAGCATGAGAACCCAAGTTCCATCTCCAGCACCCATTACATGCCAGGCATAAGAGTACAAACAAACCTGTAACCACAGTTTTGGGTTGGTGGAGACAGGAGAATGTTTGGGGCTTGCCAGCTAACCAGACTACCCTGTGAGTTCCATGTTCAATGAGATCTGAGCTCAAAAGATGGCTCAGAGGTTAAGAGCACTTACTGCTCTGGCAGGAGACTGGAGTTCTGATCATAGCAATCACATGAAGGTTCACACCTGTCTGCAACTCCAGTTCCGGGGTATCTGATGCCCTCTTCTGGCTTCTGCTAGCACTGCAGAAGTCCTGGGGTGGATATGTTTAAGATATAGCATATACATGTACAAAACTATCAAAGAATACATTTTGAAAATCTAATTTTGACAAAAAAGATGAATTAAACATTTTCCACTCTGTAAAGTACATGGAATAGTTGACTTTACAGAGGTAGGAAAGAGGAACAGGATGCTATTTACTGGTTATAGAATTGTAGTTTTTATCCAGTTGTGGTGGATCATACCCGTTATCCTAGCACTTAGGAAGCTGAGGCAGAGAACTACTGTGATCCTGACCATACACGGACTACAATGAGTTTTACACCAGCCTGTCCTAGAGTGAGATCTGGCCATAAATACAAAACAGGTTGAAAGATGGCACAACAGGTAAAGCACTTGCAACATATGTATGCATAAGGACTAGAGTTCAGATCCTCAGAATCCCCAGCAAAGATGACTGGTTACAGCAGCTTGACTGCAATCCCAATGGGCAAGAAGCAGAGACAGGGAATATCTGGAGAAAGCGGGCTAGCCAGACAGTATGAGTTCAGCAAGATTCTGTTTCAATAAATAAAGCAGGCAGTGATTGAAGAAAGTCACTCAATGCCAACCTTGGGCATCTGTTGGGAACATAGTCATAGACAGCACTGAGAAAAATGGGAATGTTAAATATGCAAGTTGTCCTTTCAAGGAAAAGATGTAGAACCTAGTTTCTGCCCAGAAGGCTGGAAACTGAGGTGCTGACAACCTAAGTAATCCTTGTGCTATTGGTAGGCTCAGACTACAAGCTCCCACAAACAGGACAGGAGGCAATGACAGTCGAGGTGATCTTTGCCTTACCTATGTGACCAAGGGCTCCTCCAAGAAAGATCAGAGAAACTTAATAGCCTAGGGGACCTCTGTGTTATCTGGTCTGGCTAGGGGCTCCAAGATCCCACAACCAGGATCAGCGGTGGCTAATAACCCACATGAGCTGAGTACTATCTGTATGACCAAGGCCACACCAGATCCTCCCCTAGGCCCAAAATACATGTAACTTATCTCTAAAACCCATCTTCATGGATGTGGCATGTACTTTGAGAAGTGCTGTGATGGAATAATGCCTCCTTGTGTACAAAGGATTGTGTTACACCTGCAAACTTTTGTTTTCAAATTGTACAAATTAAATCTGCCTCACATAAACCGCTCAGGGTCAGACTGTAGAAGTCTGAACCAGCACTGGCTACAGCTGAGTTGTGTTGAACCTGATTTCCTTCTTGTTTCATGTGGATCGTTACTCTGATGGCCCTGGTGTCTGCAAAGACCCTCACAGGCCTCAACATGCAGGATACACATGCACCAAAGTCTATACATGTGAACACAATGCACATATGCATGTACACCACACACATATATCCATAAAAAGGTTTATTAAAAAAAAAAGCACTTTTCAAGCCTGATAACCTGAGTCCCTTACAGTGGAAAGGAAGAACACACTTCTTGCAGTTGTCCTTTGGTCTCCTCTTGAGGACTGTGTCATGGCCCCAAAAGACGTGCTGCAGTCAAGAAGGAGCTGAACTTCTGATCCTCCTGTCTCCACCTTGCAAATGTTATTATACTAGCATGCCAAGTGGTTTTTTTTTTTTAAGGTTTATTTATTTTTATATGAGCACACTGTAGCTGTTTTCAGACACACCAGAAGAGGGCATCAGATCCCATTACAGATGGTTGTGAGCCACCATATGGTTGCTGGAAATTGAACTCAGGACCTGTGTAAGTGCAACCAGTGCTCTTAACCGCTAAGCCATCTCTCCAGCCCCCTCATACCAAGTTGATATTAAGTCCTGGAGATTGTACTCTACTGATCTACACCCCTCAGCCCAACTTTAGTTTTTTGTAACAGGGTCTAACAACATATCCTAGGCTGTCCTGGAATTCACAATGAAGGTCAGGCTGGCCTGACCCCTCTGCTTCAGCCCCTCACGTGCTGGACTACAAGCACTCATCAGACTTACCAACTCCTGTGTTCTAAGGTATCAGTTGCAATGAGTGTAGTAATGCTTTCCTCCTGAGCTCCTGCAGGGATGTCACGGACATGGGATTCATGCCTTTGCCATCCATCACTAAAAGCACAGTGTGGACAAAGTAGTAGAGGCAGGTGTTGGACCTCATCATGTGTTCTGACGTGGAAGCCCAGACGTGGGAAGTGGCCTGTCAAGATCACACCGCTGATGAGAACCACCCCTAAGTTCTTCCTTCCTACTATACACCCATCCGAAGTTGCCTGTCACCTCCAAGGTCCCTCTATCCTCACTTCTTTCTCTGACAGTGTGACTACTGTGGCTGTGTTCCCCAGAAAGCTGTCTTGCTGAGGACGTGGCTCAATAGTGGAGTGCTTGCCTAACATGCACAAAGCCCAAGATTCTGTCCCCAACACTACAAAGATGTACTCATGTTAGTTCTAACTTGAGAGGAAAACTGTAAGTTTAAGGGCATCTTCAGCTACACAGTGGGTTCAAAGACTGCCTGGGCTACCAGATGAATGGGGGTGGGGCAGGTAAAAAGGTTGGTAAAATGCTTGCTATATAAACATGGGGACCTGAATTTGATTCCCCAGAACCCACATAAAAGAGTCAGGCATGGTAGCATGTGTTTATAGTCCTACTCCCTGGGGTTCACTGCTCAGCTCCCTCCCTCTCCCTCACACCCCCCACACAGTGAGGAGAGCTGGGACATGATCAGGCAACAGGCCTTGAACCATGGGGATTAATCAAGATGCTTGCTTGAGGGGCTGGCTGAGGCAAGAGAGCAAATTTGAGAGTACCATGGGTTATGGGTTACATGAGAAAATCCTGTCTGAAAAGACACAGGTAAGAAGGGCTGGAGCAGCAAATGACTCGGCAGTCAAGAGTGCTTGTTATGGGCTGATATGAGTTCAAGGCCAGCCTAAGTTACAAAGTGAGATCCTGTATCTCAAAAAAATACATACATACATACCTACATGCATACATACATGCACACACACACACACACACACGGATGGGGAATGGAGAAATTACTTGAATACATGCTTTTGCCAAGTGGTGGTGGCACACACCTTTAATCCTAGCACTAGGGAGACAACGGCAGGCAGATCTCTCTGAGTTCGAGGCCAGCCTGGTCTACAGAGCTAGTTCCAGGACAGTCAGGGCTATACAGAGAAACCCTGTCTCAAAAAATCAAAAGGGGGTTGGGGGGGGCGAGGGAGAGGCAGCTCACAACTGCTTGTAATCCAGATCCAGAAGATTGGACACCTCCAACCTCCACAGGTACTTTCACTCGTGTACATACCTACACACAGATAAATACAAGTTCACATAATTCAATGTGTGTGTGTGTGTGTGTGTGTGTGTGTGTGTGTGTGTACTTGCTGTGCAACCATGGGAACCAGGATTTAAATCTTATAAGCTCTGCCTCTGAGGAGGGCAAAGACCGTGGAGAATCTGCAAGCCCCAGGTTCTGGGAAGACTCTGCCTCAGACAGGTGGAAAAAGATATCCTCTTCTGATGTCAGTGGGAGCACACAAGTTCACATATCTGTACACACATGTATATCCACTCAGACCTAAATCATCTTTTTTTCTAAAAGCCATGCTTGCTGTTAGAACTGTCATCATCCCCCTAAACGTTCCTCCCAAATAATGGTGACACTGATGTTCCAACACTGGCTTTACTTAAACAGCTAGAACTAGATTTGGAGCAGTGTGAAGAGGCAAGTGGATAGGAAAGGCTGACTGGGAAGAGGAAGTGGGTGGGCATGGCGAGGGGAAGACGGGTTGGGTTGAGGGTCCTGGAATCTAAAATCAGAAGCCAGGGAAGGCAGCTTGAAATCAGTGGCAGATTTGAAATTCTGCCAACAGTATACAGATGTTTAAGATGGCCACATATCTGTCGGCATATGACTGGAAACATTCACTTGCCAGGCTGGGTCAGTGTGGAAAGCCAAGGTCCTTATGGGAGGGGATAGCAGGCTGTCTGGGTCCTGCATTAGTGGGTTTTGAGCCCTGGGTTCCTGAGGGCTGACAGGGTGAGGAGGAGCTGGGCTGCATAGTAGGTGCTCATGGTCACTAGACGGGCAAAAGGCAAAGAGGAGACGAACGTGTCCCAGGCCAGCACACCATCTGAGAATAAAAAGAGCACTGCGCCCCAGCCAGCACTTCCACCACAGACAAGGCCACGCCATACCATGGAGTTCAAGATCAGCCCATAGGCTGACACTGGCAAGACCATGTCCGGCTCAAGATGTAGCAGGAGGAAGCTGTAGTATGTCAGAGAGGCCAAGGTGGTGCACAGCAGCAATCCGGGCTGCAGTGGGGACAGGCCAAAACCCCAGAGGTAGAGTAAGTGGGCAACAGAGAAGGCTGCCATGCCTGAGGGAGAGAGGGATAGAAACTCAGTGAGGTAGGGGTGGGTAACCAGCGAGGCACGAGTTGGCCTCCTGCTTCTCACTGTTGTCTTGGCCATCACTAGACATGAAGAACATGTCCCCAAAGCACCAGCTCCCCAATGGCCACGGCATCGTCATGCTCTGCTGATTATAGCACCCTTTTTTTTTTTTGATGAGTCTCCAATTTCTTTTTATCCTTGGCTGTTCACTGAGTTCTCAAAGCAATGGCAATGACCTTCAAATTCACAGCATCATGTACTTGCTTTGCTCAAGTGTCTGTCAACCCAAATCCTGTTCTGGGAAGCCCCATACCCTTGTTTTACCCACTATCCTACTCTAGTCAAACTGGCCCATTTGAGCAAAATAACTCACATACTATTACCCCAGGTCCTTTCCACACACTAGTTCCATACCCAGGATGGTCACTCTTTCCATGTACACACACTTACCCTTATTCCTATAATCCTAGCCCTTGAGAAAGCTATGGCAGGAAGAGCCAACGTTTAAGGCCATTTAGACCAGCCTGGACTATATAGATGTTTCAATAATGACTCCCTACCACCCCCACCCACCTCAGCCATGCTGTATCTTAGTTTTCTCCACACCAGCCCTTCCAACCAGGTAATCCCACATCTTCAAACCAAACAGTCTGACCACAAGCCCCTGGCTGAACTGACAGCTCCCCTACCACTCATCACTGCCTTCTGGTATCTCAGGATGACAGCCTGGTTCAACCCAGGGGACCTAGGGAAGGCTCCTTATAATGAAAAGCTGTGTCCCAGCACTGACTCAACTCAAGAGCCCTAGGTGTGTTGTCATGGGATTCCCTCCTCACCATAAAAGAAAGCTTCAGGCCAGATGAGGCAGGCATCTCCCACAGAAGAACACACAAGAGCTCCCTGCAGGAGCCAGGTGTAGCTCCCACCAGGGGCCACAGCCCACAGGAACACAACCAGGCAGAGAATAGGCTGGCACTTGATCAGGGCACTGACCCAAGATGGCTGGTCCACAGGAATCCAGAGGAGGAAGTAGAGGGAGCAGGCGAGGATGAAGGGGACCAGCCACCTTCGGACCTGTGGGTACTTCAGAGAGGGACGCTGCTCAGCCTCCCACTCTCACCCAGCCCTGGGGTAAGGGGTCATAGCAAGGCATGACAAGAAAAGTCTAATTCCAGTACTTTGGAGGTGGAAATAGGAGGCTGATGAATTCAAACCTGATCTAGGATACATAGAACTATTTTAACAGCTATCCCCCACACCACCCTCATGCCAGGACTCAAGTGTGTCCAGGTTGAACTTTCTGGACTAGGATCTGTAGCCACCTTGAGAACCTTCTCATTCATGTCTCCTGCAAGGACAAAACCATGATACCTTAAATCCCAGCCTCCTGGAAGGACAGGGGATGCCCAGCAACTCACCAAGCAAAGAGAACCACAGGCCCCAGGGCTGCCCACGTTCCTGACCCCACCCCCACCTTACAGGCTCTCACTTGGTCTGAAAACAGTGTCTCCAAGGGCAGCCCCTCTTTTCTAGCATCCATGTTGAGTCACTTCTCTTTAGGAACAAGTGGCTTCAGAGGGCAGAGGGGAAGCCTTGTGGTTACACATTAACCCAAGTGTCCTGTGGACTCTGCGGCTGATAACAGGGCTCACTCAAGGCTTGTTCTTGTCTGGCACTTGCTGATAAGGTGTCCATGAGGACAAGAGTCCCTCCACCCTCCAGCCCGTCCCCAGCACTTAGAAACCTGGCCACCACCTCCCTTATAGGCTGGCAAAAGTGAGCCCCCTCCCCCCAAGTGGAGCTCCCATTGTCTCATGCCCAGCAAATCAGAAGAGACAGACAATGCAAGGTTCCACAGAGGGGAACCCCCACAACCAACCCTGGAGAACAAGGACCGGTTAAATAAATCCTGTAGTGTGCCTGAAGTCACTCAGACACTTCCTGGAAGGATGATCATTCCACGGTACTCACTGTTTTGCAGCATTCCCATGTAGAAGACTGGGACCTACTGGATGCCAGGAACTACCAGGTTCCTCAGCATCCCCTCAGATGATGCTTCGTTGTGTGTCCATTCTCAAGGCAGCTTCCTGTCTCCTAATCTCTCCCATACTTTTCTGTTTTTGAGACAGGGTTTCTGCCCAGCCCTGGCTGTCCTGGAACTTGGTTTGTAGACATGGCTGGGCTTGAACTCAGAAAGATCCACCTGCCTCTGCCTCCTGAGTGCACCACCACCACCACCATGCCTGGTGCCTCCTATCCCCTTAATGGCAGGAAGCTCAGCTCCAAGGTCCAGGGACCTCTTGCTCTTTTTAGCAAGTCTGTTAGAGGATAGAGGTAAGGGGGCTGTGAGCTAACTCAGCACAGCCCTACCTGATCTGCTTTTCAGAACAGGGCCAAGGGAGTATACACATCAGCATGAGAGAGCCCCAAAGTGCTAACTCGACAAGACCAGTGCCCTTTTCCTGATGGTCTTGCCTGGTGTATGAGCATTCCCCATCCCCCACACCCACACCCACTCTCACAAGTGAGGTCCTAAGAGAATGTAACTCTCTCTAGACCATGGAGAGCATGTTCACCCAACTCTTGAGTCCCAGAACTCAAAGTCCCACACCAGGAATCTTCTGCTTTCTTCCTTTATTTATATTTGCAGTATGAAACACAAGCTCTGCACACACACTTGTACACTCAGACCAGCCTGGGGGAGGGAGCTGGGACAAGGCCACTTGGCAGCAGTGCTGGAACCCTCAGGGCATGGGGTACCCAGCATCCCCCATTCTGGGCCTCTGGGGATGTTGCCAGGGAGGCCCTGTTCCCCAGGGCCAGGGGCCAGATGACTGGTCAAAGTGCAAGGTCTGGACAAACACATGGCCATACGGGCCTGATGCCCTCTGTTACACCTCAAGGTGGTCCTGAGTGAAAGGCTGGTATGAGCATCTGCACCAGAGCATGGGTCAGCGGCCTCAAAGCCCAGCGGCAGCCCGTACCGGGACAGACGGGGAGGTTGTGCCTCAGAGCTGCTGGCCCAGTTACTGTCCTGCCTTCCTTTCTTTCTCCTCCCTCAATATATATATGCATATATATATATAGAATATAGAATATACTTCTTTTTCTCTCTCTCTCTCTTTCTTTCTCCTTTCTATGTGACTCTCTATCTTTATTCTTGGAGACAAAACTCCATAGTTTCTCTTCTCAGTGCAAATGGGGGTGGGTAAGGGCATCTCCCTGGCACCAGCCTCCTTGGGAGTCCAGAGGAGAGAATGTAGGGTATGGGACAATGGAGTAGAGGGCCACCAAAGGACTCATCCTGCCCCACTAAGGGATTCCACAGGGAGGACAGAGGATTTGGCCACCACTGCCACCAGGCAGCTACCTGGAAACAGAGAGAAAGACCTGTGAGGGTCCAGTGACCCCATCTTGCCCACCCAGCCCAGGCTATTGCCACACTTACTGGGAACCCGACGAAATGGGCCCTCCTGGGGTAGAGCCATTGGGCATCTCAAGGGTCTGGGCACTGTAAGGGGAGAAAGGAAGCCTGGAGGTTACTTCTTGCCCTACCAGCCTTGCTCCATCCACCCAACACTGCCCAGAGAGACTAACTCACCTCTGGCTTTGGGGAAGCCCCAAATGTTCTGGGCTCTTTTTCCCCTCCATGGCCTGAGGAGACTGGTGGGCCTTGAAGTCTAGGACAGAGGTAGAGGGGTCTCTGGTTGCACTGTGAGAGAGATCAATTTGACTACTGTTAGATATTCCCATATTCCTGCCTGCCTGAGGCCACCTATCTTTCCAGAAGGGGCCTCAGGTGAGGGCACAGCTGGGCAGCAAAGACACCTCAGAACAGAAAAGCTTACACACATACTGAGGGCAGAGCATAGTTGGGCTGCAGAGACACGGGGGGAAAAACCACACCTTATCCCCAGCTACTTTCAGTGGTCATCCTCCTGCAGGATATGCTTGTGGGGCTATGCACAGTCCTGCTTCTTGTGGTTCCTGACCCTCTCGGAAGCTGTTCTTCCCTCAGGGGTAACAAAAGCCCTTCTATGTGCCATTGCCCAAAACATGTAATTACAAAAAGGAATGGCTGCAGGGATATAGGAGCTCAAAGTAGAGTTTAGTGCTGAGGACAGCTAGGGACAAGAGCCCAGCACCCACCTCGACAAGGAGGCTGGGCTTCCCCTACCCCACCTCCAGCTGAGATGGGACATCAATGGTCACCTGTCCAAGGAACTGGGGGCAGAGCGCATCCCATGCAGTGTGGCCTGGACATCCGCAACACTAACCAAGGCCTGGCAGGGGGCTGTGGAAAAAGAGATGGGCCACATCTCAGCTGCCACCTTCCAGCAAGCTGAGACATGGCTGTGCTGTCTTCATACATGTGGGCCTGAGGCAGAGTCTAGAGCCTGTATGGGGAAGGTATGGCTTAGCTCACCCAAGGGCTCTGCTACTTTGCTGCTATCTGTGACTTCCTGAGGTGCTGAGGGGTGTGTGGGGTCCTGAGACCTAGAAGGTAAAGGAGGAGCTTGAAGGGATGTCTGTGGCCAACTCCCAAGCCTAAGAGACCCAGGAGTGCCTCCCAGACCAGATGCCAGAACAATACCGGCCTGCCCTGCCCTGTCCATCCACACCTGAGCTGTGAGGAATCGTGGGCTGGAGGGCTAGACAGGATCTGAACAGAGGACATGTCTGCCTCCTTGGAAACTGGGGGACCTGTTGGGGCATCCGTAGGCACTGGGTCAAAGGTAGCAGTCCAACTCGGGCCTGTGACAGAGGTGAAAGAACATGGACAAAAGGTGAACTCAAAACAGAAACGCCATCTACGCCTGAGCATAAGCCATCCCACACTCACCAGGAGGCTGAGTGCTAGGGCTGGGGAAGGAGGAAGGGTTGGTTCTTCCACAGGCTGCCTGGTCAGCTCCCTCATCCTCATCCTCTTCCTCCTCATCCTCCTCATCCTCCTCACTGTCTGTGCTTCCTCCACTCCTGCCGCAGATACCAACTCATTAGGTGGCCATGTAGGGACAGCCGATGACCCACTTCCCCAACCACAGCCCAGGACCACAGATCAGATGACAACAAAAGAAGATGGGGAACAAAGGCCTCCAGGGAGGTCCGGGGAGCCCAGGAATGTGAGGGTGCTAGAGTAGCTAGCCACCAAGTGGAGTGTGAGTCACCTGAGAACTAGACTCAGGTACAACAACAAGAGTTGAGGCACCAACTCTCAAGTCACCCGTCACCAGTACCAACAGACACACAAGCCTTTCCACCTTTCCACCTGTGACCACTTACTGTGTGCAAGAGTGGCATTGAGATGTTTACAATCTGGGACTTGGGCAATTGTCTGGGTGACTTTCTTAAACCAGCTCTGTGAGGTTTTGGGGATCTCATTAGAATAAAGTAAAGAAAGGAAGAATATAAAAACACAAAAAGCATAAAGAGGGTGTGGAGGTGCATGCCTATAATCCCAGCACTCAGGATGATCAGAAGTTCAAGGTTATCCTCAGGTACACAGCAACTTCAAGCAAGCCTGGGCTACATGATAGTAAGTCTCAACAAAACAAAACAAAACAAAATCTTGGGAAGAAAAAAAAAAAAAAGGCAGAGGGATTTCTTTTAAGACTAATACTAGATGTGTTGTACTCTGTAAGGCAGCTGCTCTGTCACATCTGGGTACACATGAGGAATCTAATCAAAATAAACAAAGACAAAAAAAGGACAAAGACACAAGCACAAGCACGTTCATCACAGCACTATTTCCAATGCTGTTACAGCATCAGCCTCAGTGTCCATCGGCAGAGCACTACACAAATGTGATCTACACACAAAGACTCTGAGTTGTACTCAGCCATAAAGTATGAAATTACATCATCTGCAGGATAACACGATGTTCGGGGAAATAAGCAATAGTTTTAAAAAACATAAACAAACGGCAGTTAGTTGGGAAGAGAGTAAGAAGGGGTAATAACATGCATTAAAATGTTGTTTTAAAAAATCTACCATTTTATACAACAAAACTATCCCAACTTAAGTGTATGTATGAGTGCACTAGCAAGATGGCTGAGCGATAAAGTCACTTGCCACCAAGTCTGAACACCTGAATTCAACTTCTGGGACCCAAACTGGAGGACAGAGCTGACTCCTACAAGTTGTCTAAACCATGGGTTGTGGCACACACCTGTAATCCCGGCCTCAGAACATTTTAGTGATAAGAATTTCAGACACAGGATCCACCCTTCCCCTATATTGTATGACTATAAAGAGTAGGGAAAGATACAAAACTGATTCATGGGAAGACGTCAGGACACTGTTACTCATGGCAGTGAGGCAGCAGCCATGTGGGGGCACCAAGAGCTCGGGTGCCGCCGCCGCTGGCTCTAGATGCTGACCGTGTGCGTCCATTCCACTGCAAACCCAGGGTACACACATTCATCTGTATGCACACTATACAAATATAAAATTAACATCGGTAACTGGTTTTCAATCATGTCATGAGGTTAAAGCTTAGGAGACAGGCCATACATGAGGAGGTGTTTACCTCAGGGAAAGGCCTGATATGACATAATCTCATCATGCTGTCAGACAAAAAAAAAAGAGAGAGAAAGAAAAAGAAAAAAGAAAAGAAACAAAGAAAAAGACTTATCTATACAAAGCTGATGAACAATGTAACTGAAAGAGATTTCTCCTCTCATTTCAGAAAAAGGAAGGGAAACTTGTGTGGCACATTGGAACTCAGGAGCACAGTTGAATGAGCCCTCTTCATTTTGTGCCTACACTGACTCATACAAACTGGGTTTCTACCACTTATGATTGAAAACACTCAACTAACATACAACACTCTGCGTTTTCTCACTCACTTCAGTCTCAGTCCAATACATTTACCTACCACTGCCTTTAGTGTGTAACAGTGCGCACTTGCACACATGCATCTGTTTAAGTGCACGTACATCCCCAAGCACTGGGAACTTAGGAGATAGGAGGGCAGAGGGAAACTCACCGCACACCAGAGGGCTGGCTTGCCTGGGACGCTCTCACTGGCTGGCTGCCCTGCCAGGCACCATACTCTCCATCTGACTCTGCTGAGCCTTGGCCCTCCTCCTCCTCCTCTTCCTCATCATCAAACTGCTGGATCCGGTCCTTGTAGCATATCTCAAGCAGGTTGGCATTGGGCTGCAGAACAGAACAGGAGGATGGGCTATACTGCTTGTGACCCCTCCCTTCCTCACAGGCAAAACAGGAAGCACTCACATTTTCATCGTCAGCATTTAGGGAGAAGGTAATGTTGGCAGTCTTGTCAAATGGTGCACTGGAAGAAAAGGAAGAGATGAAGTGGGACATAATTCTCACCTCCTGTGCTTGCTCACATGACACACAGCAACCCTCATCACTATGCACAATAAGGAAGAGAGTATTCCCAGCACATCCCACTTGGTTCTCACTATCACACTGAAGGGCAGTGTCCTCATCTCCTCCCTAAACACAAAAACCTCTTGGGCTGGAGAGGTTGCTCGGTGGTCAAGAATACTTGCTGCTCTTATAGAGGACCTGGACTCGGTTCCACCTGGTGGTTCATGACCACCCATAACTCCAATTCCTCCAGATTCTACACCCTCTTCTGGCTTCCACAGGCACTGTAAGCATGTGGTGCACATACACACACACACACACACACACACACACACACACACACACACACAAAAAAACCTCAAACACATAAAATTAAAATAAATCTTAAGACAAAAACAACAAAAACAGATGCTCAGAGGACAGACGCAGGTGACCTGCCCTGCAAGAAGGTCTGAGGATGTTCTGAACCCTAATCTGGCTGTGAGGTATCACAGACTCAGGCAACTCGATCTGCACTTCTCAATCTCCTTAGGTCATCTGTAAAATTGAGGAAACAAGGGGCTGGAGAGATGGCTCAGTGGTTAAGAGCACTGACTGCTCTGCCAGAGGTCCTGAGTTTAATTCCCAGCAACCACATGGTGGCTCACAACCATCTGTAATGTGATCTGATGCCCTCTTCTGGTGTGTCTGAAGATAGCAACAGTGTACTCATATAAATAAATAAATAAATAAATATATCTTTTAAAAAAATTGAGCAAACAATCTACTTTGAAGGGTGTTTTCAAGGACTCAGAATTGCAACCTAGGTAAGAGTTTATACATACATCCATGGTTCCCAATAACAATAACTTGGGCTGTGCCAATTTGTTGTTCATAACCACAGTACAACAAAGCAAACCACTATAAAGCATTGACAAGACACTCCCTATTCTGACAGCACTGTCTGTGAGGGGCTCTAACTACACCAGTACCATTTACTGCTAAGAGAAAATGCAGAGGAACTATTACTTCCTATCAGGGTTTATGGCCTTTAGTTTGTGGTCACCATTCTCTTCCTCCTCCTTAGTGAGAACACAAGTGCTAGAAGGAAAGAAATGGCCAGGTATTCTCCTGGAGACTATATAACACTAAGTGCTAATGAGGCAAACTACTTCAAGGAGTACAGGTATAGGTATAGGCTGTAGTAGCTGACACATGACCCCTGACCTTGAGAAGCCTGTATTATGGTATTTAAGTGCTAAATATGGGAGCATTACCAATCATTTTTGGATATGGCTTGTTATGTGCCAACCCTACTGGCAGTGCTTTCTGGGTAGTTCAGGCAGTTAAGTTTTTTTAATTATTATTATTAATTTATGTATTTTATGTACATGAGTGTTCTTTTCATGTGCATCAGAACAGAGAATCATAACCCATTACGGGTAGTTGTGAGCCATCACATGAGTGTTCCTAACCAATATGCCACCTCTCCACCTGACAGTTAAATCTTATTGGGATCCCACTGCAGTGAGCATCCAAATCCAGCAACCTGACAACTGTGTTCTACTTTTCCCAGACTTCATCAAGACTTCATCAAGACCCAGTCATCTCTCACTGAGGTGCCATCCCCACACTACACACTGTGCTCGTCGTCCTCATCAGGAAAATGCTGGTGTCCCACCCTCATCACCTTCACTGTGGGAGGGAAAATGACTACAGACTGGGTCTTAGTCTGAAGAGGTGAACACCACAAGGCCACAGCTGGGTAAACCCAAAAACGGGCTGCTAGCTAAGCCATGGTACACAAACAGATGAACATTCAAGAAAAGACACAAGATATACCATCAGGAGGTTAAACAGCACTGTGACCTCACAGAGGAACACACACAGGCAGGTACAGCACAAGCTGTCACAAAGCAGAGCCCTAACTTCATATGAAGAACACTTACTTCACACTTTCTTCCTGCTCCCCAAATTCCTCATCATTAAAGCCAAAGTGGTCAATGAAGGCTGAGGTCATACGTTGCATCTGGAAGTCCATGAAGGCCTACAAGAGGCACGGAGGTCAGGGTTGGCAGGGGGCTGCCTTTCCCCACTCCTCCCACTTCCACACGCCCATGTCTACCTGCTGGAGTACAGCCTCCTCAGGAAAGTTGAACTCCTTGAGGCGGTCATCCTCATCATCACTGGAAGAATGCAGGTGGTGAGTGTTTACCTAGGAACAGAAAGACGGAGAGTAATCAGGATCTGCTCAAACCCCCAGACAAGGGCGAGGCAAGAAGCTACAGAAAGTGGGGGCATGAGCCACACCAAGAGGGAGAACAGAATGAGACGCCAGGTCAGCCTCACCAGATCCACTGTGTTCTTCTTGTTGGTCTCAGCTAGGGGTCCTGACACAAATGCTTCCCATCGCTGCTGCTGCTCCTCTGGCAGCTCTGAGATAGCACATAGATAGGGAAGAGTGTCAGGAGGGAGAACCCCAGCTCCCAACACCTACCTCTGCGAGCTGCAGTTCCAGCCAGCCTCATGCCTCACCCTTTAGCAGTTGTCCCAGTTGTTCAGCATTGGGCCCCTGTTCTGCATTCTGCACCACGGCATTGGCCACCCGGGTCAGGTGGCCCATGTAGCCTTTCCTTGGGCCCCCTCCAGACCTGATTGAGAGTGGAGGTCACTGCTGGGTGACAGGCTAGATGCCTGGGCTATCCAGGCCTACAACCCATCCTCCCACTGCCCTATCTGTCCCCACAGGAAGGCTGGAAGTACTGACTGCACACGGTCGTTCTCCTCCCAGGATGCCAGAATGCGCTCCACCAGGCGGCAGTGCTGAAGGAGCTGCAGGAGAGCAAAGAGGATTTAGCTTGGGGATGGCTACACTTCCAGAGCCCAGCAGATGGGAAAGAGGCCTTTACTCAGAAGACAGTTCACCAGGCCCCAGGTCTGTGAGCAGAGGAAGGAAAAGTGGGAGTCGGTGTCTCCAGCTTGCTTTGATTCTGGATTTCTCTTTTTCCTTTTCTGATACAAGGTCTCATGCAGGCTAGTCCCAAACTCTTTATGTATTCTCCCAAGTGCATCACCACACCTTTGCTCTATGTTGTGCTAGGGACCATAGGGAACTTCATACACGCTAGGTACTAGCTAGCCAAGTGAGGTACGTCCCAAGCCCTGTTTTCTCTGAGACTATGTAACCTAAGCTAGACTCTAAAGTTGAGATCCTCCTCTCTAGGGCTAGCATTAAGGTGTGGGCCACCATACCTAGCATGCGTTTTGACTTCTCACATGGAGTAGACACAGCTCCTAATTTGCTCAGAGAACTATCCATAGTTTCCCCACTCTACTGCCAAGTCATAGGATTCACTGGCCCTCAATAGACACCAATTTCTCCTCAGCTGTATATCCCATTCCAGGTACTGATGTTGCCCAATAGACAAGGGTAAAAGCAGGAGACCTCTGGGAGGTTATAGCCTCAAGCACCAAGTCCTCAGAAGGAGGGGAACAGGAGCCCCAGCTTACATGTTTCACGATAGGGTTTGGGACAGGTGTCTCAGAGCTGCTGTCTGGAGGGGGCCCGGAACTCAGCATTGCGCTCACACACACTTCCACTTGAGCATGCAGGAAGTTGTTGAATACATAGTGGAAGAAGAGGTCCTAAGGGGTGAGAACACAGGCTGATATCAAAAGTGCTCTGAACGCATCTCTATTTCCCTGGCCCCTGACCCCATTCCTTGTACCAGTAAGGTGTTGGGCACATCCAGCACCAGAAGCTCCTGTGTCAAGGCAGCAGCATTGGTACTCAGGGCACTGGCCAGGAGCTTGACCACATGTAACCTTGTGTTGCCCAGTGGCGGGGCCAGGCTGCCCCACGTCATCTGCAGAGGCTCGAGCTACAGGAACAAAGAAGGCTTAGTGTACACAGGGTACTTTCTTTTCCACCCCAACTCCCCTCTAGAATCACAACAATCCGTGTCTCCCACCTTGGGAGGCTCAAGCAAGAGCTGATGGAAGCGGTCAAGCCGGGGACGCAGGGCATGCAAGGCACCCATACTGGACAGTGCATTATCCAGGGCTCCCTGAGCCAGGAGCTCCAACTGCCCATCCACACTGCTAAAGAAGTTGTTCATGGTCACAGAATCAGACCTGTGAAGGAGAGCAGTGTGAAGGCAGAATGAGCCACAGAGGCCACACAAATGGGCCAGAAGTATACCACAGCCTTGTGCCCTGAACATCCAGAGCCTTCTAACAGGTCAGAAAGTAGAGGACAGGCCTGACTGGGGAAGAACCATATCTCTCATTAGCCACAGCTATGAACAATGGCAATCCAGCCTTTGAGGCTCTGAGGGAGTATAGGTTCAGGCAGGGGCAGTGTGCCACCTTAGACTGGTACACCTCACCTTGGCCTCCTAGGTTCCAGGAGGGTGAGCAGCACCTGGATCCCACTGACAATGACAGATTGGCACTGTTCTCCCTCAAACATGTTACTGAGGAGCTGTTCAATGGTCTCCTGCCTGGGGGAAAAGGAGTCAGAGTGAAGGGGCCCAGGGCCAGGACTCCCCCAGGACAGCTCACCACCCCAGGCCCCAGCACTGATCCTGCAAACCCACTTCTCCAAGGTGGCCAACAGCTGGTCTGGTTCCGGGCTGTCCTGGCCTTGGATCATCTGCTCCCGGCTTAGGCGGATGATGTCACACAGGGACTGAGATGCATTGGAATGTTGCTGGGAAAGTGGAAACGAGTATGCACAAGTTAACCATCTGCTCCCAGCCCCTTCCAGACAGAAAACAAGTAGTCACACAGACACAGGATACGTACTATAATGAGGAAGCCAGTACCCAAAACCTCAAGAAAAGAGACATTCATGTATGCACATGCAGCACTGCTCAATCACATGCTCAATAACTGCTGAATATAAAGCAAAAGCAAAGCTCGGTCCACCCACGGGATATTTACGATTCAGTCATGAAAAGTCATGGGTCATAAGGCATTGACCCATGCTAAAATACAAGAGTTTCATATAGCCCAGGCAACCCTCAAACTTTCTAAAAAGCAAAGGAGGACACTTAACTTCTCCCTCTCTGCCTCAAGTTCCAGAGAACTGAGACTATAGGTGTGAGGCACTATGCCTAGTTTATGTGAGTCCCAGGACTTCCTGAATCCTGAGCAAGCACTCTAAAAACTGAGCCGTACCGTCAGCTCCCCTACCCATCACACAAGAGGGATGGAGAACGTAATCTGAAGAGGAGGTTTGGAATGTCAGCCGGCACTCACATTGTCGTCCTTTGATGGGTGAATCTGCTCAATTAGCCGCTGGACAATCTTCTCTTCATTGAGCCACTGATGGAAGAAGACAGTAAGTTCCTAAACCAAACACCAGCCTATACCACTCCACCACCCACCTCCTGAGTAGGCTCCTCACATTGAAGACATCCTGCCGTAGCTGAGGCCGCTCCACACAAGTAAGCAGACGCAACAGGAGATCCATGATGGCTGAGGTGCCAATGTGCCGCAGCAACAGGTCCACAAAGTCATCTTTCTTGCGCAGGAAGGATACAAGCTGGGGGCACAGGCTGTGTCATAGCATAGGGTCCTGACACCCGCCCTCCCACCTCCTCCCCCTCATGTTGAGAGTCAGCAGGCACCTGGTCTGTCTTGCGGTTGATGAGAATGCCCATTACTTTGCTGAAAAAGCTGGCAAGCAGTGGGTTGAGGCTGTCACCACTCTGCAGGAAGCCATAGAGTCGGTTCAGGAGGGACTCGTCTGCACCCAGGGCATCGTTGATCTGGGGCACATCAGAGGTCAGGATTTCACAGGCTACACTAGGGTACCTAGGAAGTGAGTGCAGAGTAGGTGTGGGTGCAGAGAGAAGATGGAGGCATCACCTTCATCCCCCACATCCAGCTCAGGGGGTCCTGTTTCGAGGAAGGGAAACCAAAAGAGAAATAAAAACCCCCTTCCATTTCTGAGCCCTCTTCAGGCTTCCTAAGAATCCACCAAGAGGGCAGGAGTTATAGCTCAGTGGCTAAGGGTACTTATTGCTTTTGCAGAGGACATGGGTTTGATGCATAGCTCTTACAAGGCAGCTCAGCAATTGTAACTCCAGTACCGGGGGATCCATCATCCTTTTCTGGCCTCCATCAGGAGCAAGCATCCATCATACCCATCTGGTAACATGCAGCCAAAACACCCATACACATTAAAATAAATTTTAAAAATTAAAAACAGCCAGGCATGGTGTCACACACCTTTTATCCCAGCATTCAGGAGGCAGAGGTAGAGGTTCTTTGTGAGTTCAATGTTAGCCTGGTTTATATAGTGAGTTCCAGGACAGCCAGGGCTACACAGAGAAACCCTGTCTCCCACCACCACAAAATGACATCTGATTTGAACTCAGTCCTGAAACACAAATATTTCCTGATCCCCTCCCAACACTAACTTCCATCTCCTCTAATGCCACGCCCAGCCCCACACCTGCTCCAGCTCAGGCCTTCTCTCCTCAGCATCCTAGCCCTGAAATTATCTTTCTATCCCTCCAACCTTTGCTCCTGTCCTCAAACACTCTTGGGTACTTGGCATTCCAGAAGCTTCACTACTCAGAACGTCACCTAAGACCCTAGGAGACTACAGCTATTCCAAGTCTAGCCCACAACTTTGGGGCCTGTGCTAAGGGCTCCCAGCATCTAGAAAACAGACTCCTTAATCAGGACAAAGACACTCAGAGCCAGCAGGGCTGCTTCAGTATCAGTTCTCTATGCTGAGTCTAGATCACAGTCCACTAGATGCAGGTTTAGTGAGGGTGGATGGTTAGAAAAGGAAGAGCAAAGGAGAAGACATCCAGTGAGATGAGCTGGCGAATGACAGATTCTGTCCTCCAGAAGTGCTATTGGAGGCAGCAAGACCAAATAGGCCATGACTCTACAGCCAACACTGCTTTACTGAGTCCCTACTATAACAGGAAAACTGAGGAGCAACCATCATTATCTGTCTGGCTCAAGGTTTCCAGGATGGGAAGACAAGAAGGCAGGGAACAGCACAGTGAACAGGGTGGACACAAGGAGATAAGAGATGTAAACCCAGGGAAGGATCATGTAGGCACAGCAACTGAGAACGAACAGCAAGATGGTAACAATTGCTGGGAGCCCAACAGTGTCCTGTCTGCCTGGTCCTGCCTCACCATTTGGTGCTGCACCCTATGCCCCATGCAGGTGGCATGTGTTTCCTCTCCCTACACACAGAGCCTTCATGCACTGTGCCAGGGACCAAGAATGGTCAGACAGATGTAGCCACTGCACTCTCAAAGCTCAAAATCCAAAAGAGAAATTAATAAAATTAAAAAAAAAAAAAAAACAACCCTCAGATGAAAATAAGGCAGTCAGGGGCTGGCTGTAAACCACACGTAAGCCCCACAGGCTGTCCCCACAACAGTAGGTGGATCAGGAATGCAGTGAGTCAAAGTCAATCTTGGTAAGATCTTGCTACTTTTGATGAAAGAAAAAACAGCCACCTTTTCTCAAGGGGTTAAATCAATCTCCAGAAAATTATGTTGAAAAAAATCCAATGACATAACTAGGTAAGAGGAGAACAGACTAGCGTGGGTTAAGAAGGAGGCAGGATGTTATGAAGGGAACAGAAACACTCTGTGTGGTGATGGAAGTGTTCAGGATGTTGTCTGTGCTGGTAACTAAATGTCTGCACATATGCAAAGGAGCATAAGTAAAGTCAAGCAGCCTCCTTTCACCAGAGACTGAGCAGGTACCAGGCATGCGATGTCCGTGTCACCATTGACTGAGCAGGTACCAGGCATGCTATGTCCGTGTCACCATTCCAGTTGGGAAACCAGCAACATATACTTAGGATCATTCTCAACTACTTCTTATAAGGTATGTCCAAGTTACATCATCCTGACAACATCTTAATTCATTAAAAACATAAGGGTGGTGACTAGAGAGAAGAGAGGCTAGCAGTTAAGCGTGTTTAAATGCAGAGGACCCACACTCAGTTCCCAGCACCAACAGATGGCTCACAACATCCTGTAACTCTATCTCCAGGGGATCCAATATCCACTGGGCTCCTTGGAAACCTACAAGCATGTAGTATACAGAAGCTTTTTGTTTGTCTGTTTGTATGTTTTTTGTTGTTTTCTGAGACAGGGTTTCTCTGTGTAGCCTTGGCTGTCTTGGAACTCACTCTGTAGACCAGCTTGGCCTGGAACTCAGAAATCTGCCTGCCTCTGCCTCCCAAGTGCTGGGATTAAAGGTGTGCACCACCACTGCCCAGCACACAGAAGCTTATATAGGTGCACATGTGACTGTCGTGCAAACCTGAGAAACTTGAGTTTAGATCCGCAGCACCAATGTAACATGCTGAGTGTGATGGCTTGTGTGTAATCCCAGAGCTAGGAAGGCAGAGACAGGAAGATTTCTGGAGCTTTCTTGAGCCAGTGTAGCTGAATTGGTTAACTTCAGACTCAATGGACCTTGTCTCAAAAAATAAGGTGGAGGAACAGTGAGATGGCTCATCGGGTGAATTCAATCCCCAGAACTTATACGGTGAGAGGAGAAACTAGAGAGACTGACACTTCTAATTTGCGTCTGAAAACACACACACACACACACACACACACACACACACACACAGCCCAAACACACTCCACACACACCCCAGGAAAGAGTCAACAGGCATGGTGAATGCATGGTGCACGCTATAATCTCAGCACTTGGAAGGGACCAGGAACAGGAAGATCATGAGTGATACTCAACATAGCCAGTTCAAGGTCAGCCTGAGTTATATAAGACCCTATCTCAAAAAACAACAAATGTGCACATGCCTTTAATCCAAGAACTTAGGAGGCAGGTCTCTGTGAGTTCAAGGCCAGCCTGGTCTACAGAGCAAGTTCTAAGACAGCCAGGGCTATACAGAGAAACCCTGTCTGGAAAAACAAAAAAACCAAACTGAACAAAAACAAATAAAACAAAAACTGAGAACAACAACAAACTAGAAAAAGGTTAACAATAAAATAAAAGTGGGAAACTGTGGCTCCCTGTTCAGGTTTGAAGGGGAGTGGGACTCATCCCAAGGCCTTGTACCTGGTAGAGAACCTTATACAAAACTGAACCATGAAGGGTTTTCACTAGGTGAGCTGTGATCCTATAAAGGGCCTGACCCTCTCTGCCTCACTTCCTCAGCCCTGATGTTCAGTTACTGAGTACAGATGAGAGAAGGACTCACTTGTAGCGTAGCCGCTCCTCACCACTGGCTGGGGGCTCCTGGGTGACCCAGGCCACCATGGCCTGCAGGTGGGACGGCTGTAACAGGAAGTCTAGGAGCTTCCGATTGACAACCTTGCACTCCTGCAGCACGTCCTCCTCGTCCAGCAGCTCAGGTAGGCTCAGGTCCTCCTTCTCCAGCAGTGTGTCCAGGTGAGAGCTTGTGTGCAGGTCAAACTTCCAAAACATGGCGCCCTGCAAGCATGGACATAATCAATTTGTCACACAAAACTAGCAACCCCTGCTGAGTGAGGCACAGTCGCAGTAACCAAGCACAAACACCACTTCTAGGCCCCAGACACAGATTCCTCACAAGTCTGCCCTGCACAAGGTCTCCACAGGTACAGTACATATGCTGTAAACAGTACCTAGTCCTGCTAAGAAACCTAGAGCCCACCATCTCAGCCTCCAAGCTGCCTCCCCTGCAGTATAAGAAGTGATAAATACTCCCCTGCGGTATTTATCACTCTCTGCTTAAGGCCTAGTGAAGTTCTCAGTGTGGACCATCCAGGGCCTGCAAGGAAAAGCTAAGTGGCATGCAATGACCTTGGCCCATCCCATGAGCCTGTGCCCACTGTCCTTTATCTGGGCAAGGATACCATTTGAACTTCTAGCTTCAGGTTCATTTTATTTGCTGAACAAATTCAAACGCTCCCATGACCTCTAGCACACAGCTGCTGCCCCTGCTAGCAGATCACCCAAGGCGCTGGGGAGGTGTGGGGTGGTGGCAGCCGGGAGAGAGGAAGTATGCTCATCTTGAGGCTGTGGCTGTTGCCTGGACACCATACACACAAACACAGCCCAACCATACTCATCACCCCACGCCCAGGCCTGGAACGGAGAAGAGGAAAACCTGGGGTGGGGGCTCCTAGAACAAGACAACGACTAAGCAGGACCCAAAGAAAACACATGATGATAAACAGTTCAGCATGAGAACAAAGTGAACTATCAAGCCCTGACTCTAGTAAGTACTAAGACCAGAATACCCTGGGTACTAACCAGGTGACAGAACTATCCTGAGTGAGTGACCTGCACTATGTATGGCCTTGGTCCTCTCAAGGCAACAACAAAGCTCCATTTTTAAAAAAATCTAAGCCTACAACCGACCCAACCTGTGCTACTGGCAACTTACTCAAGAACATGCTCTGGGTACACATATCCAAGCCACACTCATAGAAGCTGTCATCACACAAGATGGGAAGAACTAAACCTCAGTAAGTTATGAGGCTTCCCAGGACTTCAGAGGCCATCTGGCTCAAGGATAGCATCTGTGGAATTCTTGCTACAATTAAGGCCTGACCACAAGTTCTGCTCTTTACTTGACTCCTGACAACCACCTGCAGCAGAGGTCACTGCTGCTCCAGGCTATACTGGATGAAGCTAACACAGAGTGGAGCCAGTCAGAGTAGAGCCAGTCAGGAGAGCCTACAGCTTGGCACACAGATATCAAACCCCCTCTGCCTATATGGTTCCCCCCCGCACAGACCTCCTATTATTTCCCAAGACTCTCTGATTTGCAACCTGAGTCTGGTCCTAGAGAGAAGACTTCCTCCACCACAGCCAGCCAGCTAGAGCTTGCTGAAGAGATAGTCAACCCCAGTGGACTCGAGCTGCCCTCAAGCACCACCTGGAAATCTATCCCACTTTTTCAACCTTCTTCATGCTGTATTCCTCACTCATCCTAGACACGCTGCTCTTTGTTCTGTTTCCAAAACATGCTAAGCTTTGGTCCACCTCAGGAATTCTGTCCAAACAGCTAGTTTCTTCTCATTTTTCAGGGTCTCTTACTAAGCATTCTCCTTACTCAGGGGCTTTCCCAATCATCCAGGCAGTCCCCCGACCTGCCTTTGTCCTCTTACTCTGACCTGTACAAAGCTCACTTAGTACTATCCAGAAAGATTACCACACAATAACAATGCACTTATTCTAACTATAAAGACACCAGGGGCTGAAGATGACTTAATGGTTTAGAGCACTTGCTCTTCCAGAAGACTTAGATTCAATTCCCAGTACCCACTTGGCAGCTCACACGACTCCAGTTCCTGAGGCCCCAATGCACGCTTCTGAATTCTGCAGGCACTAGGTACACATGTGGTGCACATAAAAACCAAACAGCCATACACATAAAACATAAAAATCTAAAAAAAAAATTTAATCTTCCTATTCTACTTAGAGTACACAGGACAGCACCTAACATACAACACCTCACACTGTAGTTGTAAATGCTCACAAATATTACCGAAAGACACACATATTGCCAAACCATGTTGTCACAAGGCTCCAGCCCCTGAGGCAGGAGACTGCCAGTCTGGGATTGATACAGTAAAATCACTCCCACCACTTGGCCCCAATCAAGGGCAAAGGGAGGAAGTCCCGGAAGAAGGAGGCACAAGGTCACTCAGGGAAGGTTGGGAGGGGACAGACTAGTTCCAGGGTCAATGGAGGTGCTGGGGGTGTTATCACAAATGTAGAGTGAGGGTGAAGAAACCCAGGCTTCGCAAGAACCATCTTGTGCTGCCCCCTTTTCTACTCCCTACCTCACTTAATGGCAATCTTACAAGCCAACCAAGACCTGTCAAAAAAAAACATACACTGCAAAGGGGACCAGCCCGGAAGAACACTGACAGAAGGGAGGGGTCAGGCAGACAGGTTTCCTGATCTGGCATACCTGGGACGAGAATAATCTCAAGGGGCAACCACCACATCAATCATGACTCACTGACTTCCTGCTGAAGGCCACGTGGTGTGAAGTAACAAAAAGTTCAACTTGGTGAACATGGAGATTCTCTACACAGGAGGCTGTTCACGTAGCAGTAAGACCAGACAGGTTGGGAAGCTGCTGAAGGCAAGGGAAGGAAACCAGGACTAAAAATTCTGATACCAAGTGTCCAGAAGGGACAAATATCCACAGTAACAGAAAGGAGATTGATTACAAGTTTCAAGGATGTAGAAGAATTTGTAGTAAATGCTTAAGGGGTCAGTTTCCTTTTTTAGGTAATTTTGTTGGTTTTAAAATTGAGCCAGGCACAGTGGTGCATACCTATAATCAGAGCACTTGAGAGGCTGAAGCAGGAGGACCTAAATGTTTAAAGTCAATTTTGACTACATACTGAGTTCAACACTAACCTCCATTACCTAAGACCCAGTCTCACACAAAACAAAGTCCAAAAACTGTGAGAGAAAATAGTATGAAATAAAATTGATTGTGATGCTGCTACACAAAGTTGTGGATTTACTCAGACCCACTGACTTGTGCTCTTTAAATGGAAAAACTGGATGGCAAATAAATGTCAGTAAACCATCAATGAAGAAACAAAACCTGCCAGGATCAGTATATTGAGGTCCGACCAGAGCTGACAAAGAGCCTGCAGACCTGGAAGAAGTTAGCTCTGCTCTGAGAACTTAAGCAGATTCCCCTTTCCCCATCCCTCACTACCAACATTCTTGAGATAAGAAAGCTCACCTTGCTAAGTCTACATGGTAAGAAGATGGCAGAGGCAGGGCATATGATTTGAGAAGCCTTAAAATGCATAATCACACTGAAAAATGCCATTGTGACCCTCTACATCCTGTAAGTAGTCCTAGCTACACTCTGGGCATGAGGCAGAGGCCTTCCATCTAGGCCTGCAACACAACCCTTACTATGGGCTGCTTATCTTACAGCTGAGGGTCAACTCCTGACCCAGTCGTGGTTGGAGAAAGGACTAAAAAGACCAGCCAGCAGGCTCAAAGAACTGAGAAAGCACAACAGTGGCCATATGCAGTTTGAGAGTTGATAGAAAAACCCAGATAGACTCAAGAAGACACCCAACCAGGAAGCAAGAGTTTCACTGAGTGTAGTGATAAAGGCCGTTTCAGGGTTGCCAGCAGAATGCCATGCAGAGGGAGGTGGACAGCTTCACTAGTATGTGCTAGTCACACACTTCCCATTTCAATAAAGTGGGGCTTAGGGCTGGTGAGATGGCCAAACAGGAAAAGACACTTTGCTGCAAAGCCTGACAACTGGGATTCAAGCCCTGGGGATCCAGATGTAGAAGGAGAAAACTGACTCTTGCAAGCGTACACACACACACACAAACAAACACTCCATTAAATAAATGTGATAAAGTGGGGCTGTTTGGAGAAGAAAAAAAAGCCTCCTTCCACAGTGGGAGACAGGTTAGGGGCAAGACCAAGCCATCATCTGTGGACAATCCCAGGCCCCAGCCTTTCAGTTATTTTGTCTTTACAGCAAGACAGAAAGAAAAAAATAATTGTCAGTTCCATTTGACCACAGAAGCCTATTTTAAAAGGGGGTCCAAAGGAAGAGAAGCACAAGAGAACTATCCAAGAGACAGAATTAGAATTCATGTGACATGCCCTGTCTTCTGACAAACTCTCACTGTGGAGGCCCATCCATTCCCTTCTAAGACACTTGGTAAGAGGACACAGGCCACAGCCTCTTAAAACCCTCTATCCCTACTCCAACCTTACCCCTGCCTCAGTGATTACGTTGGGCTTCTCTCCCCAAACAGGCTTCCAGAGAACCTAGCTGGAGGCCGCTGAAACAAGTCTAGAGCTAATGGTTAGTCTGAGGTTCATACGATGTGTTGTAGCCTCTACTTGAGTCCAGAAAACATGGAGGAATGCTGACCAAAGACACTTTATTCATGTAGTGCTGTAGTAGGGCAAAACTCCTTCTACAGGCTGTCTCGAGACCACAATCAGACACTTTCAAGCAGGAGCAGGAGACGGTTACTACATCAAGGGTGGCAGCACTAAAAACAGAAAAGCAGGAACTCTCCGAATTTACCCAAGTGACTTAAGCACTTTCCTCAGATCATTCAGATACTTAGCATTATACACCCCGCCACCCCCACCCTGTGTAGCTTTTAGCAGCTTCAAGAAAACGGAAGCGACAACCACTGGTTTTAGAGACGTTTGAAAACCAAGACTGGCTGCTAACGGAAGGAAGGGAAATTATAAATGAGAAAGGAAGCCATTAGAAACGAAAGTCTCTCTACCTCTCCTGCCAGCTCTAACAGCAGCTCTGGCTTCTTGATTTGCTGTGTTGTTCTAAGAGTTCTGACACTAGCTGTTGCTCTCAGGAACCTGCCAGTCCCTATATTGTCTCCTTCCTTGGCCCAGATAGGACCTCACTCTGAGGTCCCCATCCCTTCCCCACTGTTGCTGCAGCCTCAGCTGTAACTTCAAACATTCTGCCTACCTGGAAACCCACGGATAGGCTCTTTAACTGCCAATCCTTCCATACTTGCCCTAACCCACCTCTGACCCCAACCACCTAGAAATGGGAGACAAAGGCAAAGAGACCTTTATGGGGTGGGAGGTTCCAAGAGAGCCACCTGACTGCTCTAATACTCTAGCATCAGGGCAGTCCCTGAGGCTGGCTGGCTGGCTGCTCTAGGAAGAAAGGAGACCAGAAGCAGGCATGCTAGCTCCTTAAAAGGCTGGGTGGATCATGCCTCTGTTTTTTAATGCCACAGCCAGCTCGTGGCCAAATCTGGAAAAGGGGTTTGGGACACTTAATACCAGGGATGAGGAGACAGTAACTGCAACCTAACCATCCTAAGCAGGACCCGCAGTGTGGCCTTCAGAGCACACCACCACCCTGGCAAAGCAAGCACAGGGGGACAACCATTTGGAGAAGGAACCACTGCTAGGAGGACCTGGTCACTTGGAAAAATGAGCTGGGACTTTCCCATGGCTTAGGAAAGCCCAAACAACAAACCAGGAAAGGGGGTGGGGGGATAGCCAACCCCTCAGATCCTAGGACCATTCTAGGGGAAATAAAAACTCTGGCCCAACCCTAAAGGAGGAATAATCAGAAAATAGAGCCTAAGGACACTTGGCCAAGATCTGGGATGAAAACATGAAGGTTTATACTCAGTATTCATCTCCTGGAGTGGCCACAGGTTGAAGGGAAAAAGGAATAGCCTACTGAACAGATGTGAAATAGCCCATAGAAGAACAGAAGGAAAACCTGGATTAATGGGTCAGAACTTGGGAAGTTGATCTAACTGGGGCTATAAAGCAAGATCCTATCTCAAGACTAAACTACACTAAACGTCCAAAGACCTGAGTTTAAATCTCTGTGTGTGTTCAAACCGGCCTCAAATTCCAGAGCTCAAGTATTCCCCCTGCCTATATTATAGGCATATATCACTGTACCTGACCAGGGTTGGAATTTTATCTCTCCAAGATAAAAACCAAAGACCTAATTCCATTGAGCTTCAGTGTCCTCATCAGAGAAATATCTTTAACGCAGTCTTTCCTGGAGAAGAATTCATAAAACTGATGTGCAAAGGGAAAACCCTGGTCTGGCATGGACGTGTTCCCACTAAGCCAGTACTGGGCAATAACTCTTACCATAGCAGCTAGACGCTTACCTGTCTTTGGCAGCAAGTCAAATGGCAGAAGAATTCAACAGCTGAACTTCAACTGACTGTGCTCAGGATGGAGGCTGCACCTTCCACCTGCCCTACAAGCTCTGAGTCTGACTACCTCGTCCTCAGACCTCTAGACTGATACCACTTCCTCCTCCCAGAAGCCTTCCCTGGCAAGCCTCCTTCCAAAGCATCCCATTGGTCACTCTATGAGAACATATAAGCCTCAGCTGTGAGGAAAAGGTAGGCCTGTCCAGGCATTTGCAACTTTCTAGAGACGTCACCTAGGATCTAACATTCGGCCAGATCTAAAACCAAGTGTTTGTTGGGGAATGGGGATGTATTTCATTTGCCAGGGCGTCTGTCTAGCATGCATAAAACTCCTGAGTTCGAATCCCAACAGTGAACCACCACTGCCATCCTAACACTTGGGAAATAGAGGCAGGAGGATCAGAAGTTAAAGTCATCCTTGGCTACAAAGTGAGTTTGAGGCCAGATGGTGTGAACCAGATGAGACTCCCATTCAAAATAAAAAGTAAAAGTACCTGTTGGATTAATGGAAACAGAAGCCAGAGAAGAGAAAGTGATCTCTGAAGGTCACTTGGCCAGAGAGATCCCAAAGTAGAAAAAAAAGGGGGGGGGTGGGAGGGTGGGTCCAAGGCTGTTTTCCTTCAATGGAAAAAATGATACCACATGACCCAACAAAGGCAAACAACCAAAGAGAATGTATGTAAAGGAAAACACACAACAGCTCCTACACCACATAGACGCTCAAAGAACATAAGATATTCACCCAAAATAGCAAAGTAGCAGTCTTTCCCTCCTATCTTCCCTACTGACATCAATAGCAGTTGGGACTGGATAGCTATTTGTGGTGAGTGGTTGCTCTGTATATTAGAAGACAATAGCATCCCTGGGTGGGGCATACATACACTAAATGTGGGAAGCATACTTTCTCCTACCTTCTATAGTTTGACAACCAAAGGGCCTCCGAACATTGCCAAATATCTCCTAGAGGACATACCATACCCATTGAGAACTACTGGGATATATTATCAAAAATCAGATAATAATCCTAAGAAATACTGACTTGATGTACTCTGAATGCTGTGTGCCTTGCATTCTGTGATAAACATCCACAAACACTGCACTCAACATCCAGAGCCACCCTACACAAACAGCCCTCCTATTAGCCCACTTACAGAAACAGGTACAGAACACTTGCATAACTTTTCCAAGGACTCACCACTTGGAAAGGCAAGAGCCAGGACTCAGACTAGATCTAACTCACAAACACTCTTGCTGTAAGTAATTCTTCATTATACCAATCCTTAAACTAGAGGAGTAGAGTCACTGAATTTGGGCAAAATGATCTGCCATTAGGCAAAGGTTACCAGAGAAATAAATAATAAAACCCACAGGAGAAGCATTTTAAACAGCACAAGACAACTCCAAGTATATGTGGCAGAACATGGCACACGCTCCCATGTAAACTGTCCACATTAGGTACACAGAACACATATAGAAACAACTCCTGCTGTTCAAGCAACCCAGTGGTTCTGACAGAACCTTTAAGATGGAAGCAACCCTGTGGCAGTTTTACAGCCCTCAACCCAGTACCACATTTGATATAATACAGTGCAGCTTCTTTTCCAGAAACATCTTGCCTTCCAGGTAGGTGTTAATGGTAATACATCCTCAGTACAGTTGCCTCTGTATATAAAGAGTGATCAAGACGGTAACTACCTTGGCCTGGTCACATAAACATGTAATCCCAGCTACTTAGAGAACTGAGACAAGAGGACTGTGAGTGAGTATCCCACCAGCTCTGCAGAGTTCAAAGCAAGCCTAAAAAAGTAAGATACTGTCTCACAATTTAAAAGCAATAGGAGGGGCTCAGGCTGTATGTAGCTCAGTCAGTGGTAGAATGCTTGCTTGCTCTGCGGCAGGAAAACTTGGGGTTGAGCCCCAGTACCACCACAGAAGGGAGAAAAAGAAGGGACCACTAACCAGGTCACTTAAGGCCCTGGACAACCGCCCCAGCCAAGCCATTCCACCCCTTGCCCTCTTAACACTTCAACCTGCTTCATCCCGGCTCCTTCAATGTTCCCACCTTCACATATTTGCACGTGCTGTTTCTTCCACCTGGAAAGCCCTTCTTCCCACTCTCCATCTGTTAACTCCCACTCAGCCTTCCTCGACTGAAAAGCCACCCATCCGGCCGGTCTCACCAGTCTCTCCCACTCTGCGGCCTGCTGCCACAGCACCCTGGGTTACCACCATCACAACACACAGTAATTGTGACTGTCCAGCTCTGCCTTTGGCTCCCTGAGCAGACAAAGTCCCAGAGACTTCCACTGACCACTCCCTCCTGGACCCAGCAACCAGGCCCTGCCTCATCTCACAGTATACCCAGTAGTGCACCAAACAGTGGCTCCAAAGTGCCTCCTCACCACAGGAAGCTAGGGACAGCCAGGGACAGGACAGCCACCGCCAAGGCGAAAGAAAAACCTGTTTAACCTTGCCTTCCTGAGCAGAGGGTGAGAATCAGAAAGGCCAAGAGTCCACGAAGGCTAGTGAGAGTGAAGAGGTAGACACAGAGGTGACCACAGAAGAGCAGGCAAGAGGAAGAAAAGAGGAAGGCACCCTAGGAGGAAGACTACGACAGGGGAGTGGGCCCGAAGAGTCCCAAGAGAGCTGAGTCAGAATGATAGGTGGAGGTGATGTAGATCCCAGTGGGAAGAGATGGGGTTTGGGGGCTGCGGGGAGAAAGAAGAGCATAAGAGACTTAGAGAGGGCCCCCAATAGACGAGGACGATGGACTGGAGTGATGACAGCGAGGTAGACACAGGCCCGGCGATAGGAAATAGACTTGACACTGACAAGTGGCTAAAAGAGTTGGGGACCGAAAGGGAGAATATTAAGAGACTCGGGGGCGCTCAGAGGAGTTAGAGGAAAAAACTCCGGATTAGAAGGCGCATGGCCGGAAAGGCAGCTGCGGAGCTCACCTGCGCGGGGGGGCGGCGGCTCCTCGCACTCGGGGCTCATCGGGGCGCCCCCGCCGCCCCGCCGCCGGCGGCTCCGGCCCTGTCGAGGGGCCGGCTAACAGGGGCGGGGGCGGCGCCGGGGGGCTCGCGCAGGCGCCTGGGCCGGAGCTAGCGGACCCGCGCAAGCGCCCTCCGGTCACAGGGAATTCCCCTGCCTCACCACCGAGCGTCGACGAGTTCGGGGCGTCGTGAAAAAGTAGGCGCGCTCGTTCCACGGCAGAGCTCCGTGGCAGTCGCGAGGCCTGCGCAGGCGCCTCCGAAGCAGGGGCGACGGGAGAAGTCGCCGCGGGTTACACACACAGACACGCCGGCACCCGCGGACAGGAAAAAGAAGCCTCCGCAGCCCCAATGGGTGCAGAGCTGCACCGAGAGCCGACGCCCGTGTCCTCGGCTTCACTGTCGCCCGAAGCGGGAGGGTCTCCCAGGCCCAGCCGTCCACCTTAAGGCCTCCGACGCACGGCTACCTCCGCCACTGTCCCACAATGCCCCGAGCGCGGGAGGACGCAAGAAGACAGGCTCCGCCCTCTCGTGGTCGCTCTCCGTGCGCAGGTGCGCGAGAGGCCGCTAGTTCGGCCTGGCGAGGCGCGTGCGCACTGAGCGCTGAAGCCCAGAACCCGCCCACTCCGGAACTCCGCCGCTGTCGGTGCCCGCCGCCGTTGCCAAAGTTCTCTCCCTGAATAAACCTAGAGGGCCCACTGCGCAGGCGCTGCTGCATCCAGAACCCCGTTTTCTCTGACTACGTTCCAAAACCCGCTGAATATTCGGTTCTAGGATCTTTCGCCCTGAAAGCTACCTTCGGAAACCCGGTCGCTATTCCAGCTTCTCCAATCATATTTCTTTGACTCGAGTCAACTCCTAAGAAATCCATTCCGACTTTTCGTCCTCACGCAAAGCTGGTTGCTTTTGTTCAGCCGGGTTCGTCCGGGACGCCTCTGCCGAGGTTTTCTGGCTGACCTCAGTCTTTACTCAGGCATTTGCCCAAGCGGCATCTACTGTTGCCAGTTGCTGCACAAAGCCTTCTCTTGTAACAACCGGGAGGAACCCCCTTTACGCCGGGATTCAGTCACTAAAGGGCCTTTTCTAGCGTTGAGCCTCGGTTTACCCCAACTTTCATCCCCTGCCCCTTCGTGCCCATTTTAGAGGTCAACTGTAAGGACTAGATAAATGCATGTAAGAAACTTTAGTTTTCCTTCTTTAAAACAGCAGATTGGAACTTTACATTTCGGCGACGTTTTGAGTCGTATTTGTGAGTATTCATTCTCTTGACTTTCAAGGCATCTAGTTGTTTTTTCCACCTCTTGATTCTCAAATGGCCTTAATAGACTTGCTTTCACAGATTAACACCTGTCAGTAATTTTTTTTCTGTCTCGTCTCGTCTGGGCTGTGCTTTTTAATTTTTGTTCGATCTTGTATCAACTAGCTAGTTCTGTGTAACAGACCACCTTCACATTATAAAGTGAACACTAGTTCTGCTCCCCGTGTCTCCTTTTTATTCTGGGCCCCCATATTCCAGGGTGGGTTTTCTCTCCCCAGTTAGACCTTTCTGGAAACAGCCTCATAGACACACTGGAGATGTGTTTCCATAGTGATTCTAAATCCAGCCAACTTGGCAATGAAGATTAACTTTCACATAAAACTTCAAGGATGTTGTTGAGCATGGGTAAAGGTTATTTGCAAGCCTCATGACCTGACTCAACTTAAAATTCCCAATACCCACATGGGGAAGGGAGACTCAATGCCCCACATCCTCTGACCTCTACTCACAGGCTATGCCCTTATACACTCAAATATGTTTTAAATGTGTGTGTATGTGTATGTTCACACACACATACACACACACACAACAAAGGCGGGAGAAGACTACAGCTCTGAGGGTAAGAGCAACACTTTCCAAGTCCTCTAAACCCAGTCCCTCCTGCCTTCCATAAGGACCTTCCAAAAACAATGCAAGACAGCATAGGGGAGCAGGAGAAATGTTTTTATTTGAAGAGCATGTGGACATGAGAAGAAAGGATGACAGAAAGCAAGGGAGGGGATCCAAGGGGCCAGCACGTTTCTCAGCAACCCCTCCAGGGGGCTGCCCAGAGATGGGCTGGCAGGCCCAGGCCCAGGCCCAAACAAGGCCTGGCAATCCCTTGGGAGAGAGTGCCTGGGAAGGAGGGAGGCAGGAGGCCTGGGGTTCCCACGGAGAGAATGCAAGAAGCCACCTGGTCTCACCGATCCATGCTGTCGTCCGTAGGGCTGGAGAAACAGGTCTGTAACAGCTTTTCACAGAACTCCAGCTCCTCCTGGATCAGATTAAGAGAGGGGTCTTGAGCACAGGGACAGACCTGCCCCCCACACATCCAGCAGCCAGAACATTTCCCTGTATTTCTCAGCTACCACCTTCCCACTCCGGAAACCTGGGCTTTCCCAATGACCACTTACCCTGCTCATAGGTTTTGAGCTTCAGAGACAGTCTTGAGGTCTCCCAGACTGGTCTGTCTTCACATCAGCCCCCTGAGCTCAATCCCCATAACCCATTTATGGGAGAACTGACTCCTACAAATTTTCCTGTGACTTACCTCTGTGCACCATGGCCACAACACAGTAATTGGATTCTTCTTCCCCAGTGCTAGGACTGAAGGAGTGTGCTAATCTCCACCTTACTTCCCGAGACACTTTCTCAGTGAACCTGGACTTCACTGACTACTGCACTGGCTGCACATGAGCCCCACATGTGATCCTGTCCCTGCCTCCTGAGTGCTGACACTGTAACTGTGAGCTCAGCTCCTCCTGCTTGCACAGTGAGCACTTTGTCAACTGAGCCATGTCCCTTGCCTCAAACACTTGTTCTATACCAGTGTCTGCAGTAGTGAAAGACTGGATACAACCTACACCTCCTAGAACAGGCTACTACATCAGGATTTTAAGTTTGAGACCACTTTGAACTAACACAGTGAAAATGTAACTTAAAACAATAAGAAGAGGTAGTTAAATCAATGAGGCCAAAAAGCCATCCCCACTGCACACAATAGAGTTGTGATGGACAAAAAAAGCTGTCACCAGGAGTGACTCAAAAAACCCTCCTGTTGGGCACAGGGGTGCACACCTTTAATCCCAGAACTAGGCCTGCAATGCTCTACAAAGGGACCAGGCATAGCCTCCGACAATAGACATCTGCCTGCCCTTGCTTCAGTGCTACGTTTACATTTTTGAGGGAAAAAAAAAAAGCTTGGCCTTGTCTTTATTTTTTTGAGAATTTTTGTTTGTTTGTTTTTTAAATATAAGGCTTGGTCTGTTTGCCTGTAGGTGGTGAGCACCTCTAAGGGTGAGGCAAGGCTGGCCTTGGAATAATTCAGCTCAGGGTCTCCTGGGAGATAAATACAAATGCAGCATGTAGGGCCCCCCCACACTGGCCATCTGAAACCAGGCCAGGCTAGTCTGCAGCTTCCAGTGCTCCATGGGGACACGGGTATATTAAGGTCACAGGTTCCTGGGATGAGGTCAGGATAGACAGCTGTTAGCAGGTGTCCTGCCTCTTCTAGTTACTACTGTCCCTCTGTAAACATCAGGAGTGTCCACAGAGACACAGATGCAACAGAAAGGGCATCGCTCATCTGCATTTGCTAGGCCTAGCTTTGCTAAAATCTGCAGCGTGAAGCAGACTCAATGACCAGAGCTGGCGAGATGGCTCAGCAGGTAAAGTGCCTTCTGCCAAGCCTGATGGCCTAACTTGGATTGTCCTGTGACCTCCACACAAGCACCGTACTTACACATGAACACTCCCACACAGAAATACACACACCCACATACACCCCTACAAATGTCAAAAAGCAAATAATAGAGCCTGGAGAGATAGGTCTGGAGAGATAGCTGGGTGGTTAAGAGCAACTGTTTCTCTTGCTGGGAACCGTGACTCAGTTCCCATCACCCACACCAGGCGGCTCACAGTTACCTGTAACTTCAGTTCCAGGGATTCCAAGCTAGTGTAACTTCCAGCAGCTTCCAAAGGCATCCCCACCCCCAATACATACATATACACATAAAGAAATCTTTTTAATTAAAAAAAATATGTAAAATAATTATCTAGATCAGGAAATAAGTATGAATACTAAATTAACTGTGATCATTCATTACTTACCTAGTGAGTTACCAATTCTTATTTACTTAATTTATTCACCCATTTAATTGAATATTTAAGGATGTTTATTACTTTTGGGGTACATAGTAACTCATTAGTTTAATTCTTCCTTCCCCACTCACACAGCATGTGGTTCACAGTGTTAGATAACAGGAGGAAGCCCAATAGGAAGAGAAGGGAGGCGGAGACAGACTGAGCCCATAGGCACAGGGCCCAACCCCCAGCCCTCCTACCTGGTACTCCTCATGCTGCTGCAGCAGCTGGCAGCGGTGACGGAGCAATTCCTCCAGGCCCAGCTCAGGCTCTCGGCACTCACGAACACCCTGAGGGAAGTCTGTCACAAGGCTATGGAGGACACAGGAGCAGACCTTAGGACCTCATCTGCAACAAAGACCCCGGCCCAGCACCTAGCCCCTCACCACTACTTCTATGGGAACCAAGGCCCTGCAGGGAGTCTTTGGCTCCATCTATAAAACTGCCATCCATGCCGGGCAGTGGTGGCGCACGCCTTTAATCCCAGCACTTGGGAGGCAGAGGCAGGTGGATTTCTGAGTTCGAGGCCAGCCTGGTCTACAGAGTGAGTTCCAGGACAGCCAGGGCTACACAGAGAAACCCTGTCTCGAAAAACCAAGAAAAAGAAAAAATCGGAAAAAAAAAAAAAACTGCCATCCAGCTGCTTCCCATCGCAGCAGTGAGAGTGAGGTTTGAATGGTGCCTGCCATGATGCCTATGCCGGCTCCACCATGGTCCAGGTGTGTCCAACGTTTGACAGTGTGACACACTGTTATCAGCCGTCATCTACAAAGATCATGCAAGAGAATGCTATGACTGGGTTATTTTAAGAAATCTTGGTTGAGTGGTGGTGGCACCTGCCTTTAATCCAGCACTCAGGAGGCAGAGGCAGGCAGACATTTGAGCTTGAGGCCAGCCTGGTCTACAAAGTGAGGTCCAAGACAGACAGGGCTACACAGAGAAATCCTGTCTTGAAGAAAAAAAAAAAAAAACTGAAACCAAAACTGAAAAAAGAAAAAGAAAATCTTACACTGTGAGAGCTGGAGAGAGGGCTCAGTGGTTAGGAGCACTGGCTGCTCTTCCAGAGGACCCAGGTTCAATTTCTAGCACACATATGGTGGGTCACACCTCTCTGTGACTTTAGTTCCAGAGTTTCTGACACTCACACACAAACAGACATTCAAGTAAAACACCAATGAACATAAAATAAAGTGATATTTTACATATATATAAAATAAAGTGAAATCTTACAATGCTTTAAGTAAGTTTACAATTCTGTATTGGGCAGCATTCTGGGGCACATGTGGCCTAAGGCCTGCAGGTTGAAAAACCCAAGAACACTAACTTGTTCACCCTGTGAACTGTAAGAAGGGCTTCTCCCTCCCAAGAACTATGAGGAGATGCACTGTGTTATCCCTGCACCTCTCTGGCCTACAATCTTTTTGTCTCCCACAGGGATAGTTCCAGTGCAAGGTCCCAGTGTAGGAGCAAACTAGTGCCTGAGCTGCTCTTTCTGTGGGAAACCCATACAAGGCCCTCTCCTCCTAGGACCCCGGCACACCTACCTGCACAGGGCTCCAAGCACATGCTCATGGAAAGGACTGTGTTCTGTCCTCACAAGGGCCACCAGCTGCTGGACCATCCCCATGGAGCAAAGGGTTCCTGCGGAAAGAGCTGTGGGAGTTAGGAAGGACGTTCCCACACCACTCCCATGTCCCCCAGATGTCTTCCTCAGGGTGCCTACTTCCCCGGCAGCCAGCTCACCTTTGTGCTCAGGGTGGCCCACCAGCAGGTTCTGCAGCAGGAATGCTGACTTGACCTTGAGCTTCTGCACTTGCTGCTGCATGGCTCGCATCAGCACTGAGAATCCATCCAGGCGGAGGAACTGCAGCAGCCCAGCCTCCTGCTCTCGAACGAGACCTGGAGGGAGAAGCAGAGCTGAGGTCCCAGTCACCATGGCCTCCATCATCATCACCACAGGCACCGACCCCACTAGCGTATGACATCCATCACCACCACCTCAGTTACAACAACTACCGACACCACCCAGTCACCAGGACCATCATTGCCATCACAAACAGCATCGTTCCCAGCACTGCCATCACCATCACCATCAGCACAATACCATCGCCATGACTAAACCCATGGATATCACCATCTGCACCATTACCACCACCACCGTTTCCATTAATGACCACCATCCCGTCTGTCACCATTATTAGAGCCGTGAACAACGCCCTCACCACCATATCACTATCAGCGTCACAACCAGCGTTATCATCACTACGTAATCACCATCAACCAGCACCAGCACCACTGTTCCCAGCACTATCACCACCACCACCACCATCCATCCCTTCACCCACCAGCCACTTCAGCACCCTCAGCACCATGGCCACCGTCACCATTAGCTAGTTCATCATCGGAACCCATATTTCACCCCCTTAATGCATACAACTCAACGGTTGTTTAGCATGTTCACAAGCTATGCAACCACGGCTCTCACTCACCTCTGGAACATTTGCACTGTGCTGGTACCCAGAGGGTGACATTTCCACTCTCAGTTTCCCTCCTGCCTCTGCCACCATGGATCTAGTTTCTTTCCCTATGGATTGGCCTATCTTGTATACCTCATTATGAATGGATTCACACAGTATGGAACCTTTTGTATCTAGTTCTGTTCACTCAACTTAATGTTTTCAAGGTCCAACCATGGTATAAATTCAGTAACTACTTTATTTCTTCTTACAATAGAGCAATATTCTGTCATAGGGGCACATAACTTGTCCTTTGCTACTTTGTGGGTTCTTCTTTCTTCCATCCTTCTCCATCCCTTTTCTTTTACCCTTTCAGTCCCCTAACACTGGAGAAGAGAGGAAAGAAACAAAGAGAGGAAAGGAAAGAGATCCCTGAATAAAGTCAGGGTCAGAAGGGGGAGGGCAATGTTTTTTGTTAGACTACTTCCTGCTGATTAAGGCGTTGAGTTCCTTGGGGCAAGACTTCTTCAGTGTCAGTATCTAATTTCCTCTTGTTGTTTCTTCTTTGTGTGCACTGACTACTTAACACACCACGACAACAACCACCGAGCCTCTTGGAACCCTTCCATTTATATATCCTCTGAAAAGTTTCCAAATTACAAACGTCACACAATCACACAAACTATCTGCACCTGGCAAAAATCACGCCCCTGTTAGAGCATGAGGCAAATCATGTCAGCTGCTAGGGACAACCTGAAGCAGCCCCATATCCCACACCTGCAATTAAAACAAAAACATATTCTTATAATATTTTTGTGTTTTTTAGAGAAGCTGAATTTCCAAAATTGCCTCTGTAGAGACAACACCACACTTTTATGCATTACTACCTTTTACTTTTCACATATACCATATAGGTAGGTGCTCTTGGGTTCCCATTTTATCTATTTGCTCATTCATTCAGTCATTTACTTATTTTGGTCTTTTTCTGTTTGTGTACATAATATATATGTGTATATATGTGTTCTTGTGTACATGTCACATGCATGTGGAACCCAGAGGTCATGTCCAGTGTTGTCCAGAATCCCTGCTCACCTTGTTTACTGAGACGGGGTTTCTCAATGAACCTGTAGCTTCCCTGGTTACAGGAGGCCTGCAATTCCAGGGACTACCCAATCTCTGCCTCCCCAGCTCTGGGATTACAGGCCCAAGCCTCCATGCTTGGCTTGATACATGGGTGCTGGGCTTCCCCAGATCTTATTTATGTGTTTGAAGGTGAGGTTTCATATGTCTCAGTCTGGCCTCCAACTCACTCACTCAGCCAAAGATGACCTGAATTCTTAGCCTTACTGCTCCCACCTTCAAATTCAGGGATTATAGGTATACACCAGCACACTTGGCTTAAATTCCCATTTATCAGACAAGACAGTCAGGCTTCAGAGCAGGCATGATCTTTCTTCTAAAGACAATGAGAATTCTGAGCAGCCTCCAAGCAGGGCAACAGCCAGTCAGGGATGCATCTGCAGGAAGGCCAGCTCCTGAACAAGCTTCGAACCTTCACTGTGTAGACAGAAGCCACTGCAAGTTCAAAGCCACTAAATACCTCACATGTGCCAAGTGTGACTAAAAAGCTGGGCGGTCTCCTTTTAAGTTCATTGAAATGTAAAGCCAACAACTGGAAAGGCTGTAAGATTTTCCACTAAACACAACTCTCTTGTTTTAGTAAACTATACACCAACCTTTAGAAATTCTATACCTAAACTGAGATGTGCTGTGTGTAAAATGCATACCACATTCTTCTGCAACTTAGTATGACATAAAGACACAAAGAATTAATAGTCCATATGCAGGTACTAGCAGGATGGCTCAGTGGTTAAGCTCCTAACTCTGGGGCTGCTCTCCCAGAAGACTCCGGTTCACTACCTAGCACTCATGTGGTGGCTCACAATCACCTGTAACTCCAATCCCAAGGGATCCAATGCACTTCTCCTTCTGAAGAGTCGGGCACCAGGCACACAAGTTAGTTCCACAGGCATATATTCATGTAAAATACCCACACATATTATTACATACTCACAAAAAATAAATTTAAAAAGTTTAAAAATTGGTCTGTATCCACTATGTGCTCCAACTAGTATACATAATAGTTAACTTTTTGCTTTCTTTAAAATTTTTTTTTAGTTATATGCTTGTGCACATGTGCATGTGACTACATGTACCCCAGAGGCCAGAAGGGAGAATCAGATGCCCTGGAACTGGGTCATAGGCAGTTACAAACTGCCCTATGTGGATGCTAGAAACCAAACTCAGGTCCTCTGCAAAAGCAGTGTGCTTCAAACAAACAAACTGCTGAGCCATCTCTCTAGCTTCTTTGTTTTCTTTCTCAAGACAGTGATTTACTACTGTGTGTTGTTTAGACTGGCCTTAAACTAATGATTCTCCTTCACCAATCTTCTAAATGCTGGGATTACAACCATGTGTTACTTAATATGCCTGAACTTAATAAAATGTCATTTTAAACAAAGAATGAAAAAGACTTGGGGCTGATTCAGCAGTTAGGAGCACTGGCTGCTCTTGCAGAGGACCCAGGTTTGGTTTCCAGCACCCACGTGGCAGCTAATAACCACCTCTAACTCCAGTTCCAGGAGACTGAATGCCTCTTCTGGACTCTGTGGAAGTTTTCTGGGCTCTGGAAGTTGTGTGGTTTTTTGGTTTGGTTTGGTATTTGTTTCAAGACAGGGTCTCTATGTGTAGCCTTGACTGTCTAGAACTCACTCTGGAGAGCAGGCTAGCCTTGAACTCATAGAGTATGTGTGCCGGTACCGCTCAGATGTTTGTTTTTAATAGAAGACTGGTTGTAGTGGTGTGCACCTGCAATCTCAGTGTTTGGAAACAGAAGACTTCTGTCAATCTAAATCCACCCTGATTTACACAGCAAGTACCAAGCTGGCCAAGACTATGTAGTGAGACTGTCTCAACAAGTTGAAAAGAATCCCGGTGGTGATGGCAGCAGAGGCAGCGGCAGCTGTCACACACGTTTTTAATCCCAGCACTCCCGAGGCAAAGGCAAATAGGTTTCTGAGTTTGAGGGCAGCTTGATCTACAAAGTGAGCTCCAGGACAGCCAGGGCTGTTACCCCGAGAAACCCTGTCTCAAAAATAAATAAATAAAATAAAAGATAAAAAACAAAGTAATAATAGCCAGTCATGGTAGCATATGTCTGTAATCCCAGAACTCAGAATTCAAGACCATCTTCAATGCCAGTAAGTCTGTAGCCAGCCATAGCTACCTGAGACCCTACTTCAAAAAATACCTCAAAATAAAACTAAATACGATAAATAAATAACAGACTAGTCCACGGGTAGGAGACATGAGACACCACAAACTCAACTGGCAAACATAGCCTGGAGGCTCTATGTCCAAAGCATACCCTGGAAGGATGCTCCTGGACCTAGGGCATCTCCACCTGGACATGGTATACATTTAGGGATAGGCCAACCCATGCTGTGGGAGGCACCACGAGCATGGCTACATGAGGAATAGAGCCCTGACCCCAACTCTGACAACTGAATATACTCTGGTCATTACCAGTGTCCCTGGAGGGCACCAGTCACCTTTCCACAAGGATCTTGGCTTACCTTACCTCAACCTTCATTCTCATCTATGTCATTACCACAACCCTCACTCACCTCCTGCCTTCCATGAACCCTGCCTGAGCAGGGCTAGGCCTTGTGAAACTGTGTCTTTTTGTTGGTGGTGGTTTTTCGAGACAGGGTTTCTCTGTGTAGTCCTGGCTATCCTGGAACTCACTCTCTGTGTAGTCCTGGCTGTCCTGGAACTCACTCTGTAGACCAGGCTGGCCTCAAACTCAGAAATCCGCCTGCCTCTGCCTCCCAAGTGCTGGGATTAAAGGTGTGCGCCACCACTGCCCGGCTTGTGAAATCGTGTCTTACAAAGATGGCTTAGTGGTTAAGAGTGTTTGCTGTTCTTCCAGAGGACCTGAGTTCAATTCTCAGAACCTACAGCAGACAACTCACAACCAACTGTAACTACAGCTCCAGGAGATCGGATAACCTCTTTTGTATACTACAGGTACCTGCTCTCCCAAGTACACGTACATATATATACACATAATTAAAAACAAAACCAGAAGATCACTGCAAGTCTAAGGCCTGACTGGGTTATATTGGAGGTTACAAACCAGGTTACACTGGCTTACAGTGACTCTGTCTCAAAAAACAATGGGCCACCAAGATGGCTGAGCAGTAAAGGCACCTGCCATCAAGCCTGATAACCTGAGTTCAATCCCAGGAACCCAGTGTTGGAAGGTGAGAACCAACTCCCACAAACTGCCTTTAGATGACCACACTTGTACTATGGGCATACACGCCCATGCAAAATATATATATAAAAAAAAAAAAACCCTTAAAAATCTAAAAAGCAAGAACCAGATGAGGTAGCACACACTTGTAATCTCGGTATTTGGGAGGAACGGGGATCATAAGGCCTTAGCTAGATAGCAAGTCTGAGAATACGCCTGGAGTACGCACGACTCTGTATGAAAAAGAAGAGACAAGACCACACTAGTGAGTCGGCTCAGAGGGTAAATAAAAGCAGTCTCTGCAGTAAAGGCCCACCTGGACATCCTCAGGACCCTCACAAAGGTCAAAAAAAGAGAGAGCTGACGCCACAGTTGTCCTCTGGCCATCACAAGTGTGCGGCAATGGCACTCAGTGACCCCTCTCCAAAGGCAGTGGAAGCACACACCTTTGACCACAGCACTCTGGAATCAGAGGCAAGAGAATCTCTGAGTTCAAGGCTAGCCTGGTTACAGAGCAAGGGTTACACAGAGAACCCCATCTAGGGGTGGAGGAGGGAGGAGGAGAAGCCAGCAGAAGGGATCACGCCAAGAGGAGGTGCACGTGTGTTTCCCTTCCCTGTCCCTTCCCCCACCCCAGGCCTGCACACCCATGACTCCAAATGACCCATCTCTGAGTCTTTCTGAAACCCTTTCTCTGTGCAAACAAAGAACCACTTACGAAAGTGAAGTGACAGGGCAACCAAGTCTGTGTCCTCACAAGAGAGGGGTAGGAATGCAGTAATGTCCCTGCCTTAGGCAGTAGGAGCCCATGTGACCAAGCCCTATCGGTTCCTAGCACAGAGCCCTGGAAAGCAGCCACATAACACCATACTATAAAGCGACCCAAGGAAGGGCAGACACCAGTCAACTGTGCACTCTAAAGTGATTATGTAAACTCTACTTTAGAGTAAAATAGCAGTGTTGTTTTGTAGCTCCCCTGTTGCATCTGGAGAAACCACCATGCCATGGAGCCACTCAAGCAACCTAAGGCTTCTTGTCTCAGCCCTCAAATGCTTCCTTCAGCAGCAGGCAACCTAGAAGACAGCCAGCCAACAGCAGAGGGTGTATGTGGGCCCAACAACAGTATCACTGCTCTGGTCCACTGCCTGATAACCAGGGTCTCATAAAGGGCAAAATCAAGAACTACATAAGTGGGCTGCTCTTGAGCCCTGCCCCCCAGAAATGGTGAAAGATGACAGTCACTACTATATAAAGAGGACCTAAGCAATCCAAGATCAGCTGGGCAGAACTATCCAGACGGTCTGTTACCAGGTACATACAAATGAACGGAGGAAGAGAGGCTTTGTGAATGTCTGTATATTACATACACACACGCGTGCGCACGCGCACACACACACACTTAGACTTACAGAAACATGTACTATGTACAAATAGGGGACCAAGTCATCTGGGATAGGGGCTTTTCACTACATAATCTTTGTACCTGCCAGACTCTGAGCAATGTAACTTTTTACAGGTTTCTGTTTTGTCTTCATTTTCTTTTCCCCTCTCACTTCCCCACCTCCCTCTGCCTCCTCTCTCCCCAGGATCTTATATAGCCCAGGCTAGCTTTGAACTCATTCTATACCCAAGGATAACCCTGAACTTCTTCTGATCGTCCTGACTCCATCTCTTCACCTCCCAAAAGCAGATGAAGCAACAGGCATATGCCACCACATCTGCTCTATGTGGTACTTAGTATCAAATCCAGGGTCCTGTATGCCAGGCCAGCAGTCTGCCAACTAAGCTACATTCCCAGCTGTTTCTTAGTAGCCTTGATCCTTCAAACTATAGCCCAAGATGACCTCAAAAAATTGTTTTTTGTTTTGTTTGTTTGGTTGGTTTTTAAACAGAGTAGACTAGGCTGACCTCAAACTCAGAGATTAACCTGGCTCTGTGTTCCGAGTACTAGAATTAAAGGCATGAGCCAAATGACCTCAAGTTTTCAGGCACCCTCCAGATCAGCTCCCAAAGGCTGAATCACAGGTGTGTACCAAGATTCTCAGGACCCTGTATTTTTAATACTATAGAATGTCTTCACTGGAGGTATGGGGCGTTTAAGACACATTCTCCCTTGTAGACCTCAAGCTGTCCTAGAACTCACAGAAGCTCTCCTGCCTCAGCCTCCTATTTATCAGAATTATAGATGAGTCACTATGTCCACCTTATTTAATGTCTTTCTAAAAAGTGACTGAGACTGGATTCAGCTCACAACTACCTGTAACTCGAGTTCAAGAAGATACAATGCTCTTTCTGGCCTCCTCAGAAGAAGGCACTATATATGTGTAGTGCACAAATATACATGCAGGCAAAAACTCATGTACATAAAAAATTACAAGTAATAAATCTTAAAATCTTAGAAGAAAGCTTTGAGGGTTCCTCCCTCTGTAGCTCCAGATCTGGCTATAGCAAATCTAGGGCACGAAATCCTTTTCCCTACCCTAGGGCTAGGTTATCCTGTGTCTGTTTCTTCATGTCTCTAATTTGAGCATTACTTTCCAGAGGCTGCCCTGCTCCAGACCTCCTTCCTGCCTCAGACTCAAATCCCACCCCCTCTGCTTACAGGCCTCTCCTACCCAAGCCCTCCATGTTTTTCCCACCAGCCTCTATGTCCCAGTAGCATCTGCCCATCTGCTGTGAACAAGCACATGGAGAGCTCAAGATGCAGGGGAAGGCAAACAAAAAAGGATGTGGGTTAGAGGCCCCCCCCCATACACACTGCATTTCCCTTTTTCTGCCTTTCTCCCCCTCCTTGTCTCCTTCTCTCCACAATCTAGCTTTGTAAACCTCTTGGACCTCAAACTCATGGCAATCCTCCTGAGTCCTGGAATTACAAGTGTAGGCTGCCAGACCTGGCTTTACATATCCCATTTCTTTTTGTTTGTTTGGTTTTTTTGTTTTGTTTTGGTTTGGTTTGGTTTTTTTCGAGACAGGGTTTCTCTGTGTAACCCTGTCTGTCCTGGAACTCACTCTGTAGACCATGCTGGCCTCGAACTCAGAAATCCACCTGCCTCTGCCTCCCAAGTGCTGGGATTAAAGGCGTGCGCCACCACCACCCGGCTACATATCCCATTTCAATCACAATGTATAACTGCTAGAGCAAAGAACAGTCAAGCTGGGGATGTATGCCAGTTGATAGTAATAGGATGTTTTCCTGGCATTTACAAAACCCTGGGTTCAATTCTCAGAAGCTCAAGAACTAAGCATGACTATACTCCCAGAGCTCTGGAAATATACAGGCAGGAACACAAGAAGTTAAAGGTCATCTTGTGGTACAGAGAGAGTTCAAGAGTTCATCCTGGTCTATATGAGATCTTGTCTCAAAACTGTGGAAGGGATCCAGGAGTGGTGGTGCACACCTTTAATCCCAGCACTTGGGAGGCAGGGGCAGGCGGATTTCTGAGTTTGAGGCCAGCCTGGTCTATAGAGTGAGTTCCAGGACAGCCAGGGCTACACAGAAAAACCCTGTCTCAAAAAACCAAAAAAAAAAGAAATAAAGAAATGGAAAGGAAACAGTCGGCTTTGCAGACATGAACAAGGAGTCCTCATGTCCTTGCAAGCCCAGCCCGCTCCCAGGTACATACCCGCAACAGTCCCAACCCCTGCTCACAGCAGCAGGACAGCCAAGAGGCTGAGACAAGCCAGACTCCCACTGGCACATGAACAGATAAACAAAACGTGCTGTGTCGATGGGAAGGAATGCCATTCAGCCATAAAAAGGAATGAAGTACTGTCCCATGCCACAACAAGGATGAACACTACGCTATTTGAAAGAATCCAGAAGCAAAAGGCCATATGAGGCTCACTGTTTGGTTTACAGGAGATGTCATGAACAGACAAAGCCTCAGACACATTAAACAAGTGCCTGCAAGAGCTGGGCTTAGGGGGATATGGGGATCGAGTGCTGCGGGCCGACAGAGTCCAGCTGGAGGTGAGGAATGCTATGAAGTAGAGAAGGGATGCTCAACCCTGTAAATACACTACAAGTACCACACTGTGCACTCGATGAGGATAGATTTAGCAGGGCCTCATGGCATAGGCTATAATTCAACTTGGAATATGGAGGCAGGAGAATGACAAAGTCAAAGTTTGCTTAGACTGTACAGTGAGTTCAAGGACAACCTAGGAAAACGTAACAAGATCCTGCCCTCAAAACAAAAACGTAAAGAGAGTTGGGGGTGTGCTTTAGGGTAACTTACCTGCCATATACAAAACCCTGGTTTTGATCTGCAGAACCCCATAAACTAAACATGGTGATACATGTTTGTAATCCCAGCACTTCAGAAACGGTGGCAGGAGACTCTGAAGCATATGACTGTAGGACTCCACTCTTCCCTTAGATATTCTAGCCCAACTTCTGCTGGGGGAGAGAGTAGGAGGAACCATGTTCCTCAGTGGTGTGGTCACTGGTAAGTTGTCCTTGCTCTGGTCAATAAGCACCCACCTCATGAAACCAACCCTAATTAAATCCAGTGGGTCACAAAAACAAAACAATGAAAGAGACATGAAGGTAGGAGGGAGACTTTTGGCAGAAAATCTCTGTGAGTTTAATGCAAGCCTGGTCTATAGCTAGTTACAGGCCAGCCAGAGCTACATAGTGATAGCCTATCTCAAAAAAAAAAAAAAAAAAGCACTTGGGAGGCAGAGGCAGGCGGATTTCTGAGTTCGAGCCCAGCCTGGTCTACAGAGTGAGTTCCAGGACAGCCAGGACTACACAGAGAAATCCTGTCTCAGAAAAAAAAAAAAAAGAAAGAAAGAAAGAAAGAAAGAAAGAAAGAAAGAAAGAGAATTTTATGGTCATTTGCAGCTACAAAGAGTTCCAGCCTGGTCTACATGACACACTGCCTCTTAAAAACAAAACCAAAAAAAAGCAAATATATAATTCATATTATATAATATTACATACAATATTATATAATATATATACTTGTATATGTTTATTATATAAGTACATACACACACACAAAATAACATAAACGTATTTGCTACCAGCCTGAGGACCTGAATGGTAGAAGGAGCTACATATATAAAATACATAAATTATAAAAATAACCAAAAACCAACATAAGCAAGTGCCCCAACATGATGACTTTCTTTCTGTCCCTAAGCTGGCACCTAAATCTACAGTACACGTCTGCCCGTGCCTTGGTTTCCTTGCTTCATAGCCATGAGGGCACACAGCATCCACATAGAGCCACCGCAGTACTCACTGAGGGACGCAACTCTGTCTGGAAAAGTACTGATTGTTACAACTGAGCAATGCTCCCGTGTCTCCAGTGGGTGGAGACACAAACACAGCTCAGTACCCCATAGCGTATAGGATGATCCCCAAGGAAGAAAATGAGCTGACCCCAAACATGGACAAGAACTCTGAGCTTCTGTATGAGAAGCTCAAACTGGAACACAAGCTGATACCAGCACTATCAGGGTACACTTAGTATCTGGCTCTGACTTTACTACTCTGGCTCCTGCACCTTACACAGAGTCCCAACAAGAATACAAATCAAAAAAAATAAAAGAAGTACCCCAACCTTTTCTTCCCTGTGGATCCAGCAAGCCCCACCCCTGTGGTCAACACTGGCCCCAGGCCCTCCCCGTGATCCTGGGACACTCACAGGAGATGGCGAAGAGAGCCTTGACTCGTACCGTGTCGCAGGAGTCCCGGTCGAGCAGCCGAAGTAGCTTGCGCAGGGCACCCAAGCCCAACACCTGCTCCTGGATAGCTGCAACATTCTGACTGCATGTGCCGATGAGCTGTGCTGCCCTCCAGCGCAGCCCTGCAGCCCCTGCCTCCAGGTATCGACCCACCAGCAGGTGCATGCCTGACAGCTGGCAGAAATCTATCGACAGGAGAAGAGAGACAACTGTCAAAGCCCCCAATTCACAGGCTGACCTCTTCTTACTCCTTAGAAATTAGACATAAGGTGTGAGACAGAGTATTTATTTAGAGAGGAAATGAGAGGAAAGGCTGATGAGAGAGTGTGAGGGCTCACTTCGGGATGATGAAAAGATCTGGAAGTGAGACAAGTCTGTGAGCTAAGGGTAGAGAGCTTGCCTAGGCTTCAGAAAGCCCTGAGTTTGGGTCTCAGCACCATATACAACAAGCAGTGGTGTATTCAGCACTAAGGAGGAAGCAGTAAGATCCTAAGTTCAAGGTCATCCTCAGCTACATAGGAAATATAAGGCCTTCCTGGTTTACATAAGACACTGTCACAAAACAGAGACTGGGAGGATCTGGGGGTACAAGCCTATAATCCCAGCTACCCAGAAAGCTGAGACAAAGTGGGGTGCACTCCTTTAATCCCAGCACTTAGGAGGCAGAGGCAAGTGGATCTTTGTGTTTGAGGCCAGAATGGTCTATGTAGTAAGTTCCAGGACAGACAGAGCTGCATAATGAGACTCAGTCTTAAAGGAAAAAATAAAAAGCTGAGACAGGAGGATTAAAAGGTCTGCATGGGCTTCAGAGGGAGTTCAAGGCCAGCCTCAGCAACTTTCTGAGACCCTGCTTCAAAGCACAAAATGCAAAGAGGGCTAGCAATCTAGCTCAGTACAGTAAGCTTGCCTGACATGCTTAAGGTCCTCAGTTCTATCCCTAGTACCATACACAAGAAGCTCTGAAACCTAGAGGTAATATTGCAGAATACTGTAAATGTTCTGAATGCTATGCAGTGTGCTGGCACAAACCTGTAATTCCTGCACTTAGAAGGTATAAACAGGAGGACAGCCACAAACTCAACATCAGCTAGGATGTTATAGACTGTCTCCAAAAAAATAAATAAATAAAAAGTTGAGCAGAAGTGGTGCATGACTTTACCCCCAGCACTCAGAGGAGGCAGCAGGATCTCTGAGTTCCAGGACCGCTTGATCTAGAGTAAGTTCCAGGACAGCCAGAGCTACACAGAGAAACCCTGTCTCACAAAACCAAACCCCCCCTCCCCATTCTGGCCTCAAACACAAAGAAAAACAAAAAAAAAGTAAAACAAAACAAATTAATTAATTAATTAATTAAAATAGAAGAATGCTACAGAATTATATACTTGAAATGGTTACTTCTGTTCTGTGACTTTTTAATATTTACATATTTATTTATATTTACTTATTGGTTGAGTGTGTGTGTGTGTGTGTGTGTGTGTGTGTAGGCATACACATGTCATGTATGATTTTAAAGGTCAAGCCTCTGGGGGAGGTGTTTCTCTCCTTCCACCACGTGAGTTTCCAGAATTGAACTCAGGTCACTGGGTGGCAACACTTCTTCCCACTGAACCATCTTGCTGGCCCATTTTGTGATTTTTTTTTTTCTTTTTTTTTTTTTTACACCTTGATAAATAAGTAAGGTTTAGAAACTAGGCCTGGTGACATATATCTATTATCCCAGCACTGGGGTAGTGGAGGAAAGATCAGAAGTTCAAAGCCAACTCCAGTTACACAGCAAGCGTGAGGGTAGCTTGGGCTGCCTGAGAATTTGTCTCAACAACAATAACAAGAAGAATTTGGGGCTTGAGAGATGGCTCAGTGGTTAAGAACACTTGCGGTTCTTGCAGAGGACCCATGTGCAGTTACCAACACCCACACATAAGCAGACTGCAACTGACTATGACTCCAGTTCCAGGGGATCCAAAGTTCTTCTCTAGCCTCTGAGGGCACCAGATATGCATGTGGTACACACAAATACACACGCGCAGGCACTCACACATAAACATAAAATGCCTTTAATCCTAGCTTTCAGGAGGCAGAAGCAGGTGGATCTCTGTGGGTTTGAGGCCTAATATGTATACACAGTGAGTTGTAGGCCAGCAAGGGTAACACAATGAGACCCTGTCTCAAAAAAGGGAAAAAAGGGGGGAGGGGCTGGAAAGATGGTTCTGTGGTTAAGAGCACCAGCTGCTCTTCCAGAGGTCCTAAGTTCAATTCCCAGCAACCACATGGTGGCTCACAATCATCTGTAATGCCCTCTTCTGGTTTATCTTAAGACAGCAACAATGTATTCATATAAATAAATCGTTTTTAAAAAGTAAAAAAAAAAAAAAGCTAGTTGTGGTAGTAAGTGCTTTAATCCTAGTACATTAGAGGCAGAGGCAGGTAAAGAATCTGTGAGTTTGAGACCATCCTGGCCTACAGAGTTCCAAGCCAGCTAGGTCTACATAGTGAGATCTTGTCTCATTCAAAAACAAATTGTGTTTGTGTGTGTGTGTGTGTGTGTGTGTGTGTGTGTGTAAGAGAGAGAGAGAGTAAATGTGACCATACTTCAATGCCATTGCCTACCCTAGACCCACACGTCAGACAGACCCACTCTTCTTTGACAGGAGGATGTCTGTCTGTCCTGACCACAACAGCACCATCCTGCCTCAACCTTTGCACTAGCTATTCCTATTGCCTTGAACGTTTTTCTGTAAATCAGGAATGCCTCACGACATACTCTCACTCAGATCTCTGATCAAACACTCTACCTCAAGGGGGCCTCAGTTTACCACCACAGCCCAAACCACCTCCCTTCCCACCATGAGAGAGCAGCAAGCAAATGTGGGGATAAATATCAGTCCCAGGACTCATCAGGGAAGTAGCAGAACAAACTTGTCACCACAGGGACTTGGTGGGGTATGAGGAGGGCTTTGTTCCTGTGGTGACAGAAGGGAGAGGCTGGGAGGAGCTGGTGGTTCAATCCAGGAGAGCAGGGACAAGGGCTAAGCCACACAGGATATGAGCCACTCTCGTGAGAGCTGGGGGCGGGAATACCTGCCGCATTGTCCATGTTCTCGCACAGGTCTGCCAGCAACTCTAGTGCCCCTTCACGATCCTGCTGGTCAGTGGCCAGCTCAGCTTCTCCAGCAGTTGGGGGTGTGGCCTGGGACAGGACCCGGAGGCAGTTCTTCATCTGCTCCACCTCCTCTCGCTGGCCCCGGAAGGCAGCTGACATGGCTTCCTGCAGCCATTGGCGTCTCTAGGGAAGAAGGGAGAAGGGTGGGGAGAGAAGTCTCTCAATGATTGCCCAGGGAGTAACACTAACAGGACAGCCAAATGCAAGGACTCTTTCTATCAACACGTATCTAGGAGACACCTTGGAGGAAGCACAGGAGTCTCTCACTCTATAGTGCAGTCTGGCTTCCAACTCACAGCAGTCTTCCTGCCTCAGACTCCCAAATGCTGGGATTAACAAGCCTGAGTCACCATGCTCAAATGGTTACACAGTTTTTATTCATAACTTCTACAGAAAAAAAAAAAAGTGTTGTTCAGGGTGTGTGCATGGTGAAGCTAGAGGTAAAAAAAAGTACAACATGTACTGTGACATGTTATCTCAATATGACAGCGCTGAAGAGTAAGATTAAGCACAGTGGAGGATCATGGGAGTGGAGGTTGGCCTGTAGAACTTAAATGGGGCCATCTTGGAAGGTCAGGTGTCAGCAATGAAATAGGCCAGGGAATAGCCAAGCATATACTAGGAAGAATACTCAAAACAAAGGCAACCACCAGCAAGCTAACGTGGCTGAAGTAAGGAAAGAAAAAAAAGTTGAAGAGAGCAAAACATCCCAGGAAAGGAGCAGGTTGGATCTTACAGACAGCTGTAAAGGCCTAGATTTTGCTCTGAATGAAGTGGGTGGAGTTGCGAACAGAGTTCTCTGCACAGAGGTAGAGACATGGACTGCGATGCGTAACAACAGGGACCAAAGAGCTTAGTAGGATCCTAAGTGGTCATGCAAGAGAAAGGTTACGGAGCAGATTGTGGTGGCACAGGCCTATAATCCCAGCATGGGGTGGGGTGGAGGCAGAAGAACTACAAGTTCAAGAATAACCTCAACTGTGTATCAATATGAAATATGGCCAGATCCTGGACTCTGAAGCGAGAACCCATTGTCCAGCTAAGGGAGAAGGTGAGACAGACAAATCAGGATGACGCAGGCCTTCTGTCCCAAGCAACTGGCAGCTCTGGAGGCACAACACAAGACCCACTATTTCCCAAAAGATGTCAGGTTTGAAGATCAGCTACACAACCAAAGGTTGTGACAAATGTCCTGAGTACTACATGCGGTTTGAACAGCATCCCTGGCCTGCACTTGCCACCAAGTTGGGACAAGAAGGGCTCTCTATCCATGCCAACTGCTGTCTAGAGAACAACAACAAAAACCTTGAAAGGACAGAGAATGAGGAGAAATCAACAAAGGATACAAACAAAACAAGGGAGCCCAGAGGAAGACCAGAGACCACACCGTCCCCAAAAGGGAGCTTCAGGAGGACTGAAATGGCTAGCACACACCTGTAAGCACAGGATTTTGAAGGTGGAGGCAGGAAGATCAGGAGGGTAAGGTCATTTAGGCTAGCCTGGTCTATATGAGACCTCAATCTCAAAACAGGAAAGAAAAGGGGAAGAGGTTGTTAAGGCTTTTTGAAATCATGTTCCTGGATGAATTTGGGCAAACTATCTTATTCCTCTGCATCTACATCCTCCTTGTGCTATAAAGATTTAATGATACAACATGTATAAATTATTCTATAACTTAACTGAATTACTACAACAGTCTATGTATCATAAATGTCAGCTAAACAAAAATTACATGTAAAATTCCTATCAACCTTCAAGACAATTCTGTCAGGTTTTATTATGGCTATTCCAAATTCATTGATTAAAAAACAAAAAACAAAAAAACAGAGGCAGAGAAAGGATGTGACTTGCCCAACCAAGGTCATGGGTGACAACTGGCAAAGCCCAACTATACAGTATGCTGTGTACAAGACGGTATACACTGGAACATCAGAACTGCCTGATGAAACACTATCACTACTATTATCACCAACAATTCAAAAATGAATGACAGCTTGAGGACTGGAAACATCAAATAATACACCCAAGGTCACACTTTCGGGGACAAGGCTGATTCTAGTTCTGCCTGGGTCCAGAGAACCCTAGCTTTCTTTTTGGCTTTTCCCTTATCACGAGACTGACTATTCTGCCTCCCAGTACAAAGCTGTGATCAGACACTTCACAGCTGACCCTCAGCCTACCATGATGCCACATTTAAGACTCTTGCTCACCACTCAGGAAGACAACAGCTTGTAGCTCATTAAGCCACTCTGCCCAAGACACTTATATCCCCAGGACCCTCACACAAGCTTCTACGGTCCTCATACTTTACCTCCTCGCTCATGGGTTCTGGAGGGGGGTCTGGCTCCTGAGAGCCCGCAGTAATAGCCATCTGCAGCAGGCCTTGGAGGTTCCGTGGAGGCCGGGGGTTGCCTGAGCCACCCGCCGAGGAGCCACTGCCCCCTGACGAGCAACCCTGGGAGGCCGGAGGCAGTGCAAGAGGGAGGCGACTGCCCCCTGAGCCTTTGTCTGCCATGGACTTTCTGTGAAGGAAGAATGTGTTGAAAGGAAATTGATGGTCACCGCCGAGGCAGCTCTGGTGTCCAGATGAGTCGACTCTTGAAGGTCTGCTGAGAAGGTGGAGATTCGAAGGTGTTAGGAGTCTCCTCATGATCCGAAACCATTCTGCCTACAACCACCTTAACCATAGCCCACTTTCCTTCCTTCATACCAACAGGACCCTTTCCCAAATCCAGAAGTCCCTCTTTACTCCCTAGCAACAGGCCCCACCCACTCCCTGGCAACGAGGCCCCCCCCAATCTCCAGCTTGCGTCCTCGTTTCTTAGCAACCTTACTACCCGCCTCCATGGCAATAAGCCTTCCCTCAGTCTCCTTAGCAACAAATCTCCTCCCTTGTCTTTAAAGAGGGGAACCCCAATGGGGCTGATCTCACCTTGCCGGGTCTAGAGCTGCCACCACGCCTAAAGACAGACTAGCCTGCACCTGACTCTATTGGGCGTCGCCATCTTTGCCGGAAATACGCAGGTCTCACACGGAAGCAGCACCTCTTGGCGGATGCGGCACTTAGCTCCGCCTCTCTCGGCTAGGCCCCCACCTCTTTCTCTTTGACACGCCCCTACATTTCGCGCTTTTGTTATAAGCCCCGCCCCTAGCACGTCTGTTTACCGAAGCGAAGGCAGGCTCTCCTGGCGAACTCCTCCCCTCTCAGACATAGGCCCCGCCTATGCCCATATTCCCCGCCTCTGTTCTAGGCCTTTCGGCCTGTCCCAGTCAAGTCCCGCCTCTTAGTACCTGGAATCTCAGGTTGTCCTGTTAGGCCACGCCCCTGCGTAGGCCACGCCCCTTCACTGCTGCTGCTGCTGCGCTGCTGCGGTGGCGGCGGCGGCGGAGGTGGCGGTTTTGTTCCTCGCTCAACTGATTTTTAACTGCAGTTGCTCCTACCGTCTCGGGAGATCGCCCCTAATATCCCACCTTTGTAACCTGAGACTCAGTCTCACCTTTTTCTAGGCCTCAGTTTCCCCATTTATTATCGGTTTCAGTGTGGAACACTGTACGAGTTGTGTATATATATATGTCTTCATGCATATATTTATATATATATATATGCATGGTATGTGTGGAAAGTCACATGTCAACATCAGCTGTCTTCCACCTTTGATCTTCACCTCATATTAAAAATATTTTTAGGTTTTTCTTTTAAAGATTTATTGCTTTTAATTATGTAGTGGGGGAGGAGGCGGATGCATGTAAATGCAGGTTCCCTTGGGGCCAGAGACAAAGGAGCCCCTAAAACTGGAGTCATGGGCAGTTATGAGACAACCAATGTGGGTGCTAGGAACCAAGCTGAGGCCCTCTGCAAGAACAATAAGTACTCTTAACTGCCAAGCCATCTCTCCAGACCCTCAAATTATTATTGTTGTTTTAATTTTTGTAGATTTATCTATTTACTCGTGTATGATTGGTTTGTGGTTGGTTGGTTGTTGTTTTTTGTTTGTTTGTTTGTTTGTTTGTTTTGTTTTTTGAGACAGGGTTTCTCTGTGTAGCCCTGGCTGTCCTGGAACTCACTCTGTAGACCAGGCTGGCCTCGAACTCACAGAGACCCGCTTTCCTCTGCCTCCTGAGTGCTGGGATTAAAGGCGTGCGCCACCACTGCCCAGTGTGAATGAATGTTTTGCCTGCATGTATGTGTGTGCACCATATGCATGCCTGATGGATTGTCAGTAACTGGAGTTACAGATGGATGTGAGCTGTCATAGGGGTGCTGAGAATTGAACCTGAGTCTTCAGCAAGAGCAATAAAGCAACAAGAGCTCTTAATCATTGAACTCTCTCCTCATCCCACTCAATCCCTCTTTTGCTTTTCGTTTTGGAGTCGGTTCGTTATTTTGTTGTTTCGTTTGGAGGAGGCTCTCAGGATGTAGCCTTGGCTGGCCTGGAGCACAGCATAACCAGGTTGCCCTACTAGTCATAAATATTCACATGCCTTAGCATCCTGAATGCTGGGAGTAAAAGTGTGCATACCTACCCTGGCTTATTTTATTCATTTTTATTTTATGTATGAGTATTTTACCTACATGTATATATATATATACATGCATTATGTACATGCTTGGTGCCCTTGTGGGCCAGAAGATAAGATCTGTTCCCTAGGACTCTTTACTATTGCTGTTAACAAATACCTTGTTTTTAATTTTGTTTTGAGATAGGTTTCAGAGAAGTAGAAACAGAAATATTTCCTATAGTAGCCCTGGCTGTCCTAGAACTCATTATGTAGACCAGGCTGGAATCAAACTTGGAGATCTACCTGTCTCTGCCTTCCAAGTACTAGGATTAAAGGCATGTGCCACCATTGCCTGGCTTGATCTTTTTTTTTATTTAAAAAGAAATTATTCATTTATTTTTATTAGTGCTCTGTCTGCATATACATCTGCATGCCAGAAGAGGGCATCAGATTCTAGTATAGATAGTTGTGAGCCACCATGTGGCTGCTGGGACTTGAACTCTGGACCTCTGGAAGAGCAGCCCGTGCTGTTAACCGCTGAGCCATCTCACCTGCTCCAGACCTTTTATGTATGTGTATATTTATGTATGGGTCTATGCATATGAATAAAGGTGCTCTAGGAGGCCAGAAGAGAGTTTTCTATTCACTGGAGCTGGAGTTACCAGTTATGAGCTTCCTGACATGGGTTCTGGAAACAGAACTTGGGTCCTCTGAAAGATTAGTACTCATCTTAACTGCTAAGCCATCTCTCCAGCCCTACCTATCATCATCATCATCATCATTATTATTATTATTATTATTATTATTATTATTTTGATAGCTTGGAGCTTGTCCATTAGGTTACCGGCTGGCTATTGAGTCCCAGAGAATCTTCCTGTTTCCACTTCTCTACAAACATGTACCACTACACCCACCCTGTGGGTGCTGGGAATCAAACTCAGGTTCTTTATCACGTGCAACAAATATTTTACCAAATAAGCCATCTCCCTAACCCCATTCTCTCGGTTTTTAAAAGGATCTCTGTAGCCCAGGCTGGCCTTGACCTTGCTGTATACCTGGGCTGATCTTGAACTCCTCTTCCTCTCAAGTACTGTGATTACAGGTATATGCTATTAATATGTCTCCTCTTATTCTAGGGCATCTCAGTAGAGATGGAGAAGTTATATGATCACATTCCTTATAGGTTATTATAAATGTATCTATATATGTATAATATGTGTCTATGTATCTATGTGTCATACTGTAACTTTCATAGTATGCAAGGGACTTGCATCTAGGCTATCATCATAGTGTGTATGTGTTTAATATATATACATATAAATATACTATATGTACATTTATATTTTGTGGTATCATATATATTTTTGGGGGGGGGGTTGGTTTTTTTGTTTGGGGTTTTTTTGTTGTTGTTGTTTTTCGAGACAGGGTTTCTCTGTGTAGCCCTGGCTGTCCTGGAACTTACTTTGTAGACCAGGCTGGCCTCAAACTCAGAAATCCGTCTGTCTCTGCCTCCCAAGTGCTGGGATTAAAGGCGTGCGCCACCACCGCCCAGCACATATTCTAGTTCTAATTCTCAGAACCTATAAATAACCTTATATGCCAAAAGAAATTTTGACGATGAGACTCAGTTAAGGATTTTTTTTTTTTTGGTGGAGGGGGAGCGACAGGGTCTTACTATATAGCTTTGGTTGGCCTGGGACTTGCTAAATAGATGAGGCTATCCTCGAACTTACAGAGGTTTGACCACATCTGCATGGTGAGTGCTGAGTTTAAAGTATGTGTTCTGCTCTCAGTTACAGATCAAGAACATTCTAGTGTATCTTGATTCCAGCCTGGTCTACAGAGTGAGTTCCAGGGCAGCCATGGCTACACAGAGAAACCCTGTTTCAAAAAACAACCAAAAAAAAAAAAAAAACCCAAGGTGGAGTAGTCCTGAGAAACGACACTGGAGGTTGACTTTATCATGTGCAACAAATATTTTACTAACTAAGCCACTAGGAGAACTATGCATTCGTGTGAACTCACATCTGCACACACACATACAAATAATAATTACAGATGTGGGGAGAGTAACCAGAATACATTATATACGTGTGTGAAAAACTTTTAAAATAATATTTTTGTTTTGCTTTGTTTTGTTTTGTTTGTTTGTTTGTTTTGTTTGTTTTTTGAGACATGATTTTATTGTGTAGCCATGGCTGTCCTGGAACTAGCTTTGTACACCAGGCTGGCCTCAAACTCATCAGAATCTACCTGCCTCTACCTCCCAAGTGCTGGGATTAAAGTCATGTGCCACCACTCCCTGGCAACAATATGTATATTTTTAATACAGATGAAAACATATAATTATACATTTATAATTACAAAATATGAGACATAAACCAAAGACATGATGAGTATTACATATGAGGCCCTATACAGCTGCTTTCTGGCCTTCCCCTTTGCTCATTCTTCTCTGTACATCCTGGCCTCTTCAGTGTTGCTAAGATATGACCCAGCATACTTCTGCCTCAGGACCTCTACACTTGGGCTTTCTCTCCCTAAACTACTACTTGCTTTTTGTCTCCATGATTCATTTTACTTCCTAGCCATCTTACCTAATTCATAACTATTTCTAGGAACATTTTCCAGGAGGAATGGCTCAGCCAGTAAGAGCGCTTGCTCATCAAAGACCTGAGTTCAGTTCCCAGCATCTACTCTAGGCAGCCCACAACTGCCTGTAACTCCAGCTCTGGGATCTAGCATCCTTTCTGACTTGCAGTGGCACGTAAATGCAGCTGTTTATATGCACACACAAAAATACAATCTTAAGGAAAAAAGAAACATTTTCTTACCCTTAGTCATCTCTTCAGCACCAACCATGACTGTCTAAAGTAGCTAACAGGGTCTTCGTCTTGTTCAATCGGCTGTCTTCTCCACTATCATGGAAACCCAATAGAGGAGGAATTTTGTAGATTTAGCACCCTGCCATATCCTTACCATTCAGAACAGTATATGGCTCAGATTTGATATTGAAATGAAGATGATTTAATAGGTTTACCACTTCTGAGGAGCACCAATTTTCATGGGTGCACCCTGTCAGAAACTTGGAGATCAAACGGATATCTAACAACTTAGGATGCCTGACATAAAGAAGGATATGGCTTATACAGAAACTTAGTAGGGACTAGATTCCACGCGGTTAAGTGCAGTTTTATAGTACTCCCACGGAGGTGTACAGATTAGACCGAGGCATACTTGAGGCTTACAGGACTTAATAAGCAAACATCACAAATACAACGTGCATTGGGATCTATCTGCCTACCTATCAAGGTACAGGAGACATTAAAGCATGGTGGCATAGAACTGTTTTTAAACAATTTTAAAGGAATTGAAATAATTATGCATATGGATATCTGGCTGTGCATATGTGTACCACATGTGTACTTGGTGCCCTGGAGCCAAAGTCCCCTGAAACTGGATGGAGTTACATACAGCCATGAACTGCCATACACATGCTGAGAATGCAAACCCGGGACCTCAGGAAGCAGGGTGCTCTTCTGAACTGCTGAATCATCTCTCCAGAACTGTAATTTCACACTTGAGAGACAGAGGCAGGAGGATCAGGAGTTCAAGGTCATCTTTAGCCACATAGTTTGAGGTCAGCCGGACTTTGTCTTAAAAAAAAAAATAGCAGGACGTGGAGCCCTGATAATGGTGGGAACATAGACTCTGCCCAAGGAGTACACAGTGTTGACCTTACAGGACATAGAGAAATAGATCACACTTGGGTCTACAGCTCCCCAAAGTCCGTCCCTTTTCTATCTCTGTCTCTTTTATCCTCTGCCACCACCACCCTCCCCCACATACCCCACAGTCTGTTCCCATCTAAGCCCAGCATCTTTTCCTTCTGTGGATACTTGGACCCCTGACAGTACTCATTTCTCTTTGTCCCCCTCTTTCTACATCTTCCTTTGCATTTCTGTCTCCTCATCCCATCTGGTTGTTTGTCTCCTATCCCTGTCTGCCCCTTTCAGCTCTTTTTTTTTGGGGGGGGAGGGGTTGAGGGGACGTTCTCACATAGTCTAGGCTGTCCTCAAACTCACTTTATAGCTGGGATGGCCTTAAATTCTTAATCCTCCCCACTCCCTCATTCCCTCCTCTCCTCGTCACTCTGCAGCTTCCAATCTACTAATGTATGCTAGACTTCTCTTTGTGTCTCCATCGCTGCTTGTCTACTGGTTCTGTATCTCTCTCCATCCTTCCCTCCATCCTTTCAGGCATCCCTCCCTCCTCCAGCATCCCTCTCCTCCAGCATCCCTCCACCCATCCGTACATCCCTCCACCTATCCCTGCATCTTCCCACCTCCTCCCCATCTGTCCAGCTTTCAGGCCCGCCCCCTGCCACTCCCCCTCCCCCTCCGAAAGGGTTAACTGTGGGGAAGGGCCGGGAGTCCCCGGATGGTGATGTCAGCGTGCCGGAGAGAAAGGACGAGGTGGCGGGGGGGAGGCGGAGAGGAGGAGGAGGCGGAGGAGAGAGGGCGCGTGGGGGGGCGGGGGGGATCTCGGCCTGCAGCATCCGCCGGCCCCGCACTTCAGACCCCCCCTGCAGGGGGAGGCACAGGAAGGGGGGGGCCGGCCAGGGACGGGCTGGGGAGGGGGGGCCGCGTAGCCCCCCCCCGCCATGCTGATTCCAGGGGCCTGACCCCCCCGGCAGCCCCCCCTCCCCCAGCTCTGCGGCCCACCGACTGGGGGGGGCCAGCCCAGCCCCCTGGGGACCCCCGGAGAAGTGGGGAGCAACCGGGGGGGGCCGGGACGGAGGTGTCGCCGGCCCCCACCGGAGGAACGGGGCGACGGGCCGCAGGGGGGGCGGCCGGGGGACCGGTCGGGCCGGGACCAAGGGCACCATGTCGTCCGGGTCCAAGGAAGGTGGCGGGGGCTCCCCCGCCTACCACCTCCCACACCCACACCCACACCCACCCCAGCACGCCCAATATGTGGGCCCCTATCGGCTGGAAAAGACGCTGGGCAAAGGACAGACAGGTGAGCCTAGAACCTGAACGGACACCTGGGGCGGGGGCGGGGTGCAGGAAGGGGCAGAGGGCGGGACCACGGATATTTAAAGGGCAGACCCCTGGGTCCTTCATAGAAAAGGGGTTTGGTTCCAAGTGCCCACGGTGTACGGAGTAGAGTCTGACGCTGAGGCCCCGAGAGGGCAGGGGTCTGGGACTTCTGGGTCCGAGGGAGAAGTCTCGGGGTCTGAACTACTGTAGCTCAAATAACCCTATTGGGGCAGATATTGGAGGGGCTTCAGGAAGCGGTGGGGAAGTAGGCCCGTTGCGGGTGTGGGGCCCCGGATAATTCTGCAAGCTGAGGCAGGCGGGTGCTGCAGTACAGCCGCAGGCAGGGTGGAGGTGCAGGCTGGGTGGAGGTGCGTCCATCCCGAGAGAGACTGCTTTCCTGTCCCTCTTCTCACGCTCAAAAGGGGCCATCTGGGCTCTGGGCAGCGAGCTGGAGCCCTAGGGTGTGAGGTCGACTACATTCTCCCCATTCTGCAGTGTGGAAATAGAATGGAGAGGTGGACTGTAGAGAGCCCCGCTCCCAGCCAGGAGTGGTCCTGGAAAGCAGAGTTATCTTTGATTGATGCTAAAAGCTGAAGGTGGCCACAACCACCTCCTTCTAGGCAGGGGGTTGAGGTGAACTGGGAAGCCACCTCCAGTATTCCAGGCTGTGGGTTCTGGGTCCCTATGAAGTTGAGCTCCAGGCCTGAGATAGGAAAGGGAGGTCAGCCCTTTATATCCTGGTAGTAAGAGTGTGACGTGTTGTTGACCTCAATTCGAGAACTATGAAAGGAGGAGGGGTCAGGAACCTGCACTCCTGGGTCTGAGGGAGGAGGGCTGGGGCCAAGGAAGGAGGGATGAGATCTGGATTCCTGGGACTGAGAAGAAGACACTGTACATAGCTGGGCTCTGGACTCTGAGGAGTGCTCAGGGAATATGCATGCTTTTTGACCATGGCAGCTATTCTTTAAGAGTTTAAAAAAGAATAATTGAAGGGTTGGGTTTTGGAAGGAGGTGAGGATGGGAAGGCTTGGGAAAGAAGAAAAATTGAGAGTGTATTTTGTGAGATTATAGGGTTTCTGAAATCTGAAAGGAAAGATGAAGCTGGGCAGACATACCAGAAGGCCAGAGAGTCAGAATGAAAAGCCAGGGGAGGCCAATGGAGGGGGTGGGCAGAGGGTGGACAGTCAGAAGGACCAAAAGTCGGCAACATGAGTGGTAAAAGGAGTTGTGTGTTGTAGGAATGGCAGCTGTTGGCTACCAGTTCAAATGCAGAAATTCAGGATAGAAGAAATGGGCAGCCAAGCAGGGGGCGTGGGGGGTGTTGACAACTTCAGAGCAGGGAGAACTCCAGTAGAACACTCCGTATTTTAAATCCAATCTCCAGGTCTAGTTAAACTTGGGGTCCACTGCATCACGGGTCAGAAGGTCGCTGTGAAGATTGTGAACAGGGAGAAGCTGTCGGAATCGGTGCTGATGAAGGTGGGTGTGTATGCACGTGTGTGTGTGTGTGTGTGTGTGTGTGCGCGCGCGCATGTGCACACAAGTATGTATGTGTAGCAGGAGTGTCCTTAGGTGCAGAAAGAAAGGCAGGGAGGTCATGCTGACCCTTTCTCTTGTGTTCTTGGCCCCTCAGGTGGAGAGGGAAATCGCCATCCTGAAGCTCATTGAACACCCTCACGTGCTCAAACTCCACGACGTCTACGAGAACAAGAAATATTTGTAGGTATTTATAGACGCCCAGCCCCTCATTCTCCCTCCCCATGGTATAGAGACCTTTCCAGAGACAGGACCTAGTTAGTGTAGCCTGGCAAAACTCAAGCTTCTGGGCTGGAGATGTAACTCGATGGGTAGAGTCCTTCTACATAACTGGTTGTGGCAGCACACATGTATCATCTCAGCTCTCTTAAGCTGAGGCAGAACTGTCAAGAGTTCAAGGTCACCCTCAGCTATGTGGTGGTGTTGGAGGCCAGAATAGGCTACTTGTAACCAATCTTTTAAAAAGGGGGAAAAAGAAAGAAAGAAAGAAAGAAAGAAAGAAAGAAAGAAAGAAAGAAAGAAAGAAAGAATTTTTTTTTTAACTTTTAGGTCAGGTCACTGAATGCCCAGTCCTTCCCTTGGGTACAAGAACATCCCTCAGTCTACACTCTGCCTGATGTTACTTATAGTACAGCAGAGTACAGTGGTCCTGTACAGTGCAGAACACAGGCTGAGCCTCTTGCTGCTATCTTTCTGCCTCAGCCTCCTGAGTAACTGGGGTTGCCATCCTGGACCACCAAACCCACCTAGCTGCCTCTTTCTTCCCAACGCAGTTAGGGTTACATTAGCCTTGAAGGACCCTAAAGGATCCTTGCAAATTCCCACTCTGGGACATCTGAGGTCTCTCCTGTCATAACATCCCTTCCAAGGCCAAGGCTAGCCACCCCAACAGTAGGGCTCCTCTGGAGTCCTGTGTCAGTATCATAAAGTCCATTACCATCCAGTGATGATGGGGGTAGGGTCAGCTGTCTGGGCTGCAGAGAATGACTCTTTGTGCACACTCTGGTGGCCCAAAGAACAGCTGGAATAGACAACAGAAGAGGGGACCAGCCTCACAGTCCCCTTTCCCACTCCCCAACCTCCCCAGGGTATAGGTTAAAGCCACTACTCCAACATCCATCAGATTGGTAGAATAGGTTTCCACAAGCTGGAAGCGGTGTGCAGCTCCAGGTCCTCATGGGAGTTGTAGTTCTTAGGCTTCCCAGGTGTGGAGGCAAGGAGAAGCCATTGTCTCCACAATTGATGGTTACCACTCCCACTCCACCACCAAAGCTGAGAGAGGGCTCATGAGAGTTTGTGCTTCACATGGGAATCTAGCTGGCCAACAGCTCAAAAAATCGAGATTTTGTTTCCTGGGAGCTGATAGGAACTGGAGGTTTAATCTTTCAGAGCCTGATGGGATTTGGGGTCTCTAGAATCCAGGTGGCTGATGGGAACTGGGACTGTCAATGTCCCAGAGGCTTATGGGAATTGGAAGGGTTTTGTTTTTGTTTTTTTAAGCTTCTTTAAATTGATGGGAGTTGTAATTTATCTTTGGTGTAGACTGTAATTGTCACTGCCTGAAAGTGAATGAGAACTTGGAATTGTTCACAGGCTAGTGAGAATTAGACACTTGGGCTGTGGGTGGGGAATGTGCTAATGGGAGTAGGGTCTTTATTTCCCAGAGTTCGGTGGGGACTATGGTTTCTGACCTCAGGTGCCAGTGAGTTGCATTATCTCCAAAAACAACCAAGAGTTTCCTTGGGAATCAGTGCCACACAGGACTAGTGGGAATTGAGTTTTGGTTTCCTAGAGACATGTGGATATAGGAATCACTTCTCTTGGAGGCTTGTGGCAACTGGAATCTCTTTCCCAGGGACTGCAGTTAAAATTTCTTTCTTGCAGAGACTGGTGGGAATTGGGGCTTCACCGTCTTCAGAAAAGGGATAGCGGGTCTCGGCCCTTCGCATGCCCCTTCCAGCCGTCTGCCCCGTCTGTGTCTTTCAGATACTTGGTTCTTGAGCACGTTTCTGGTGGTGAGCTGTTCGACTACCTGGTAAAAAAAGGGAGACTGACACCCAAGGAGGCCCGAAAGTTCTTCCGACAGATCGTGTCAGCGCTGGACTTCTGCCACAGCTACTCCATCTGGTGAGGGGACAGCTGCAGAGGGGAGATGACTGAGGGTGGCCCAGGAGGCTGGTTGCTGCAGCCACATGAAGGGCTGAGCAGAAACCAGTGTGGTTAGCCCTCAGCCCTAACTTTTTTTTTTTTAATTCCTGGTATTGTAACTCAGACCATACAATTTACCCTTTTGAAATAGTGTACAATTTAGTGGTTTTAAATACATTTTCAGTCTTGTACATGGTTGCTATGTAATTTTAGAACTTTCTTTTAAGTAAGTGTGTGTGTGTGTGTGTATGTGTGTGTGTGTATGTGTGTGTGTATGTGTGTGTATGTGTGTGTGTGTATGTGTGTGTGTATGTGTGTATGTGTGTGTATGTGTGTATGTGTGTGTGTGTATGTGTGTGTGTATGTGTGTGTGTATGTGTGTGTGTATGTGTGTGTATGTGTGTGTGTATGTGTGTGTGTATGTGTGTGTATGTGTGTGTGTATGTGTGTGTGTATGTGTGTGTGTATGTGTGTATGTGTGTGTGTATGTGTGTGTGTATGTGTGTATGTGTGTGTATGTGTGTGTGTATGTGTGTGTGTGTATGTGTGTGTGTGTGTGTATGTGTGTGTATGTGTGTGTGTATGTGTGTGTGTATGTGTGTGTATGTGTGTGTGTATGTGTGTGTGTGTATGTGTGTGTGTATGTGTGTATGTGTGTGTGTATGTGTGTGTGTGTATGTGTGTGTGTGTATGTGTGTGTGTGTGTGTATGGGGGGGGGCTTTGGCAGGCTAGGCAAGCACTACCATTTGCAATACATCCCCAATCTTTTTTTCCCTTTTTCTTTGTGTTTGTGAGAGAGAGAGACCATGTTTCATAAAGCTCCTCTCTATGTAGACTAGGCTGCCCTCAAACTCACTGCAATCCTCCTGTCTCAGCCTCCTGTTTACTCACATTACAGGTGTGCGCCACCACATACAGCTCTGTATTTGGTGTTTTGTACATTTTATTTTCTTTATTGGTGTGTGTGTGTAAGAGAGTGTGCGCACATGTGTGCAACAGTGTGCACGTGGAGATCATAGGACAACTTTTAGGAACCTGTTCTGTCCACTTATGGGTCCTAGGGATCAAACTGAGGTCATCAGGCCGGAAGGCAAGTGGCTCCCACCTCCCCCGTCCAGCTTGCCAGCACTTCTGTGCTGCTTAAAACTAAGTCAAGGTCACTGCAGTTTTATCCGATGGTGACTTCTAGAAGCTATACAGTTTTATCTCTTGCATTTAAACCTGGGTCCCTTTCAAGTTAATAATTGTGTTTGGTATGAGGTAAAAATCACAGTTCATGTTTATGACATGAATATCCCTACAGAGAGATACTACTTTTCCTCAATGACCTGCCTTTAACCCAGACAAGATAGGATGCATGTAGCATTTAGGGTGAGGGGTACATACCTATAATCCTAGCACCTAGGAGACAGAGGCAGGAGCTCCATTGAGAGTTTGAGACCAGCAAGGTCTATATAAGAAATTCTAGCCCAGCCAGGGCTACATAGAAAGATCCTATCTTTAAAAACAAAAGGAGGTGTGGCTAAAGTGATTTCTCAGTGTCTAGAATGAGAATGCAGAGGATCCAAGACCCATATCTAAAGCCTCAGAACTGCTGTAAGTCCAGCTTCAGGATCCAGGAAGATGAAATACCTCTGGCTTCGCTTCACTAGACGCCTGCAACCACATGCACATTCACACACACACACGGGGGCGCACAGAGACAGAGAGACAGAGAGAGAGAGAGAGAGAGAGAGAGAGAGAGAATCTTTTAAAAAGGCTACTCAACTCAGATTATTTAAGTTAGGTTCCACACCTTTTTGAGCAGCCAGGGACTCAAGCTCTCACACTGAAGACTTTATAGCCTATAAGGGACGGTATTCAACATAGTGTGCGTGACCCACTTACTGACCACTCCAAATAGAAACTACACAATTCTACAGCCCCATTTCCCTCCAGATTTGACCCTTAAATCTTGAGTTTGGTCAAGGAATAGAAAGGTCCTGAAGCAGGACCTTTCTGCTTTGAGTGGCAAGGTTTTTGTTTTTTTAAAAAATTACTTAAAGCCGGGCGGTGGTGGCGCACGCCTTTAATCTCAGCACTTGGGAGGCAGAGTCAGGCGGATTTCTGAGTTTGAGGCCAGCCTGGTCTACAGAGTGAGTTCCAGGACAGCCAGAGATACAGAGAAACCATGTCTCGAAAAACCAAAAAAAAAAAAAAAAAAAATTACTTGAAGCCTGTTGTGGCTTACATCTGTAATCCCAGCACTCAAGAGGGAGAAACAGGTAGATCTTTAAAAAGTTTTAAAAAATTACTTGATAGGCACTCCTATAGTAATAATAGCTGGGCATGGAGGTGCATGCCTTTAATTGTTGTACTTGGGAGGCAGAGGCAGTCAGATCTCTGAGTTCGAGGTCATTGTGGTTTACAGAGCGAGTCCCAGGACAGCTTACACAGAGAAACTGTTTTGGGGGGGGGACTTGATATGGAAGTATTTTTATATTTCTTGGAGACAGAATCTTACAGTGTAGCCCAGATTGGCCTGGAACTCATATCAATCCTTCTGCCTCAGCCTCCAGAATGCTCAGATTAATACATGAGCTACTATACCTTGTCATATTTTTATATTTCTCTTTAAAAAAAAAACAACACTTATTTATATACTGGGGAAGGGGTGCAGGTTCCATGACTCACATGTTGAGGTCAGAAGATAACTTTTGGGTTCTTCCTGTGTGTGGATTCTAGACATCCACATTGAGTTCCAGGACAGCCCAAGGCATCATAGGGAGACCCTGTCTTAATAAATAAATAAGTAAATTTTAAGTTGGGGCTGTAGAGATGGCTCAGAGGTTGCAAGCAGTAGCTGCTTTTTAGGAAGACCGGGGTCCAGTTTTCCATACCTACATAGGAGCTCAGAATCACAGCTCCATTTCCAGGAGCTCCAACCCCCGCTCTGACCTCTTCAGGCACCAGGCGTCTAGCTGTATGGTGCCAATACATGCATAGAGGCAAAATACTCATCCACATAAGATAAAATAATTTGAAAGAAAGGAAAGAAAAAAGAGAAAACTGAATAGACTTGGAAAGTATAATATTAATATTAAGCTAGGTAACCCAAACTCCAGGCCCATGGAATCCAGCATTCTCTCTTAGCCCCCAGAGTCACTACACGCACATAGTACATTCACATACATTCAGGTAAACACTCAGACACATAAAATAAAATCTCAAAAATTAAATTAAAAAATAATTAAAAAATAAAATCACCTGCCAGGTGGTGGTGGCATATGCATTTAATCCCAGCACTCAGGAGGCAGAGGCAGGTGGATCTCTGTGAGTCCAGGACAGCCAAGGCAGACAGAGAAAACCTGCTTTAAAAAAAACAAGCAAACGCCGGGCGGTGGTGGCGCACGCTTTTTTTTTCTTTTTTTTTTTTTTTTTTTTTTTTTTTTTTTTTTGTTTTTTTTTTCGTGACAGGGTTTTTCTGTATAGTCCGGCCGGGCGGTGGTGGCGCACGCCTTTAATCCCAGCACTTGGGAGGCAGAGGCAGGCGAATTTCTGAGTTCGAGGCCAGCCTGGTCTACAGAGTGAGCTCCAGGACAGCCAGGGCTACACAGAGAAACTCTGTCTCGAAAAACCAAAAAAACAAAAAAACAAAAACAAAAACAAACAACAAACAAAAAGGCACAGTAGAGAGCAATTGGGGAAGACAGGGATGTCAACGTGTTGCCTCCCCAGGCTTCCCATACATATGCACACGCACATACACAAAAAGGCATGAAGAATCAAGCATGGTGGCATATGCCTGTAATCTCACTCCCTGCGAGACTAAGGCAGAAGGACTGAGTCAAATTAGAAGTCAATTTGAGCAAGACCTACCTTGTAGCATGACTCTAACACACACGCACACACACACACACACACACACACACAAAAGAAAGTCAGGCTTGATGGGACATATCTGTACTCCCAGAACATAGGAGATAGAGGCAAGAAGACCAGGATTTCAAGGCTATCCTCGACTACATAACTAGTGTGAGGCTAGCCTGAGCTACATGATGCTTTTGTCCTTAAAAAACATTAGAAGTACTTCACTTTCAGAGAGACTGAATGAGTGTGGGGGGTTTTTTCCTGGGCATCCAAAGCTGAACCCCACCTGTCTGTCTTAGTCACAGAGACCTGAAGCCAGAGAACCTGCTGTTGGATGAGAAAAACAACATCCGAATCGCAGACTTTGGCATGGCATCCCTGCAGGTGGGGGACAGCCTCCTGGAGACCAGCTGCGGGTGAGTGGGAATCCCTCCCTGGGTTCCTGGGAAGGGGAAGAAGCCAGCCTGGGCTCATAGCCTCTTACCCCTGTCTCCCTATCCTTCTCTTTCTCCAGGTCCCCCCATTACGCATGTCCAGAGGTGATCAAGGTGAGTGAAGGGCAGGGAGAGATAGAGGGGAGTGGACAGAGGCGGGACAGAAGTGCCATTGAAATGACACCTTCTGCCTTTTCAGGGGGAAAAGTATGATGGCCGCCGGGCAGACATGTGGAGCTGTGGAGTCATCCTGTTTGCCCTGCTTGTGGTAAGGTGCCTTTTGCCACTACCACTGTGTTTCTAGAACAGTGTCACCCAGCAGAGCGTAGAATCTTACATGCATTTTCATCCCCGGGGTCACCCCCTAAAGAGTGACTCTGTGTGTGTGTGTGTGTGTGTCTATGAGATTTCCCAAAGTCTGTGTGTGTGTTCTCTTAAATATTTGTATGTGTGTGTGACTGCGTGGATGAGAGAAAGAGAGAGAGAGAGAAAGAGAGAGAGAGAGAGAGAGAGAGAGAGAGAGAGAGAGAGAGGGAGAGAGAGAGAGAGAGGGAGAGAGATTTCTTGAATGTATGAAGGTGTTTTTGAGAGCAAGGGATCTTGAATGTGTGTGTGTGTATGATTGAATGACTATCTCCCAATACATGTATGTGTGTTCGTGTGTGTGGTATATGTGTATGATCTCTTAATATCTGTATGTGTGATCCCATAAATGTAAACATATGTGTGTGATCTCTCCCCTGTATGTGTATGGGTACTGTGTGATCTCCTACATGTGTGTGTGAGAGCTCCCACATAGATGTGTGCATTTTTATAGAAAGCAGTGGTTTGCGACCTTCCTTAATGATGAAGCCCTTTATTTAACAGAGCTCCTCATGTTGTGGTGACCCCCAACCAGAAGATTATTTTCATTGCTACTTCATAACTGTCATTTTGCTGCTGTTATGAATTTAATGTCAATATCTGTGTTTTCTGATGGTCTTAGGCAGCCCCTATGGATAGGTCGTTTGATCCCCACCCCAAGGAGTGTCACCAACAGGTTGAGAAGCATTGATACAGGGAGGGACAGGCAGTATAGCATGTCTCCTAGGATAGCCCTAGATAGGCAAAGATGGCTTTGAACTCCTGATGCTCTACCTCCCAAATGTTTAGATCACAGACGTGTGCCACCACACTTGGTTTGGGCAGCATTAGCAACTGAACCCAGAGCTTTTCGTGCTAGGCCTAGAATGTGCCTCCATCCTTGCTGGTTCTAGGTTCAGCGAGTGAGTATCAACAACCGCTGTAAACCTCAGTCCATGGTCATTTCTCGCACACACTTCCCAGAGCCTCCCTCTGGCCACCCTTGCCTTTCCCCAGGTTGGATCTTTTGATAAGTGTCCTTCGTCCTACCCATAATCCCACAATCCGGGTTCTCAGTATGCGTTTTGTTGCATAATTCTTCATGCCTTATCTCCCCCCCACCCCCCGCCATGTCTATCATAAGCTCGTCCAGGTTAGGGCTCATGTCAGTGGCTTTCATCTTTGTACATTTAGTTGACTGATTTTTGAAGACCCAGAATTGGTCTGTCATAAACCCCCTAATGCAGTATGAACTAATAACTCACTTAAAGCAAACTTACTTTCTTTCTTTCTTTCTTTCTTTCTTTCTTTCTTTCTTCCTTCCTTCCTTCCTTCCTTCCTTCCTTTCTTTCTTTTAAGTTTTTGAGACAGGGTTTCTTTTTCTGGCTGTCCTGGTCTCCCTTTGTAGAGGCCCAGAACTCACAGAGATCCACCTGCCTCTACTTTCTGAGTGCTCAGATTAAAGGTGTGTCCCACCATGTCCAGAAGCAAGATTTCTTCTTTTTTTTTTTTTTGGTTTTTCGAGACAGGGTTTCTCTGTGTAGCCCTGGCTGTCCTGGAACTCACACTGTAGACCAGGCTGGCCTCGAACTCAGAAATCCGCCTGCCTCTGCCTCCCAAGTGCTGGGATTAAAGGCGTGTGCCACCACCGCCACCCTCTTCTGAGCATTTCTTTTTAAGGTTTATTTTTATTTTTATGTCCATGTGTCCGCGTCCATGTGTGTGTCTGTGTGTGTGTGTGTGTATGTGTGTGTGTGTGTGTGTGTGTACATGAGTGTCTGTGGGAAATAAGAGGGTGTCAGATCCCCTGGAGCTGGAGTTAGAGATGGTTACAAACTTCCTCATGTAAGTGCTGGGAACTAAACTTGGGTCCCCTAGAAAAGCAGTCAGCGCTCTTAACACTGAGCCATCTCTCCAGGCCCCTGAGAGTTTCTTTTTAAGTTTCTTTTTAAGATTTTTTTCCTGTGTATGAGTGTTTTGCCTGGATATACCTGTGAACTATGTGTTTGCCTGGTGCCTGTTGGTGCCAGAAAAGGTGTCTGAATCCCCTGGAAGTGGAATTATGGGGGATTATGAGGACAGCATGTGGACGGTGAGGATCAAGCCCAGATCCCTGCAAGAGCAGCAAGTACTCTTAATGGATGAGTCATTTCTCCAGACCCAATTTGGTTTTTTGTTGGTTGTTGTTGTTGTTTTGGTTTGGTTTTTGCTTGTTTGATTGGTTGGTTTGTCTTTGGTTTTATCACAGGGTTTCTCTGTGTGGCCCTGGCTATCCTATAACTCACTCTGTATACCAGGCTGGTCTTGAACTCAGATTTTCCCTGCCTCCGCCTCCCGAATGCTGGGATTAAAGGCTAGGTAAATACCATACTGGAAGTTGAACCCAGGGCTTCATGTTTATTATGCAAGATCTCTGAGCTAGATCTCCAAGCCCAGTGCTCAGCTTTTTGTCATCAGTAGGACAAATCTCTACTAACTCATCTTGGACAAGCAAGTCGCTCTCTTTGTGTAAGCCTCGGTAGTCCTCCTCATTAAATAATTACATGTGAATAATTACAGTACCAACAATTGGGGAGATTTAAATTAAATGCAAGATCCCAGGTTTCCCCTCCAGTACTGCAAACAGAGAAGCAACAAAAAGCACATTACAAACACCTTAGAGTAATGACTGACCTTGATGCAAAGGTTGTGGGCAGTGGGTAGAAGGAACCCAGCTGGTTTTGAGCAGAGAGCTCACCCACTATTCCAGGACTCACTAACTCACTGATCGCAGTGATTATATAAAATTGGACTTCCGAGAGTAATGAGGACCAGCTGTGCTGTGGCTGATATTTTCAATCTGTCCCATAGTCTTTCCCGTACACAGAGGCAAGAAGCTGAGACTCACTGCCAATACCATCAGGCACCAGAGCCAGAGGCAGGCTGTCTGACTCCAAGACCAGTAAGAAGGTGCTCTCTCCCCATCTACCTTCACCCTGCATTCCGCCCACGCCCCTAGATACCAGGGTCAGCCATTTAAACCATTTGAGAAAGTCCTCCTCTGATTCCTTACGTCAGACCAGACCCTCTTCTTGCTTGGTCCCAATCCTGAACACGACATCATCCTGTCCCACCTGTATTTTCTCCTGTTTCTCCTTTTATTCTCGTATTTTCTTTATTATTTTAAACATTTATTTACGTATTCATTGGGTGGGAAAGGGAACATGTGTGCTAGCCGGGGTATTTAAGGCATGCGTGAGGTCAGAGGACAGCTAGCAGGAAGCAATTCTTCCCTTCACCGTGTGGGTCTCAGGGATCAGCTGTGGTGTATAGGCTTGGCAGGACATGTCTGGGTTACATGTCAGGTCGTGGCCCTATTTGAGACAGGTTCTCATATGTCCCAGACTGGTTTGACCTCATTATGTAACCGGAGATGATATTGAGCATTGGATCTTCTTGCTTCTACCTCCTCCCAGGGCTAGGGTTACAGGAGTCAGTTCCACGTCCCGTTTATGCAGTGCTGGGAGTTGTGCACAACTTTGTGCGTGGTAGAAAAGCACTCTACGGCCAACTGAACCACATCCCCAGCCGTCCTCCTTCTTTCCTTCTTTCTTTCTTCTTTCTTTCTTTCTTTCTTTCTTTCTTTCTTTCTTTCTTTCTTTCTTCATTTGTTTGTTTGGTGTTTGTTTCAAAAAGGGTCTTTGTATGTAGACCAGGCTGGCCCCCAACCAACAGAGGTTGCCTGCCATGTCTACCAAGTTCTGGGATTAAAGGCATGCACTACTACACCAGACCCTCTTTGTTTGTGAGTTCATTAGTTTGTTAGTTAGTTAGTTAGTTAGTTAGTTAGTTAGTTAGTTTGGCTGAACTACGTCTCCAGCTCTATACAGGTCTCACTGGTAACTTTGGCTGTCCTAGAACTTGCTCTGTCGACTAGGCTGGCCTCAAACTCAGAAAGATCCACCTGCCTCTTCCTCCCTGGTGCTGGGATTGAAGGTGTGCATGAGGATTTAGAGAGAGAGGATTATTTTAGTTTTGACATATCTTTGTTTTGTTTCTGTTTTAATGTGGTTTTGGTGTGTGGCAGTGTGTTACATCACGCAGGCTGACCTCAAGCTCACTGTGTAACCAAAAATGATCTTGAACTTCTGATGCTCCTGCCTCTACCTCCCAAGTTCTGGGGTTATAGGCCCATGCCACCACACTGGTGCTGGGGATGGGACCCAGGGCTCCCTGGAAGTTAGGCAAACAATCCACTGGCTGACGACATCTCCAGCCCTATACAGGGGAGGATAGTAAGGTCCTCCCCAACTCTCAATCTTTTTTTTTTTTTTTAGAGATTTATTATATTTATATGAGTACACTGTCGCTGTCTTCAGACACACCAGAAGAGGGCATTGGATCCCATTACAGATGGTTGTGAGCTACCATGTGGTTGCTGGAAATTGAACTCAAGACCTCTGGAAGAGCTGTCAGTGCTCGTAACCACTGAGCCATCTCTCCAGCCCATCCCCTGGCCAGTCACTGCCTAAGGCAGTGGCTCTCAACCTTCCTTTATACAGTTCCTTGGGTTATAGTGACACCCCCCCAACTATAAAGTTGTTTTTGTTGTTACTTCATAACTGTGAGTTTACTACTGTTACGAACATGTAAACATCTGTGTTTTCTGATGGTGTTAGACGACCCCTGTACAAGGGTCATTTGACCTGCTAACGGGGTCGTGACTCACAGGTTGAGAACCACTGCAGTAAAGAAAGATCCAATGATGGAGCTCACTTGGTGGATTGCTTGCCCAGGACACAGGAAGCCTCTGGTTCCATCCCCCACACTACATAAAGTGGGCCTGGCGCTACATGCCTGTACACCACCCCCCAAAGGACCCCAACTCACAGGTTGAGAACCACTGACCTGAGGGTTCTTGATGATATCTTGCACAGGGGGCGTTGCCCTTTGATGATGACAACCTGCGCCAGCTGCTGGAGAAGGTGAAGCGTGGTGTCTTCCACATGCCACACTTTATCCCTCCAGACTGCCAGAGCCTCCTGAGAGGGATGATTGAAGTGGAGCCCGAAAAAAGGCTCAGTGTAAGTAGGGAGAGACTGGCAGAAGAGAAATGGTTCGTGGGATGACAGATTCCTTAGGAGAGTTTCCGGGGCCTGCCTGTGAATCCTGGGATTGGATGAGTTTGCTGGTTACACTAGAAGCCTAAGACCCAGCAAAAACTAAAACTTACAAACTAGAAAATCATTTCCAAGTTGGACCAAGGATCTCAGGCCTTGGGGATGGCGCTTTGAGGGATGGGCAGGGGTTCCAAAGGCTGGCACTGTGCATGCAGTAAACTGCTACCAGGGGCCTAAAAATGGCCAGTCTACAGGTGCTCAGAACAATATGCTATCCCACCACCAGGGGGAGTAGATGATGTCACCCTGCCTTGGGTTGGGGAATGATGGGTCAGTGAACTCACAGATCCAATGCTAATCAATTCTACTTAATTGCCTGCCCGATGTTTGTATATGACCTAATTTCTGCTTCTCTGTGACCCACCCCTTCACAGCTGGAGCAAATTCAGAAACATCCTTGGTATCTGTGAGTAGGAGGGAATTGAGCAGTTGGGTACCTGCGGGAGGTAGGGCACTGGGGTCAAAATAGAAAGGTGGAGGGTGGGAGACCATGTTCCTGATGGGTGGAGTGGGACGGAGGGAACTACAGTCTCAAAGTTCCGAATATGGGCCGAGGAGGACAAAGCTAAAGAAAGGGAGGGTGTGGAGACCAGAGATGGGAGAACTAGGGTCTGGGCCCCCTGAGTCTGAGGAAGTAAAGCTGGAGACCCAGACTCCCCAGATCCTGGGCATTTGACATAAGTCTAGGATGATAAAGGTTCTATTACATATGCTATTTTCTCCAAAGTGTTTCTGCACCATTCCAGGGGCGGGAAACACGAACCAGACCCTTGCCTGGAGCCAGCCCCAGGCCGCAGAGTAGCCATGCGGAGCCTGCCTTCCAATGGCGAGCTGGACCCTGACGTTCTGGAAAGCATGGCGTCTCTGGGCTGCTTCAGAGACCGAGAGCGGCTGCACAGAGAACTGCGAAGCGAAGAGTAAGAGCTCCCAAGATCCTTTTCACCGGCAGCGCCCCACTTCACGGGTTGAACCGGTTGTAGCAGTTCCCTAGACAGCCTGAAGGGGGCGTGCCGCATCCAGTTTTAGAGAACTGACACCATTTAGCGCTGGTACACAGGAGCAATTGCAATCTGGAAATGCTCAGAGAAAGTAATACTGAGACAGGCATGGATGCTGTCTTCATTACGTAGAAGTACTTAAGTTGTGATGTACACTGGACCATAGGAAGCCAACTATGTTGGCTTATGGGAAAAAATGTTATTCTGAGTCCAAAATGAGAAATAAGACCTGAACGCCTGTATCTGAGGGGGGAGGGCTAAGGGCTTGGACTTTAGGGACTGTGGTGGGAGGGGGAAATTTAAAGGAGAAGGGCTGGGGTCTGGATTCCTTGGTGCGAGGGAGAAGGGCTGGACTTGTACCCTTGGATATGGGGGCAGATCTATTAGGTGGCCTGAGCTCGGAGATCCACAGCAGATGGAAAGGAAGGAAGGAGATCTCACTGAGACACATATCTCCAGGCTGGAGAGATGGCTCAGTGGCTAAGAGCACTGACTGCTCTTCCAGAGGTCTTGAGTTCAATTCCCAGCAACCACATGGTGGCTCACAACCATCCACCACAATAGGGTCCGATGCCCTCTTCTGGTGTGTCTGAAGAGAGCAATGGTGTACTCATATACATAAGATAAATAAATAAATCATTGGCTGGGCAGTGGTGGTGCAAGCCTTAATCCCAGCACTTGGGAGGCAGAGGCAGGCGGATTTCGGAGTTCGAGGCTAGCCTGGTCTACAGAGTGAGTTCCAGGACAGCCAGGGCTACACAGAGAAACTCTATCTCCAAAAACCAAAGAAAAATAAAAGAGACACACATTTCCTTATTTTACATGTTTTTTTTTTCATTGTTTTTAATTATGTCCGAGAGGATGGTGTAAAGACCAGAGGATAACTTAGCAGAAGTTTGGTCCTCTCTTTCCACCATGTGGGTCCCAGGATACAATTCAGGTCATCAAACGTTAGTAGCAAGCACCCTTATCCATCTCTCTAGCCCTGGGCACTGATTGCAGACCCCAGTCCTCCCTTAACCGCCTCCCTCTTCCCTGCCTCAGGGAAAACCAAGAAAAGATGATCTATTATTTGCTTTTGGATCGGAAAGAGCGGTATCCTAGCTGTGAAGACCAGGACCTGCCTCCTCGGAATGACGTTGGTAAGAAGGCTGACTGGGCAGTTCAGATCCCAGGAATCCTGAGGGAGGAAGATGCTGTAGGTCTGGGAGTCTATGTTTATGAGAACTTCTCTCTCCTCTGGGGCTCAGTTTCCCCATCTGTTTACAAGTTAGTCATATATATGCTGTTTATACTTGAGCAAACTTACCTATTGGATGGGTCAATAACTCTCTCCCTTCAGACCCACCTCGGAAGCGAGTGGATTCCCCTATGCTGAGCAGACACGGGAAACGGAGGCCAGAGAGGAAGTCCATGGAAGTCCTCAGCATCACAGATGCTGGGAGTGGTGGCTCCCCAGTGCCTACCAGACGGGCCTTGGAAATGGCCCAGCACAGTCAGAGGTGAGAGAGAGGCTGTCCTCTCTGGAAGAATCTTCAGTCCCAGAACATAGAAGGAGCAGAGTGTTCTAGACCCTGCTCAACCTCCCGTGCCTGGTCCCTCATCTGCGAGGACATGGAAACAGAGAAACATCTGAACTTTCTGAAACTCTCTCAGATAATTTTTTTAACCCTGTAAACAGATCCCGCAGCGTCAGTGGAGCCTCCACTGGTCTGTCCTCCAGCCCTCTGAGCAGCCCAAGGGTAAGACTAGACCCTCAAAGAATAAGAGAAATCAACAGAAAATACTATTCCATGAGGCATTCATGCCCAAGAAGTGTCAAAAACACCATTTTTGTCTTCTCAGGATTAGTATGTCTGAGGGGTTTTAATTTCTTTGAGTACCTTCAGCATGCCAATCTCTGCTTAGGCTAGAGTTGCAGCCTTAGTGAGTTGGTTGGAGACAGTGCATGTGCCTCAAATCTGGAGCGTGGGTGGGGCTGATTGAACTACAATTCCCAGCATGTCTTGTGGTCCCCCTATCAAGTGGGAGCAAGTAATACTCCCAAATACAATTCCCTCCAGGAAGTTATAGTCCGAATTCTCACCAGGTCCTGCTTCTCCACAGAGTCCGGTCTTTTCCTTCTCACCGGAGCCAGGCGCTGGAGATGAGGCTAGAGGCGGAGGCTCCCCAACTTCCAAAACACAGACGCTGCCTTCTCGGGGCCCCAGAGGTGGGGGCGCTGGAGAGCAGCCACCACCCCCCAGTGCCCGTTCCACGCCCTTGCCTGGACCACCAGGCTCCCCGCGCTCCTCCGGTGGAACCCCCTTGCACTCACCTCTGCACACACCCCGAGCCAGCCCTACCGGGACCCCAGGAACAACGCCACCTCCCAGCCCAGGCGGTGGCGTCGGGGGAGCCGCCTGGAGAAGTCGTCTCAACTCCATCCGCAACAGCTTCCTGGGCTCCCCTCGCTTCCACCGGCGTAAGATGCAGGGTAAGTGTCTCAGCAGGTGCCAGGCTGGGTTTGCCAACCGCTGGATTCCAATGTGGAAAGGAGGGGCTAAACGTCTTGTCATATGGAAAATTTCATGGGGGTCTTCAGGTAGGAAAGAGAGCCTGCTTCCCAAATCCCAAGACTAATGGTGATGATAAAGTTTGGAGAGAGGCAGATTTGGGGGCTTGAGAGAGATGGGAACAGGTCCTGCCACACCCTGGGGGTGTGGTCTGGCCACACTGTCTATCCTGAAGGGCCAGGTCTGACTGGAGTTAAGGTTAGCCATTTGAGAGATGACTAAACCCAGAGGGTGCTGGATGGTAAATAATAAGAAATAAGTGTTGCGCTCTCTCTCTCTCTCTCTGTCTGTCTCCCGCCGCCCGGCCCCCCCCCCCCCCCCCCCCCCCCCCCCCCCCCCCTCTCTTTTCCCTAACTAGTCCCTACCGCCGAGGAGATGTCCAGTTTGACACCAGAATCCTCTCCCGAGTGAGTTCAACAAGGGAAGGAACTAAGAGGGAACCAAGGGGACTTGTCTCTTAGCGCCTTCCTGACCCTCCTCCTTCTATCTATTCCATTCCACCCAGGCTGGCAAAACGTTCCTGGTTCGGGAATTTCATCTCCTTGGATAAAGAAGAACAAATATTCCTCGTGCTGAAGGACAAACCTCTCAGCAGCATCAAAGCGGACATTGTCCATGCCTTTCTGTCGGTGAGAGTCCTGCATCCTTATCAGACCACAAGGCTACACCTCCCTGCCACTCTATCTCCGGCCTGACTTACTTCTGACACTCACTGGATTTGTAGTTTTCTGGCAAGAGGTGGCCTTGATCACTATGGAACACGGAGGCAGAAACAGACTATTGGGCCTAAAGCCTAGAAGTGGTGAAGTAAGACCCTAACTAACAGCTTCCTGAGTTCCAGTGGAAGATGAGTGGGTCACCATGCTTAAAGATCTGAGGGGCTGGTCCTAGCAGAGACCTTTCTCTATCTATGGATCTTCACACTTTTTACTTACTACCAGTTCCACAGTCCATTTTCAGTTACTTGTGGAGGAAAGGAAAGTGTATTTCAGTATTTCACATGGTGCAGGAGCCTGGAACTATCTTGTAGATATCAGAGAACACATGAATTTAAGATTTATTCTTCTGACCACGGGGCAGAGGAACTGCAGAAGGGGAGCCAGTGGGCTGTGGGTCCTCCCCAGGCCTAGTTTATTATCCTCTTACCCATTGGCTGATGAGACTTGCTCCTGTCTAGAGCCCAGTGTAGGACAGTTATCTGTTCCTTAGATTCACCTCATCCTTATTGATATTCTTACCTTCTAGATCCCCAGCCTGAGTCACAGTGTGCTGTCCCAGACCAGCTTCAGGGCCGAATACAAGGCCAGCGGTGGCCCCTCCGTCTTCCAGAAGCCTGTCCGCTTCCAGGTGGACATCAGCTCCTCTGAGGGTCCAGAACCCTCACCCCGAAGAGATGGCAGCAGTGGAGGTGGCATCTACTCCGTCACCTTTACTCTCATCTCTGGTGAGTCTTTCTTGACCAGCTTTGGGGAATTGAGGATCTCTAAAATAGAATAGCAGCACAGGAGGGCAGCAAGAAGAGGAAATCAGCACAGAATGCTCTGGTTCTGCGAGCACCCCCACCCCCAACACACACACACACTTTACTTTCCCAGTCTTTCCATCACATGTATTATATATTATGAAAAATAGTAGGCGGGTGTCAGTAATCACTCATTTTACGAAGGCTCTTCGTGCTACCTTTTCATCTCCGTCTTCTTTTGTTGTTGTTGTTTTTAGTTTTGGTTTTTCAAGACATGGTTCTCTGTATAGCTCTAGCCGTCCTGGAACTCACTCTGTAGACCAGGCTGGCCTCGAACTCAGCAATCCGCCTGCCTCTGCCTCCCAAGTGCTGGGATTAAAGGCATGCGCCACCACCACCCGGCACATCTCCATCTTCTAAGAGAAGAAGAAGCATACCAGCCTCAAACATCAGTGCACTACCCAGAGCAGACATCACCAGTTTATCTGTGGAGTTCTTCCTGCTCTCAGCTGAGCTGCTGTCTCAGAATTTTAACTCTAGGCAGCCATGACCAATCAAGAGTTAGTCTGAGAGAGGAAAAACCTCAGGGATAAGTTTCTTCCAACTCTTGGTTCCTTGTCACCAATTTTAATACATTATGATCAGGAAATGAGTTTGCTCTAAGAGTTTCTAAATCAGGCTGCAGTGTGTGTGTGTGTGTGTGTGTGTGTGTGTGTGTGTGTGTGTGTGAGAGAGAGAGACAGCAGTCATGTAGAGGTCAAAGGACAATTTTGGGGAACCAGTGCTCTCCTCCCATTCTGCCAGCCCAAGATTTTTGTTGTTTTGGGTTTGATCAGTTTTTTGGTTTGGTTTGTTTGTTTGTTTCTCTCACTTATTTTTCTATGTTAAAAAATGTTTACGTGGATGGAATGTTCTCTGCACGAGCGTCTGCATCACATGTCATCACATGTCATCACATGTCATCACATGTCATCACA
>NW_021604771.1:763422-813360 GCF_004785775.1 Grammomys surdaster | reverse complement strand
CATCACATGTCATCACATGTCATCACATGTCATCACATGTCATCACATGTCATCACATGTCATCACATGTCATCACATGTCATCACATGTCATCACATGTCATCACATGTGTGTCATAAGAAGGTATCAGATCCCCGAAGACATGGAGCCACCATGTGGGTGCTAAGAGTCAAGCTCAAGCCCTCTGGAAGAGCAGCCAGTGCCCTTGCACACTGAGTCATTTCTCCAGCCCCTCACGTATTTCTCCTGCATACCCCCCCCCACACACACACATCCTTAAGGAAAGTTAAATGAATGGCAACATCCATCTTAAATAGAAACCACCACCTACTGTTAGAATCAAAGGAAGATGTCTGCGTGTAGTAATGTTTCTTAAGTGCAACATAGAGATCCACCTGGGGAACCAGTTATGGTTGCAGATCCCAACAGAGTCAGGAAAATTAACCACGAAAGGAGGACAGTCTTGCTTATGGAGGGACCTTGCCTGCCCCAACTCTGAGTCACTGTGTTTCCGGTTTGCCCATCTTCCCTCAGGTCCCAGCCGTCGGTTCAAGCGTGTGGTAGAAACCATCCAGGCACAGCTGCTGAGTACTCATGACCAGCCCTCCGTGCAGGCCCTGGCAGGTAGGTGACAGGTGTGGGCACACATCCAGGGTGACCAGTGAAATCGCAGGTGTCTCTCTGCTTCTCTTAAGCTGACCTACTTCTTGGACTTTTGGCCAGTGTCTTACTGAGGTCTCCCCTGCACTGTTGGGAACAGATTTCCCCCAAGAGGCTGGGTCCAAGAAAGGAGTTTCTCAGCCACCTGAAGGCCCTAAAACAACAGTGACACCCAAGTTGGGAGCAGTGGTGCCACAGAGCTCTGGAACCAGATCTGCCTTGCAGGAGAGTGACTAGTCATCCTAGTGTGCCTGGAACTAGGGGCTAAAACCAGGGGAGATAGGACAGATTGGTGGCTCTCTTTGTGGGACACAAATGCCACTGGCATTGAAGAGCATAGTTCTCATTGGGCATCCAGGGGACAGAGCAGAGGCTAGGCCTCGGGGAAGTGTTTGTAATTCATTCAGGTTTCCATAAGATAATAACCTAAACTAACCAGAGGTTAGTTCAGACCTACACCGGCTGCCTAACAATGAGAAAGGGCCTGAATTCAATCCCTAGGAGAAAAAAAAGAAATGCAATAAACTTGAACTGGGTAGCTGGTTTTGATTTGTTTTGTTTGAGACAGGTTTTCTTTGTGAAGCCTTGGCTTTTCCTAGAACTCTCTCTGTAGACCAGGCTGGCTTTGAACTCACAGAGATCTGCTTGCCTCTCCCTCCCAAATGCTGGGATTAAAGGGGTGTGTCACCATCATACAAGTGAACTGGGTAGCTTTTTAAGCAATAGGAAACTGAGTATGGAAATGCATACATGCTTGTATTCTAAGCGTTCAGGAAGCTGAGGCAGGAAGGTTGCCATCCTGGGAGGCTAGTTCCAGGCCATTTTGGCCACTTAATAAAACTGTCTAAAAGCAACAAGCGAGGCTGAGGCAGTAGTTCAGATAGAAAATGCTTGCCCAGCATGCACCGTGTTCTGGGTTCAATCCTAGCACCACGTAAACTAGAAGTGGCGTCACACAGCTGCTGTAAATGTCAGCCAGCACTTCGGAGGTAGAGTCAGGAGGATCAGGAATCAAAATCATGTATATATCGAATTCAAGGCCAGATATTCATGCAACCCTGTCTCAAAAAAAATTAATTAATTAATTTTTAAAAAAAATTACAGTTGGGGAATGCTGGCACATGCCTTAAATCCTAGCATTTGGGAGACAGAGGCAAGTGCATCTCTGAGTTCGAAGCCAGCCTGGTCTACAGAGTGAGTTCCATGATAGCCAAGGCTACATGGAGAATCTCTGTCTCAAAAAACATAAATAAATAAATAAATAAATAAATAAATAAATAAATATAGTATTATTTATTTTTTCCAAGACAGGGTTTCTCTGTGTAGTCCTCTCTGTTCTGGAACTCACTCTATAGACCAGGCTGGCCTCGAACTCAGAAATCCGCCTGCCTCTGCCTCCCAAGTGCTGGGATTAAAGGCATGCGCCACCACTGCCCGGCAAAAATAGTATTATTTACTTTATGTATATGGGTGCTTTTGCTTGCATGTGTGTCTGCACCATGTACAAGCTTGGTACGTGTGGAGGCCAGAAGAGGGCATCATATCCCAAGTTACAGAAGGTGGTGATCTGAGAATGGACCGCCTGTCCTCTGAAAGAGCAGCCAGGGCTCCTAGCCATTAAGCCATGTCTTCAACCCAGGAATTTTTGTTCAGAGACAGGAAGTCCAAGGTCAAGGCAGCAGGAGAGCTTTTTGCGTCTGTCTGCAGCTCAGTTCCTCATTCTCAGAGGGCCTCTGTGTCTCTAGCATGGTGGAACAGCAAGGGAGTCATTTGTATTCTGAGGTTTTTTTTCCCCATGTATCCCAGACTGGCCTTAAGCTTGGAATGTAGTTACATATGATTTTGAACTCCTGCTCCTCCTGCCTCTGTCCTTCTGCTGGGATTACAGGTGTGTACTACCAGTCTGGCTTTCACTGAGGTCTTTTATAATTTCAGGGCACCAATCTCAGAGGCCCTATGGATTTAGGGGTGATGGTTTCAGCATGTGAATTATGGGGAACACAACATTTAGCCTGTAGTAAAAGGGTATCTGCCATAGGAACCAGAGCTACAAAGATGAGGATTCTATCTGAATGAAAGGTTTGCTTAGGCAAGCAGGCTCCATTGTAGGCTGCAAGGAAGGAGCATGCTAGGTACACAGGTCTAGTGAGATCAGCAGAGCATCCTCTGTCTCTGTTCCCTGTAGAAGGGATCAGGCAAAGAGAATCTCGCAATGAGTACAGCAGCCACTGGAGGACACTAGTGGCTTGACTCTTGACAGGGCTAGTCTTCAGGCTCATCACGTATGACTGCCATTATTAGTAAGTGACCTCAAAGTTGGTCCCTGAAACAATACAGATTTTTTCAGCCTGCTGTCCAGGATGTGAGTCACCCAGGTTGACTTTGGGGGTGTCTTCCTGAGAGCTGTCCTCTCTTGCTCTGCAGTTCCTACTTTTTACCTGTGGCCACTTCCTCCAGAACCAGTGACACTGTTCAGCTCCTGACATTACTGGTTCATTTAAGGACTTGGGTGACTAAACTGGATCTGCCCAGATAATCCAAGGTAGTCTCCCCACCTACAGGGATTATCCTCAATCACAACACACGGTCTCAGTGTTTTCACAGGTTCCCAGCTTTATGTGAACATCTGTCAGGATGCCATTATTCAGCCTACCACATCCTCCCTGAGGGACGTTTGGCAGTATGCGGAGACTCTTTTTTGATTATCTCACTTGGAGAGCAGAAAGTTGTTATTGACATCATGTGGGTGGGGACCAGGGATGCTGAAAAAAAAAAAAAAAACCTCTGTATCTCTCACCACAGAGTTACTCAGGCCTCAACATCAGTGCCCAGGAGGATTAGTTAAACGACTGGTTGCTGCAACAGAATACCTTACAAAAGCAACTTCAGGAAGTGGGGACTGGCAAGAGGGCTTAGCAATTAAAGGTGCTTGCCATTGAGCCTGGCAACCTGAGTTAAGTTCCCGTGACCCACAGATGAGAGAGAAAACAAATTCCTGCAAGATGTTCTCTGAGCTCCACACTGGAGCACACACACACACACACACACACACACACACACACACACACGCCCGCGCGCGCGCACAGGAGGAAAAGGGAATGATGGGTAGCAGGATCCTGAGGCAGCTGGTCACACTGCCTACAGTCAGGATACAGAGAGTAATGAGTGCTGGTGTCCAGCTCTCTTTCTGCTCTTCATTCAGTTCAGAACCCCAGCCCCTGGAGTGGTTCTGCTCACACCAGGGCATGTCTTTGCATCTGTGTTACCCTAATCCAGGCCATCCTTTACAAACATGTTCAGAGCCTTGTCTCCGCAATGACTCTAGATCCTGTTAACCTGACCTGTGATCCAAACACTTGGGAGGCTGAGGCAGGAGGATCAGGTGTTGAAGGCCATCCACTGCTACAGAGTGAGTTCAAGGCCAGCCTGAACTATTATATGAGATCCTGTCTCAGAAAAAGAATAAAATAAAATAAAAAATATAGTGGGTGTCCGCGGGCTGGGGAGATGGCCCAGTGGTTAAGAACACTTGTTGCTTTTAAAGAAAATCCCAGCACCCACATGATTGCTCATAAATATCCAGAACTCCAGTTCCAGGAGCTCTGATGTGCTTTTCTGAACTCTGTGGACCCCAGGCATGTACATGGTGCACATACATGCAGGAAACCAGTCATAAAATAAATAACACCTATTAAAAAAACAAAAACAAAACTCAGGGGCAGTGCAATGGCTTGCTTAGTCAGTACAATGCATGACAGCCTGAGAGTTTCATTCCCAGAGCTGTGTGAAAATGCCCAGGGGCCGGGGCTGGGGCCTTAGCCCAGTAGTAGAATACTTGACCTAGCAAGGCAAGACTCTATTCTCAGCTCCTGGAAAAAAGAGAAGCCAGCCATTGCAGTGTAGCCCTGTAATCCCAGCTCTGGACAGATGGAGACAGTAGAACCCCTAACCCGTCTAACCAATTGGTAAGTTCCAGGTTCCATGAAAGAACCAACTCCCCCAAACCATCCTCTGACCTCCACTTGTGTGCCATGGCACTTATGTGTCCTCACACAAAATAAATACATAAAAAAGTAATCTGAGAAATGAGATGAGCCGACCCTCATGGCCTTTAATCCCAGTACGCAGAAAGCAGAGGCAGGCAGATCTCTGCGCTTGAAGACCACCTGGTCTATATAGAGAGTTCTAATGTTGACCTGCATGTACACATAAGCTTGTGTGTACACACATGCTGCTACACACATATGTAGGGTGGCCTTCTTCAGATCAGCAGATCAAGAAAGGTCTGAGACTCTCCCCACCCCCAACAATTCGCAATACCTCAGCTCCATTCCTGTAGAATTACCTAGTTGTAGATAAAGGGTATGGCAGCCTTACGGTTGCCCCCGAGAGCCTAGAATTAGTATGCTTTCCTATGGCAGCTGTCTCTGGGACTTGAAATCCCACAAATGGTGGACGTAATAATCTCTATTATAGTGGTTGTTGTTATTACTATTACATTTATTTATTTGTGTATTGGGGGTGAGCACCGTGGTGTACACGTGGAAGTCAGAGAACAAGTTGTGGGAGTCAGTTCTCTCTCTCCATCTGTATTGGTCCCAGGGATTGAACTCAGGTCATCAGGCTTGGTGATATTAGCTCCACTGAACCATCTCGCCAGCCCAAGTTTGGTTTCTTGGTGCCACTGAGACCAACAAACAGGAGCCTCAACCTGGGTTCAGCAGCCTGTCTGCCCATACAAAATTACTTCCTCCTTTGCAGATGAGAAGAACGGAGCCCAGACCCGGCCTGCTGGTACCCCACCCCGAAGCCTGCAGCCCCCACCAGGCCGCCCTGACCCTGATCTGAGTAGCTCTCCCCGCCGAGGACCCCCTAAGGACAAGAAGCTACTGGCCACCAATGGAACCCCTCTACCCTGACCCCAGGGGGCCAGGGAAGAAGGGGAGCCCCCTCCACCCCCTTCCCTGCCCCCCTACTGTGAATCTGTATATAAGGCCCAAGGAGTATGTTGGGAGGGGGGGACACAAAACTCGGCCTTGCCCTGCAGGGATAGGGCTCCAGGGGCCATACCCAATGGGGGGAGGTTCTAGGGCAAAAAGGGGGTTGGAGCTGTTTTTATTTATTTATTAATTTATTTATTATTTTATTTATTGATCAATCTCTGCGGGTGGGGTGGGGAAGGGATGGGGGTGGCTTAGCAGATCCGGACAGGGCCCTCTGTCTCTGTGTCATCCCCAACCCCCACTCCCCTTCCTGGGCCCTTGCTCCCCACCAGGTCCTTCTCCCCCTCCCCTATGACCTTCTGTACGGATTTGCTCTCCCGGAAGGAATTCTGGTTTCGCGTGATCCTGCCTGCGTTCGTGTCTGATTCCGCCGGCGGCAACAACAACAACAACAAAAATAAATAGCCTTGATCAGGGACAGCTGGCTGGCCTTCGTCTCTCAATTCCTGGGGTGCTTCTGATCACAGGGACAGGTGGGTATCAAGATACTGCCTCTCTAAGCAGTGAGCACAAATCCACTTTGCCGTGCGTGCATTCATCAGACTGTTCACATCAGCCTCCAGTATGTCATCGGGTGACCCTGGGTTGGCCCCATCTTTCTCCCTCTACCAGTAGCGTGGGATCTGGTCAGAGCACCTTTGCCATCTGTATACTTGGAGGCCCAGGGGGAGCTTGTGGAAGACTGGGGTCCAGGCGGGGCTGTAAGTGCAGAGTGCATCCTCGAAAGCTGGAGAAGTCCACAGCAAAGAAGCCAAATAGTATAAAGAGTGACATGGCCACCGCCCACTCGCAGATAGCTGAGGCAGAGCGCAGATGCAGGGCGTGTAGGACAATCACTTCACCAGAGTCAAGGGTCACACGGCACATGCTAAAAGCCCCGCCAGCCCACCTCAGATGCTCTGACACTTCAGGCTGGAATCAGTGCATCTTTGGTCCTATGAGGTGCTTGCTTCCTCCCCTCTCCTGGCACGACCTGTCACACTTCACACCCACATCCCTTCAGAGAAATTGTAGCTGTTATCCCCATTACCCTCCAGACCTCACTCCCTCTCTGTCTGTTCCTCTGTCCTCTCTTGACTCTGATTAGCACTGGAGAACGACAAACCCATTTTCAATTCTGGATCCTTCCTGATCCCAGAATGACTCTTCCAAGAGAATTACCATGTCTACTACGTCTGCGTGCATTGCTGCTTGGCTTCTCTTTTTTCCCTTTGTTTGGGTTTATTCTGAGACAGGCTGTCACGTAGCCCAGGCTTGCCTTGAAGTTAGTATGTACCAGGCACTGACCCTGAAATTCTAACACTGTGTCCGTTTCCCTAAGGTTGGGGTTCTGGGCATCTGGCACCACCACCTATTTATTCAGTACTGGGGAGCGAACCCAGAGCCTCCTGCACAGGAGGCAATCCAGCATCCTACAAACTGAGCCACATCCCTAGCCCCACTAGTCTCAGGCTACTTATAATTTCCTCCCTATGTTGTGACCCATAGCCTCTTCCCCATGAACTCCTTAACAGAACAGAATCTCCTTGGCCTAAACCTGTTCCTCTTTCTAAGGTACCCCACTCTCCCCTCGGAAGTAAGTTGACACTTGGGAATTCCCCAGCCCCTAAAGCACATGATCATCCTCTGTCTGCTCTCCCCATCACCCCCTTGCTGCTTCAGCCTGGTTCCCTCAACTCCTTACAACTTAAACCTTTTGCTGGTGGTGGTACCTCATGAAGAGGCAGGTGGATCTTTGGTTTCTGTGAGTCTGAATCTACACAGTGAGTTCCAGGCCAGCCAGGGTTCCAGTGGGAGCGCCTATCTCCAAGGGAAAAAAAAAGAAGAAGAAGAAAACAAAGAAGTTTTCTCCTTAGCTTGCTTACCTTCAGAGGTCTAGCCCAGAAGGGACAACAGTTTCTTTCTTGTCAGAACCTCACCAGTCCCCTTCCCTTCCCCTCCCTTTCCTCCACCTTCATTTTCTATCAACTTACACATCTCTTCCTTATGTGTGTACTATGTGGAGATCAGAGGACAATCCGAGGGAATCCTTTTCTCCTTCCACCATGAGGGAATCTAACTCACTCCATTTATTTAACTGCACAGCCATCTTGCCCTTCTACACATGCTTTGTCTTGTTTTTTTTTTTTTTCAAGACAGGGTTTCTCTGGGTATCCCTGGCTGTCCTGAAACTTGCTCTGTAGACCAAGCTGGCCTTGAACTCAGAGATGCCCCTGCTTTTGCCTCCTGGGTGCTGGGATTAAAGGCCTGTGCCACCACTGCCAGGATCTATGCATGCTTTCTTAAATGTACTTTTGTCATCCGTCTGTAAGTTATTCTTCTCTAAAAATTTTACTGAAGTTACTTGCAAAATACACAGTTTTTTGGAAGGAGTCTAGATATCGAACCCAGCACCTTTCCTAGGCAAGCTCTCTACCACTGAGCTGTGTCTTTAGCTTGCTGATACAGTCTGCCTGGCACAGAAACTACCCTCCTGCCTCAGCATTCCTGATGCTAGCATTACAACTGTTGGCTGAATCTAGCTCCATTCATGGATTTAAAAGCTTCTTAAAAGTGGCAAGCAAACTCCAGAGGAATGGTTCAATGCTCAAGAATATTACTGCTTTGATCCCAGCACTGGGGAGGCAGAGGCAGGCAGACATCTGAGTTCAAGGCCAGCATGGTCTTCACAGTGAGTTCCAGGACAACCAGGGCTACACAGAAAAACCCTGTCTCAAAAAAACCCTAAGAGACAGAGAGAGAACCTGGATTTGATTACCAGCGTCCACATGTTGGCTCACAACCATTCATGACTCAAGTTGCAGGGAATCCAACACTTTCTTCTGACCTCTGTAGGCACCAGATAACACAAATGGTGCATGTACATAACGCTGGCAAAATCTTTATATCCAATAAAAATAACAAATCTAAATTTTATATCAAATAAAATAACAAATCTAAAAACAGAAAGAAAGACGCCAAGGGTTGGGGCAGGGAAGGTGGAGGGTTCAGCAAGTGAGGATGCTTGCCACCAAGCCTATAATCACATGGTAGAAAAATCACCAAGAAATCACATGGTAGAAAAACAAAATCTCAGTGTCAGTGCTGTGGCACAGGAGATCCACACATAGACGTTCATAGGCACACACCAAAACAAACAAATGTTTATAAAGGGTGAGGTGGGGCTGGAGAATGTAGCTCAATTGGTAGAGGGCTTTGCCTAATGTAAAAAGCCTTGAATTCAGCCCTGAGAGCCTGGGGGGAAAAGCAAGTTATGGTGCCCCACACCTAGAATCCTAGTAATTAGAAGGTGGGGCAGGAAGACCAAAGTCCCAGGTCATCTTGGCTACACAGGGAGTTTGAAGCCTCCCTGGACTGAGTAGCTGGTTTTACATAGTCTCCCTGCCCCCAAACACACACCTGGCTGGCTCTATTTAGTAACATTTCTGATTATTCCAGAGCAAAACCTCTTTCTCATTTAGGCCATTTTGGGTCACTAGTGAACACTCTAGTTGGGAAAAGATGGTTGAGCAACTAACTGGTCTTTTGGTGCTCACAAGTCATCTGCAACCCGTCACTAACGCCAGCCAGGATTCTCACCTTGTCCAACAGACTTCCCTTGTCTGAGCCTACTGTGGCTCTTCAGCACCCAGAAAGACACTTGACATGCCTGGCTGGTGCCCCTACCAGCTAGTTATCAACAGAACCTTCTCCTAATGCCTATTTGTACATGCTCCGTGCCAGGCATGGATCTAAGCTTCTCACAGACTGAGTTCTAGTTCTTCCTCACATACCGAGGTCAGCTTGTTAACTACCTGCATTTTCATAGGACAAGTCTCACTACATACTACAAGCTTGCTTCATGCTCACAGTGATCCTTTTGCCTCAGCTTCAGCTACCTGCGTTTCCTAAGTGAGGAAACTGAGGCACTTCAGGGATGTAAGAAACCAGCAGAAGTTCCCCTATGTAATATATGGAGAAATTAAGGTTTCTGAGCAACCAATCTGACCTCAAAGTCACTCCTATCCATTACATTTGGGTTGTTTCTGGAACAAAGGCCTACCACATAGCCTAGGCTGGCCTTGAACTCACAATCCTCCTTCCCTGGTATTAGGATTACAGGCTTGGGCCACCATGCCTGGTTTCTTCTTTCTGCTTGTGATCCTGGATGGACACTAAGGCCCGGACACATGAAGGGACACCCACTGTGGTACACAGCAAAGAAAAGCCCAAAGGGAAGCCATTTTTGACCAGTCCTAACCCCCAAGAAGGATACTGGCCATGATGAGGATGGTGGAGAAGCTGCAGAGGCTCAGGCGCAGAGGGCTAATCCAGTAGGGCCCAGGTTGGGGCAGGCCTTTCATCCACCAGGACAGAAAGAACTGTAGCCAGAAGTACAGGTTGCCCAGGATGAAGGCCAGAAAGGCCCCTGCCAGGTGTGTGGGCTTCTGGTTCTTCTCCTGGGGGAAGGGAGGAGAATTGAGAATAAAATTATGGCAACAGCAGGAGAGTGATAGGAAGAAGAGACTTTGAACGAGTCCAACAGTTATAATTGAAAATGCAAACCCCAGGACCGGTGGAATAGCTCAGCTGATAAATGCTTTCAGGAACCTACAGAGGAAGCAGAGAAGTAACTAAAAGATGTCCTCTGACCTCCACCCACATACTTCAGCTCACATGTACTTCCTCCTCTCTTTCCCCCTTCCTTTCCTTCCCCACCCCCTTACACACACACACACACACACAAATAGAACCTGCCACCTTATCACTAACTTTCAGATTAGGTGCCTTGGTCCTTATCAGCTCAACAAATAAATCATAATTTTTTGTGTGTGTATGTTTGTGTTTATGTGCATGCCACATGTCCAGAGGCCAAAAGAGGCCGCTGGATCCAGTGAAACCGGAATCACAAGTGATGAGTGCTGGGAATCAAATTTGGGTCCTCCAGAAAACCAACAAGTGTTACTGTTAAATGGGTCAGCCGTTTAGATTCCAATTACACTGCTAGGTCCTCAACCCTTAATATCAACAATAGCACCTCCTACAAAGTAGATGTTCAGGAAACATACATATATAATAAATTTTGCGTTCTCAAAGTGGGGAGAGGTAAAAGTACCCCAAAGGGAAAAGTTTTATTCATTAGTTTTAGGAGTGTTTTGTTTTATTTGAGATAGGGTCTTTCTGCTTTTTTACCCCAACTTCTGGAATAAACCTAGGATTTCATGCATCAGGGCAATCACCCTACCTAGCTACAGTCCCAGCCCTAGAGACATGGTCTCACAGAGCCCAGACTGGCCTTGAACTTGACCTATATGACCTTGAACTCCTGATCCTCCACCTCCCAAGCACTGCAGTAATAGGTTTGAGCTACCATGCCCAGCAACAATTTGAGGTTTTGTACGTTTTAAATATTTCACTTATTTTGTGGGGGCAAGGTGGTATCACACCATAGAGCGAGTGTGGAAATCAGAGAATAAGGTACCAGAATCAGTTCTCTCCTTCCATGGAGAGTTCCAAGGGTCAAACTTGGCTTATTGGGGTTGGTTGCAAGTGTCTTCACGTGCTGAACCATCTCAACAACTCCTACATTTTGATACTTGACAGATGAAATTTTCTTAGCTATGATCATAGTTTGTGACTTACAGAAATGTGTGTGTGTGTGTGTGTGTATTGGTTTGGGGTTTTGGGGGGTTTGTTTTTGAGTTGTTTTGTTTGTTTGTTTGGTTAGTTAGTTTTTTGAGAAAGGCTTTCTCTGTGTAGCCCTGGTTGTCCTGAAACTCACTCTGTAGACCAGGCTAGCCTAGGACTCAGAGATCCTCCTGCCTTTGCCTTCATCCTGCTGGGATTAAAGGCATGCACCATCATGTTTGGCATAAGTCTTTTTTTTTTTTAAACGCCACATGTGATAGCACTCACATGTCATCTTAGCTGAAGCAGGAAGATGCCGAGTTCAAAGCCAGTCTTGGCTATATAGTAAGTTTTAGGACTGCCTCAGCTAGAAACAAACCTTATTTTAAAAAAAAAAAATCATGAAAGATCAAGGTAGTGGCACTGCCCTACAATGCCAGCACAGTGGAGACAGACACAAGAGAAACCCAAATTCAAATTCAACATAGATACCTAATCAGATTGTCTCAAATAATGTCATGGAAGGAGATGAAGACTGGAGAAAGAGCTAAAGATGTTCCCTGGAAAGGCACAATGATAATATTAGGGACTGAGAAGGCAGCTCAGTCCCTAGAGTGCTTGCCTGGGTTTGGTTCCCAGTGCCCCGTAAAACAGGGGTGGGGCTCACCTGTAATCCCAGAACTCAGAAAGTGGAGGTAGGAGGTTTAGGGGAGTTCAAAGCTATCCTCCAATACATATTGAGTTCCAGACAGGCCATAGCTACTTGAGACCCCCTCAAAAAAAAAAAGTCCTTAATAAAGCGATATAATAACGATGACATAGCCGTAGGTTGGAAGGCATAGGAATAAATAAGCAAGCGAGCGAGCAAATAAATTGCTAAGAAAATGACCGTGGAGGCAGTCTGAATATCCTGTGGTCTCATCCACCCTGCGCCTCCCCATTTTTCAGCAAGAGACTGGACATCAGAGACAGAACATAAAATACAGAAACAAAATAGACCAGTGAGATTTTTCCTAACCTTTGTCCAATTCATTCATTCTAAAGTTAATCTACAGATCTTCATGAATGCCAGAACTAGAATCTCTGTTCATTTCTTAACAAATAAGTTAGATTGCTCTAGGGTACAGCCAATGGAAACTGAATAAAATTCGGTGGAGATCCTGGTAAGGCTCAATCATTGTACCACACTGCAATAATTTCATGACGAAATGAGGCAGATAATGGTGGCTGCAATAAAATTCTCCCAACCTCCGAGGACTCCACAAGGTTCTAAAAACACAGACCAATACATACAGGACACTCCATAAAGCCCTCTCTAGTGCAAGAGTCGCGAGAACTACAAATCCCAGAAAGTTTTGAGAGCCGAGTACACAGAAAGAGCCAACAGAAGCCGCAGGAAACATAGGGAAATGTAGTCCAGTTGCCGGCGGCGGTGAGCCCCCTTCCCCCGCCCCAGGTTGCCTCCCAGCGCATCTCACCTGAAAGTTGCCTACTATGGAGGTACCTAGGGCACAGAGGATCCCCGACCACAGAATTAGCTGGTTTTGCCACGTTTTGACGCCCCAGTCCCGGAGTTGGTGATAACGCACAATGCAGATCCAAACAGCTAGGAAAGAGACATGAGCGAGAGTCAGACTCATCACAGGATTCGCAGCTGAAGGGGAGGATTTGAAACAGGAAAAGGCTGGTGTCGGAGTTAAACAAACAGAGGATAAGGGAAGAAGGAATTTGGAGGTACAGACAGGGCTTAGAGCTTTGAGGGAGAAGGGCTAGGGTCTGGATTCCTGTGTTTCAGGGAGAAGGGCTGGGGTATGGACTCTGGGTATGAGGGAGAAGGGCTGGGATATAGACTCTGGGTCTGAGGGAAGAGAACTGGGGTCTAGATTTCTGGGTGTGAGGAAGGTCTGGGGCCTGAACCTTGGGGTCTAAGGGAAGAAGGCTCCTGACTCTCAGGGAAGCCCGTTGCTCTGATCTGGGGAAGGAGGAGATAGGGACCCTTTAGGCAGCTTTGGGCTGGCAGTGAAAGGAAAGGTCTGGAAATACTTACCTAAAGCAGCTCCTATGTTGAGGACTTGGCCAAAAATGCAGCTCTGGGGAGCATAAGAGCCACAGTTACTGCAAAAGGAGAACAGAGTCATCCTTTGGCTCCTCCCAGACAAGACCCTCTATTCGCCTCCCCCATAACCCCCTCAGCCATAACAACCTGATAAAGGGGAAGCCCTTCTCCAGGTCCACAGAACCGTTAACCACAGCGATTGCAAAACTGAGGCGGGAGGAATACAGGAAGTCAGTAAGGGGATCTTGTGGATAGCTTTCCTTTCTGTTTGCCAAACAAAACACTTCACTGTGTTAATGGACTTCTGGCCCCCATCCTTTGTCACAAGAAGCCATCCAAAAACCAGCTGTCCTCCCTCAGACCCCAAAATCCAGACACTAGTCCTCCTCCCTCAGACTCTGGAGTCCAGTCTCCAGCCCTCCTCCCTCATACCTGGAGTCCAGCCCTCCTCCCTCAGACCCAGGAATCTAGTCCTCCTTCAGACCCAAAAATCCAGACCCCAATCTTCCTCCCTCAGACCCAAGCATCCTTTAGGGCCTCTGCTACTTACACAATCCAGATGCCAGCTATAGCCCACAAAGCTAAGATGACAGGCAGCAAGGACAGGTAACTCCACATTGCTGGGCTCTGCGGTAGAAGTGAGGAAGCTGGGTCTCTGTCGTCAGCAAGCAGTCTTTAGGTGTGTGGTGCTGAAGACGGCCCACCTGCTTTTGTAGCCCCGCTGACTGGAGGACTGATGCAGGCCTGCCCTTGCTCGGGGCTCTTTTCCCTATCTTCCTCAGACCGAATCAATTAATGTCTATCTGTTTTCCTGGCTCTTCACAGCCAGATCCCAGGCTCCTGGTTCCCTTAGGGCCCTTACTTTCCAAGTTTCCTCAAATTCTCTCCAGTTCCTTGATACCTTTAGATCTGAGTGACAGTACCAGGAAAGAAGGCCTTTGATTCCAGGTGTGGCAAAAGAAGGCAGGCCTCCGCATTCCCAAAGAGGCAAAGTCCAGGCTAAGTGTGTATGAGATACTGGTTAAGCCTTGGGTCTAATCAGTAGTCACCTTCTGTAAGACACCCAAACAACCACTTCCTGTCTCAGATTCGTAAAAAGGACACCCTCGCTTCAGGGAGCCCCTAACTTCCTTCCTACAGTTTTATGGGTTTAGCGTCTACCTCCCCACAAACTACAGACAGCCCCCTGGAATGCATGCATCCGTATGACTTCTGGAGTCCAGCCACCATTACCTACCTGCAAATGCAGGTCTCTTAGGATTCTTATATAGCCTCAGCTGGCTTGGAATTGATGTTCTCATCCTGAGTCTCCTGAATACTTGGAATTACACTCCCATACTGCCAGCTGCTTGTTCGTTCTGAGTTTGTGCTTTCTGGGTTGCTTGATGCGGGGTCTTGTTGATCCCACCCCACGTCCTCTTCTCCTCTTTCCTTCCCCTCACCCTTTCTTTTTCTATTCTGGCAAGAGTTCCCCAAAATGGGCAGGGTGTGGGTGGGAAAGGAGATAGTGGTGATAAGATCCTTATCTGAAACCCTACCCCCGAAAGCAGCTACTTAGTCTTTATTTCTTGGTTTTCTGAGACAGGATCTTAGTACAGAGCTTAGACCGGCCTCAAATTCGAGATTCTCCTGCCTCGGCCTTCGTAGTGCTGGGGTTAGGGCCTAGAGAGATGGCTCAGTGGATAAAAGCACTTGTTCTGGAAACATGAAAATCTGGATTTGAATACCCAGCACCCACCACACAGGTGTGCCTGTTCGTGCATACCACTGTTGCATCAACAGAGTCAGACAGATTCCCAAGAACTAGCCTAGCCTAAAGGACTACAAGCCTCGCTTCCAATGAAGAGACCTGAAGGGAACAGGGAGAAGGTAAAGAAGCCACCTGACATCTCTAGCCTTAGCTTGTATCTAAGCATTCAAATGGTGCTACATGTCCCCCCAACACACACCAGTGAAATACTGGTAATGATAAAAATAATGCCAAGCTGGGCACTGGTGGCACAAAATCCCAGCACTCGGGAGACAGAGGCAGGCAATCTCTGAGTTTGAGACGGCCAGCCTGGTCTACATGGCAAGTTCTAGGACAGCCAGGGCTCCATGATAACAGGCAAGGCTACACAGATAAACCCTGTGTCTAAAACCAGATAACAACGAATGCCCAATAAGATGGCAATAGACAGGATACGTGCTGCCAAGCCAGAAGGAGGACCTGAGTCCTGATTGTCATCCCCGAGACACACACAATATACAGAACGGATGACTTGAACTCCACACCCACGCCATGGCACACACAAAATAAAGCAATAGTGACAACAGTCATCAAAGCCAGTTGACATCTTCCTTCAAACCTTTGCTCCCTTCTAGTACCCCAGGTTTGAGTCATCCCTCCATTTTTAGCTGAGGAATCAGGAGTCTAAATCTTTTCCCTTTCTCTGTCAACACCACCCCCTCTTTCTCTGTGTGTTGGCCCAGAACTCAGAGACCTGCCTACCTCTGCATCCTGAGTGCTCGAACTAAAACTGTTGGACCACTATGTCTGCCTAGCTTTTTTTTTTTTTTTAGACAGGGTCTCATGTAGCCCAGGCTGGCCTCAAATTTACCGTGCAGCTGAAGATGACTATGCATTCTTAATTCTCCTTGTCTCCACCTCCAGAGTGTTGGGATGTGAGGTGTATACCACTAGACCTAATTCATTCAGGCCTCCTGCGTGGTAGGCCGGTACTTTTACCGACTGAGCTGTATCCCAGCATGCCATTTCTTTTGTTTGTTTGTTTGTTTGTTTGTTTTGTTTTGTTTTTTTTGGTTTTTTTGGAGACAGGGTTTCTCTGTGTAGCCCTGGCTGTCCTGGAACTCACTCTGTAGACCAGACTGGCCTCGAACTCAGAAATCCACCTGCCTCTGCCTCCCAAGTACTGGGATCAAAAGTGTGCACCACCACCACCCGGATTTTTTTAAATTTTTTAAAACATTAAATTTATTTAGTTTAATTAAATAATTAATTGTTTAAACATTACATATATTCATTTGTTTGTTTGTTTGTTTATTGAGGCAGGGTCTCGCCACGCAGCCCTATCTAGCCTGAAACTTACCACGTATACTCGGCTGGATGCAAATTCATAGAGATCTGCCTCTAGCATTAAAGGTGTGTGCCCCAATAACCAGCTACTTAGTTTAGGGGAGGGGAGGAAGGAGGCATCATTGTACCTGTGTGGCACAATGGCATGTGTGTAAAGGTCCAAGGCCAGCCTAGAGGATTCAGTTCTCTCCTACCATATGGATATCAGGGATTGGACTCAAGTCATCAGGCATGATGCCAGGCGCCATTTTGCATATTCACAACATGTGACCCCACCACACTTAACCTACCCTATAACCGTTTCATTAGTCGGAACAGACACTCCCTGCTCATGTGTTTCCATCTGTGTGGATTTAGCTACTGTACACTATTCATGGAAGTTGATTCCTACCTACATAGTCTTTTCTGTCTGTCGTCTTTTGATTTTATGCTGTGTGGTGGAATTTGTTTTTATTTTGTTTTAAAGACTTTAAGATTTTTCCTCTCTCTCTCTCTGTCTCTCTCTCTCTCTGTCTCTCTCTCTGTGTGTCTCTCTCTCCCTCTCTCTCTCTTTCTCTCTCTCTCTCTCTCTCTGTGTGCACGCACACACACATACACACACACACACACACACATACACACACACACACATACACACACACATACACACACACACACGCTCGCACAGGTGCCCTTGGAGGCCAGAAGAGGATGTCAGATACCCTGGACCTAGAATTACAGCTGGTTGTAGTCAACGTGGACGTAGAGAACCAAACTGGAAGGGCAGGAAGTACTCTTAACTTCTGAGCCATCTCTCCACTGCCTATCTTGAATCTTTATGTTCATTGCTTGATTAAGTATATAGTCGTACATACTTGAAACTGTTCTGGGAACCTGGTTACATAATGGAGCCTGACCTTGAATTCCTGATCTTCCTGCCTCCCTTTCCCAAGTTTCCAAGTGCTTAGTTGACTATGCCCCAGCCAGTCTAGCTTTCCGTATTCTCTCTCTCTCTCTCTCTCTCTCTCTCTCTCTCTCTCTCTCACACACACACACACACACACACACACACACACACACACTCACACACACACAGTCTGTCTACATAGCCCTAGCTGTCCTGGTACTCACTGTCTAGACCAGGGTGGCCTCAAATTCAGAGAGCTCCACCTGCCTCTGCCTCCTGAGTGTTGGGATTAAAGGGTAGTATCACTACATTTTGCTAATTAAAAAAAAAAATGTAAACCGTGCAGTGGTGGCGCATGCCTTTAATCCCAGCACCTGGGAGGCAGAGGCAGGTGGATTTCTGAGTTCGAGGCCAGCCTGGTCTACAGAGTGAGTTCCAGGACAGCCAGGACTACACAGAGAAACCCTGTCTCGAAAAACCAAAAAAAAAAAAAAAAATGTAATAGAAAACCACACAAAATCCCAGCACTGAGAAAAGGAAGTGCATACAAAGTCCCATGCCTAACCAAGAAGCTATTTGCAATTGTTATCTGCTGACAAAGGCAAAATCAGTTTTCTCCTCTGGAGCATCGTGCACATATCAACCACAGCCCATGGGTAGTTGACCAACACTTAAATGAACTTCATTTTTTGTTTGTTTGTTTGTTTTGTTTCTATTTTCTTTTTGTTGTTGTTGTTCTGTTTTTGTTTGAAACAGAGCTTCATTGTATAGCCCTGGCTGTCCTCGAACTCACTCTGTAGACCAGGCTGGCCTCGAACTGAGAGAAAATATGAAGTTGAGTAAGTGGGAGGGTGGGAAGGATCTGGGAGTTGACGGAAGGAAAAGCATATACATATATATATAATTTTAATTAAAATGTTTTAAAAGAAAATAAAAAAGAAATAAAGACATTTAATAGATCAATCACTCACTGGGTTAGTGGGTTGTCTTAATTTGGAGCTATTTTAACTGAGTCTCTTGGAGCCTTTTGTCTCCCACCATTTGATGCCAGCATCGTCTCTGGACTTGGTCATCAAGAAGGCCAACACACCACACGTGGCTCCTTGACCTCAGACTCTCTGTTTTGTCACTTACCCAGTCTGTAGCCTTATGTTTACAGCAGCAGAACACAGGCTGAGACCCACGAAGTATCCTTTTCCATGGCTGTGTAATGGTCCACTGACCCCATATCTTTGGTCCTAGACCTTAAATTCTGCCAGATTTCTAGTGTTTTGGCACTTAGGATTCTGAGTCCTGCTGTGTTAGACATTTCCTAAGGAGCATGACTTTCACGTTTCCTGGACATATGAAATATATTCACCTCCCAAGTCTCATGAGTCTCCTGTCTCCCTCCTGGAAGAAAGGTTTCATTTAGGAAGAAACCCAACATTGTATAACAGGATCCCTTCCTTGAGACGAGGTAATGAAACTAAACAGAGGTAGCTAGCAGAAGTATTTGAGACCAGAGACACCTATTATCTCAGCATTCTGGCAATGGACAGGAGTTTCAGACAGTTGAAATCATCCTCCTAAGTTCAAAGCCAACCTGGGCTATGTGAAAATGTATTTTCTTCTTTTTTCTCTTTTCTTTCTTTTTTTTTTGTTTTTGTTCTTCAGGAATATCTTTTAAAAATATTGAGGAGCTGATGAGCTGGATCAGGGAATAAATGCATTTGTTGCACAAAGCCTGGCTATCTAGCAATTTGAGTTTCCCCTGGGACCCAGATCAGTAGATAAAGTACTTGCCATATAAACGTGAGGGTGGGAGTTTGATCTCCAGACTCCATGGAGAAAAAAAAAAAACAAAAAATAAAATGAAATGAAATAAAAACCCTGGGAATACTGGAGAGATGGCTCACCATGTACTGAGGCTGCCACCAATCCTGACAACATGTGTTAGACCTTGGGGACTCACACGATAGAAGATAAAAACCTGCTCCTGCTGGTTGTCGTCTGTCTGATATGTCCTACAAATGTGCTCTAGTTGCACACTCACACAGATAAATGAATAAAACATGTACATTTTTAAATTTTAATTTAATTGTGTTTAATTAAATTTTGTGAGGCTGTCCTGGAACTCACTCTGTAGATCAGGGTAGCCTGGAATGCACAGAGCTCCACCTACCTCTGCCTCCCTAGTGCTGGAACTAAAGGTGTGCACCACCACAGCTGGCTCATAAATGTAATTTTAAAAAACAAGACAAAAGAACTGACCATTGAGGCTTGCCTGGAATTGCAGTGCCAGAGAATCAAAGACAGGTGGATTCTCGGTACTCACAGGCCAACTAACCTAGTTTACTTACTTCATAAGTTCCAGACAGGTTACAAACCCTGTCTCAAAAATCAAGGTGAATAGTACCTGAAAAAGGACACCTGAAGTTGTCCTCTGGCTTGCACATACATACACACATGCAGGCATACGAATTAGCACACATAAGTGCACCTCTCCCAAAACAAGAACATATAAACACACAGGCGTGGGGAGAGCAAGGTGTGGCCCCGGAAGAAGAGACTGCTAGAGTGGGAAATGGGGAAGTGGGACCCGGAAGCTCATAAAGACACCTCATCAGCCACACTTAGACAGAAGGGTGAGAATTTGCAGTGTGCACAAAGGCTTCTGGCACAGGGAAGTGCAATGCCTCGGTCAGGTCTGTGCGAAGCAGCCATGGAAGAAACAGAGTAAGACCCAAAGTTCTCAGATACCACAAAGACTTGGGATGACTCCAGGGTTACTGGGGGATCTTGTGAGGTCTTTGAACCAGGCAGAATAAGAGGAAAGGATACTGAAGAATGGAGACGGGAAACAAATAATAAAGGTTGGGTGTACCAGGCATGGTGACAGACACAGGCCTTTAATCTCAGCACTCAGCAAGCACAGACAGGTGAGTCTCTGAATTTGAGGCTAGTCCAGTCTACATAATGAGTTCCAGACCAGCCAGAGCTGCATAACGAGACCCAAAGAAGAAAGACAGACATTTACACATGTGTACACACACACACACACACACAGAAACAGACACATACAGAGATAGACACACAGACATTCAGAGAGTAACAGAAAGATACACACACAGAGACAGACACACAAGCAGACAGAAACAGATACACAAAGAGAAACAGACACACGCAGAGATAGAAACAGAGAAAAACAGACAGATGCAGAGATAGACAAACACAGAGAGACACAAGCACACAGAGAAATAGACACACACACACAGAGACACAGAGAGACAGACAAACAGACACAGACAGACAGACAGACAGACAGACACACACACACACACAGAATGAATGGCAGCTTTATTGGTGAGTGCCTGTCATCCTAGGCCCAGCATTGAGGAGTCAGAGGCAAAAGGATTCCAGCAAGTTTAAGGCTCGCTCAGTGTATTCATAATGCTGTTTACAGCTATGTAGTGAGACTCCATATAAAAAAACAAAATCACAAATAAACAGGGCTAAAGATGTAGCTCCGTTGGTAGAGTGCTTGCCCAGAATTCATAAAGGCCTGGTTTCAATCCCAAACAATGTTCACCAGATGTGTTATCGAACATCTAGGGAGGGAGACACAAGAAGAGCAGACGTTCAAGGTCATTTTCAGCTATACAGGGAATCTGAGTCCATCCTGGGATACGTGAGACCCTGTCTCAAAGAAATGGAGGGAGGAAGACAAAGAGAGGGATAGGACCATTAATATGCCTAGAGTGTCTGACATTAATATTCTCTCTCTCTCTCTCTCTCTCTCTCTCTCTCTCTCTCTTTCCCTCTTCTCCTCTCACTCTCTGTCTCTTCTTGCTCTGTCCCTCTCTCTGTCACTGTCTGTCTCTGTCTCCTCTCTCTCTCTATCCCTCTCTGTGTCTCTCTCTTGTGTCCCTTTGTATTCTCTCTCTCTCTGTCTCTCTCTTCTTACTATGTGGCCCACACTGGCTGGCTTCACACTTGCGTCCATTCTCCTGCCTCATCCTCCCAGTGGCTGGGATTACAGGCATGTACCACACCCAGGGAATGCTTCATTTCTTGACTCATTTCTTTATGACTCACACAGCCCAGTGGCCCTGAGGACAGAATACCTGGAATTATTTCAAATTGCATAGATTCAGGAAATTATAGAAGACAGTAGCTGCACTGGTACGCTGCTTGCCCGGCCTGAGGTCCTGTGTGAACACTAAAAAGGAAAAGGATTGTGAACCCAAAAATTGGGATTTCAGATCAGAAAGGCTTAAGTTCAGAAGTCAACTATAATGCAAAAATAGTAGGAGTGGTTATCTGTGGTTGCCACAGGGAAAATTACTAATAAACAAATTAGCTAATTAGTTCTAGAGAGCTACGGCTTGAGGAAAGTCTCATTAGACTCAAGTACAGTTTGACCCTATTGATTCCATCCCAGAGGCTCTAGACTGGAATCCAGTTGATGACATTTAAAAAGTTACATTTTCATTTATGGTTTGCGCATGTGTGTGCATATATGTGTGTATGTGTATGTACATTTGTGCATGCGTGTGTGTCCTTGTGACCCCCTCCGTTCCTTCCCACCTCTCTCCCAGTCCATCTTCTGACCATGCCTGTATCTTCTCCCCTCCCTTTCTGCTTCTGACTCTTGGAGGTGCTGGACTCAGTTGGTAAAGTAATTATTGTTTCCCTAGTTTGAAGGCCTGAGTTTGATCTCCTGTGCTCATGTTAAAAAAAAGGGGGGGGGGGCTGGAGAGATGACCCAGAAGCTAAGAGCACTTGCTGCCCTTGCAGAAGATCTGTGTTCCCAGTACCTACACAGTAGCTGAGAGCCTCCTTTGCTCTCCTCTGAAACCTCATGCACACACAAAGTGTACATACACACATACATATCATACATATGTACATACATACACACACACACACACACACACAGGAGGCTAAACACTGTTTACATAAATTAAAATGAAATAAAATAAAATAGCCAGGCAGTTGGTAGCACACATCTTTTATCCCAGCACCTGGGATACAGAAGCAGGAGGATATCTGAGTTCGTGGCCAGCCTGGTCTACAGAGTTGAGTTCCAGGATAGCCAGGTATACACAGAGAAACCCTGTCTCAAAAACAAAACAAAAAAAAAACAAAAAACAAAAAACAAAACAAAAAAAAAGAAAAAGAAAAAAAAGAAAAACAAAAACAAAAAACAAAGCAAAAAAAAAAAAAACCAGAAAACAAAACAACCACAAAACATCATCTGAGCATTCTCATATCTGCCTCTCTCTCTTTCTCTCTCTCTCTCTCTCTCTCTTTCTCTCTCCTATGTTTCTTCCCTTTTTTTCCTTCCATTCTCTTCATTTCTCCTCACTTTTGGCAGTAGTAGGTATTACTCTCTTTCTTTCTGTCTCTCTTTTTCTTTTCATTTTTTTGAGACAAAGTTTTATGTAGCCCAAGCTTCCTTTGAGCCTCCTGCCTCAGCACCCCCTAATTCAGAAATTATTTATTAGCTGCCACACCCAGCTTCTGACTGTCTCTTATGACAGGTTAATAGCTTTAGAGAAAGTCCAGGGATATTTTCTTTGGCTGTAGCGCTCTGTCTAACTTAGCATCTAGCCCCGTTCCTACTTTGGGGTGCTGGGATCCTCCTATATTGTTGCCGCTCAAGATGTACTTCTGTCTCTAAGTTCCTGATCAATTGCACTTTTTGCCATTCTGAATACCTCTGTACCTATTGTTGGTCTTCAATAGCATCTGGTAGGCCATTCTTATATTTTTCCAAAACCCTGGCTTTGCAGAGGTAGTAACTGTGTCTGGGAAAGCAGGTGGCTATGTAACTTGTCTCTTGCAGACAACACAAGAGATGTATACATGGTAGGGGAAAGAGAAAAGGGGGAAAGAGGAGGGAAGATGGGGGATGTGGTGTAGGTAGATCTGACTCTGGGGAAGGGAGAGGAGGGAGACAGAAAGAACCTCAGCTCCTGCGGATGCCCCATTGGGTAATGTGGCACAGGGATTTCCCACAGGCAGATACGCGGGGCTAGGAAGCAGGCGAAAGGCAAGGGGTGGGAGAAGAGAAACACAGTAATTGCATAATGGGTTTAAGCTTTCCTTAGGGAATGATAAGAATGCTTTAGAACTTGTTAGAGGTGATGGTTGCATTGCCACTGGACCAAACACTTTATTTATTGTTTTGTGACAGTTTCATATAGCCCATTTCACATTGGTTAAAAAGGGAAGGGGAAAAATTACCCCAATTTGTTTTTTTTTTTGGTTTGTTTTTCTCTTTCTGTTTTTGTTTTTCTTTTATTTATTCTATGTTTGTGTGTGCATCTGTGGACATGCTGGGATCCCATGTACATATGGAGGCCAGGAGGACAGATGCCTGCCTATGGAGAATAGTTTTCATGCAATTTAATCTTTTCTCCCTTACTTCTTCTAGAGCTGATATTATTTCATCCTTCAGCAACTCTTTAAAAGAAAATAGTATGCTTATTTAGTGTGTGTGTGTGTGTGTGTGTGTGTGTGTGTGTGTGTGTGTGAGAGAGAGAGAGAGAGAGAATGAGAGAGAGAGAGAGAGAGAGAGAGAGAGAGAGAGAGAGAGAGAGAGAGAGAATATGTCAGGGTTGGTTACAAGTGCCTCTACCTAGTGAGCCAACTCACTAGCTCCAGCAAATCAAATGAAGTGATAAAGACAAGTTATCCCAGCCCTGGGGAGGCAGCTGCAAGATTACTTCAAGGACACCTTGTGTACAATTCAGAGGACAATCCTGAGACATTAAGTCAAGCAAATAAACCAAAAAAAATCAAGCCAGATTTGACATTTATCAGGGAGGTTGACCAGATTGTTACTAAGCTAAGCTGATGAGGGACCAGATATGGATGAGGTCACAGAAGCCATGGGAGACAAACAGCTTAATACTGGAAAGACAGGGGAGGTCAGAGGAAGATGTCCTTGTTAGAAAGTCAGATTTTAATCTAGGAATGTGTTAATTAACTAGAGCAGCATTCAGACCGAAGAAGTGTTCAGCATCTCCCAAATTTCTGCCTTTAAGTAGGGAATTTACTTCCAGGATAGCCAAAGATACACAGAGAAACCCTATCTCAAAACAAACAAGAACAAAAAGAAGGGATTTGCTATGTGGTCCTGGTTTTGTTGTGACAGATCCAACAGAGGAAACAACTTGGACACAGGTTCAAGCCAAAAGAAAAATCTTTTATTTATTCATTCATTTGTTTACTTATTTTTATTGCATGTGCACTGGTGTTTTCCCTGCATGTATGTCTGTGTGAGGGTGTTGGATCTCCTGAACTGGAGTTACAGACAGTTGTGAGCTGCCATGTGTGTGCTGGGACTTGAACCCGAGTCCTCTGGAAAAGCAGCTGGTACTGTTAATCACTGAGCCGACTCTCCAGGCCCTAGAGAGTCTTTATTAGCTAACAGTGACTACACTGTGTGTTCTTGATCCCAGGGTAGCCACAAGTTGTTCTCGGGATGAGCTTTTAATCACAAAACTGATAATCTGTCTTGACATACTTCAGTTAACAAGAACAGTTAGCCAGAAGCAGAGCTACAGAAGCCAAAGGGTAAGACTTGTACAGCTAGAAACTTTTCCAGAACTGTGAACTTTGAAGGATTTTAGATATCTGTTCTTGTTTTGGCAGAGGGTGCTGTCTATGAGCTGGATTCCAAGGCCAGAATACTACATCCGTCATGGCTTCAGTTGTGCTAAGGTCTGGGATCTATTAATATCTGGTGGCCTGTTACAGCTTACTTCTGCTTATGGAGTCAGGTGCCTGTAATCCCAGAACTCGGGAGTCTGAGGCAGGAGGCTCTTCTGAGTTTAAAAGGACAGCCTGAGCTACATAGTGCCTTCCAGACCAGCCCCAGCTATAAGAAACCCCTTTACAGCTGGGTGGTGGTGGCGCATGCCTTTAATCCCAGCACTTGGGAGGCAGAGGCAGGTGGATTTCTGAGTTCGAGAGTTCAAGGCCAGCCTGGTCTACAGAGTGAGTTCCAGGACAGCCAGGGCTACACAGAGAAACCCTGTCTTGAAGAGAAAAAAAAAACAACTTTTTTCAGAAACACAAAAAGCACAAAAAGCAGCCAGGAAGTAGTGGCAAATATCTTTAATCTCAGCATTTGAGAGGCAGAGGAAGGCGGTTCTCTAAATTGGAGGCCAGCCTGGTCTACAGAAGAAGCTCCAGGACACAGAGAAACCCTGTCTCAAAACAAGCAAACAACAAAAACAAAGACAAAAAAAGCTCCAGTGATATAATTGAGTTGATAGCGTTCTTCCTAGCATGGACAAAGCCCTGGGTTTAACACACAGCATCAAGTAAAGATGGTGTGATGAAGGCTGGCATATCTGCACGCTGAAGATGGAGATGGAATGATGAGAATTCAAGGTGGTAAAGACCAGCCTTAGATAGATGAGATCCTGTCCCAACTCCTCAAAGGAGTAGACCTGGGCTGTTCTCTTGGCTGATGGCACAGGTCTCAGTTGTGTGAAAGTATTTTCTATTCACCTGATGTAGTTGTTGACTTGGAGGCTTACCGCCTCTGTCTGCTAACAGAGGCCTAGTCCTGAAAGCTTCTAGCCTCCAAACAACCATATTTAGGCCTAGAATGTTTTCAGCCTTTGAGACTTGCTGCTGAATAAGCTCACCTTTTCTAGCTCTTTCTGAACTCTGGCTAGCTGGTCAACTCAGCTATTCTGGCTCAAAACTCCACTCCTCACTGACTGATTCAACCTGGCTTTTCTCTGCTTCTGAATTGCCCTGCTTGGCCTCATACTAACTTTGGCAATCTGTTCTAATCTTCAGACTCCTTCTTATTCTCTGAATGGTTCTATCTTCACCTGTGTCTATCTTGTTCTCTCTCTCTCTCTCTCTCTCTCTCTCTCTCTCTCTCTCTCACTGCCTCTGTCAGTGTGTCTGCCTCTCTCTGTGTCTGTCTCTGTCTCTCTGTGTCTCTGCCTTTCTCTCTCTCTCTCTTTCTCTCTCTCTCTCTGGAACCTGTCTCTGTACAACTGTCCTGGTAAGACTGCCCTCTCTCCTTCACTCTCTCTGCCCTGCTCTCTCTTAAGCAGCCTCTCTTTTCTCACTGTTCTCAAGAGAGTTGGGCATATCCTATTCTATCAACTCTTTCTCTGATTCGTCACTTCATCTGTCACTCATCTAACAGCCCTTTCAAACACAGGTGCTTCCTTCTACAAACTAACGTTACCGTCATTGTTTGGGGTTAAAGGTGTGCGCTAAGGACATGAGTGTATTTCAGCAAGAGTTGCCATGTTGCTGTATTAAATCTCTCTACCCAAGCATTTGCTGGGTACATCTCATTTTCTTCCTAAATGGAAATCAAAACCCAAGCCTCACACATGGTGCATGTTGTATATCCACAGGCTACACCCTCATCCAGGAATCTACTTCAACAGTCTGGAAGACACTTGGCTATTTAGTGGGGTTTTTTTTTCTTCAATATTTTTATTAGCTGTTTGAAAATCTTAGCTGGGTGGTGGTGGTGCACCCCTTTAATCCCAGCACTTGGGAGGCAGAGGCAGGCAGATTTCTGAGTTCGAGGCCAGCCCAGTCTACAGAGTGAGTTCCAGGACAGCCAGGGCTGCACAGAGAAACCCTGTCTCGAAAAAACAAAAACAAAAACAAAAGAAAGAAAGAAAAAGAAAGAAAGAAAATCTTATACAATGTGACAGCACCCAAGGAAGATATAGTCATCTTTATCTGGAGAGATGCTTAGGATAGGGGGCTGTCTTAGAATGCAGGAGAGATAAGGGCAGTGAGGCATGGACCTCAGACACTTGAAAGTGTGATGTGTATGATACTTGCTTGGTAGATGGGACCACGAAGCTGTGAGTTGGCTAAACCCCAAGATCATGGAACAGTGCAAAACTTCAGCCTCCTTAAAAACAAAACGTTGTGGCAGCACATATACTAAAACTGGAGCAACACAGAGAAGATCAGCATGGCCCCTGAGCAAGGATGACACACAAACTCGTGAAGCGTTCCATACTAAAAAAAATGTTGGCTGGTTGGTAGTGGCAGATGCCTTAGCACTTGAGAGACAGAGGCAGGAGGATATCTGAGTTTGAGGCCAGCCTGGTCTACAGATTTGAGTTCCAGGATAGCCAGGTGGATACAGAGAAACCCTGTCTAAAAAAAAAAAAAAAATCAAACTAAAACCAAACCACCACCAACAAAACCCACAGAATATTATGCATGGCATAGTGGCACACACTTTCAATTCCAGCACTCTGGAGGCAGAGACAGGAGGAGGATCACTGTAAGTTCAAGGCCAGGCTGGTCTACATGGTGAGTTCTAGGACAGCCAAAGCTGCATGTCTCAAAAGAGAAGCTACTATGTTTTAATTAATTGTGCGTGTGTGTGTGTACTTGTGTGAGGATGCACAGGCCTTAGCATGAATCTGGAAGTCAAGAACAACCTTCAGGAGTCGGTGCTCTTTCCATCATGTAGATCCTGGCTGTCAGACGTGTGGGCAGGTGCTTTTACCCACTGGGCCATTTCAGTGTTCCCATCTCACTTCAATCGATTGTTCCTTCAGTTCGTATTAACAAAACATTCTCTGACGTAGGCATTGTTCTAACCCACCAAACAGATAACTTATGAAAAACAAAAACAAAGACTGCCTGCCCCAAGCATGGAGCTTATTTGTTTGGACGTAATTATGATATCCTGCTAATTATATTTGCAGGATTGAAGAAGGGGTGATCCTAATTACAGGAGTTTCCCCCGTGGGAGTGCCCCATGAGTCAGAGCTTGTCTCCTAAGTCCCAACTCCTCAGCGTCGTCTGTTTCCGACCTGTTCATAGGCAGGACAAGAAAACTTCACAGAGTTCTTGTAGGTACAATTTTCCAAACGATAATGAATATTGGGAAAGAGAAAAAAAGGTCTTCTTGCCAAGCAGGGTTGGCAATGAAGTTTTGTTGCCATGGCAACCAATGGTCTCCTGGGGCGGGGGGGGGGGGCAGCTGTGGCGCTCGTGTGCGTTCACCTCTTTCCTTCCTGGTTCGCTCAGAGATTTTGCCCTCCTTCAAGCCGAAAGAAAGAAACTAGAGCCCCGGATTCTAGGGTGATGGACCGAGGCCTTAGCGAATGGAAGCGTGGTCCTGCCTAAGGCCAACCAATAAAACACGAAGTTTGTATCTGATAGAGCCCGCCCTCTTTTCACTTGGACCTGAATAACCTGACCCAGACAGTGTTTCGGTTGGAGTGACGGCTCTTTGAGCCAATGAAAGCATTGATTTGGGGAAGAGCCGAGAAAGAGGCGGGACAGATATTTATGGCAACGTCTGAATGACAGCGACTCGAGCCATTAGCTATAGTCCGCTGGATTTATTGACAGAGTGGGCGTGGTGGGGTTTTGTCAGGGCACCGACTGGGGACCAAGGAGAGGCAGGAAAAAGAGAGCAATGAGAGTCAGCCAATAAGAACAGCGCAAGTTTCATAGCAACGGAAGAGTGACGGCGGATTGGGCCAATAGAGGGTTGAGCTTCCTGACATCCCGGTCCAGGGGAGGCGCGGCAGCTGTGTCTGACGAGAGCCGGAGAAGGCGGTGGGTGGAGGTGGCGGCTGCAACGCGGGCGCCTGAGGAGAAGGAGGAGGAGGAGGAGAAGCGGGTGAGGGGCGGCGCGGGGCCCGACCTCTGAGTCCCCTCTTGGCCCCCGCCCCGCGCCGCCCGGCCTCCCAGTCACCCCCTGACCCGACGGTCCCCGGGCCCTTCCTCGAGCCTTGCGGTCCAAGTCTCCAGCCCCGCGGATCTACGCGCTCCTCACTCGTAGCCTTCCCTGCACCCCTGGAGCCCATGCCGACTCCTCTCTCACTCTCAGGTCTTTCCTTGCACCGTAGGATCGCTCCCTGCCCCACCAGGTCCCATCCCCGCCACCTTTTCCTGCATCGTTACCTACCCTGTCACACTCAGGGCACTTCCTGACTCCTGTCTCACTAGCCTGGCCTCTGAGGCCCTTCCTCTGACTCTCTGCTTCCCCAGCCCCCTTCTACAACCCTCCCAGGCTTTAGTTAGCTACTTAGCGCCCCCAGTTCCCTCCTCAAACCCCTAGGATCTCTCAGGTTTCCATCACTTCAGATCCCCCAGGACTTCCCCCAAACCCTGCTTGGAACCTCTAAGCCCTTCCCTTGGACCCCCAGGCCCTTGGACCCTTTGGATTTTGTGGGCTCCTCCCTTGCAACCGCAGGGGCCTCATTCCTCACTCCCCACCCTTCACCCCCTGACTTCCCTCCATGTTTCTCTCCCCTTTCCCTCCCTTCACACCATACTCCCTATACCTGGCTTTGTCTTTTCCCAGCTTCCAGGCTTTTTTCTAAGCACCCTCTTTATTTAACCCAGACTTGTTTTGGTTTGTTTTTTTTTTTTCCAGATCTTTCTCCCAGAGCGGGAGAGTGTGTCTGACACACTCTGTCTCCTTGCTCTCTCCCAAAGTGCAGCATTATCAGACACACCATAGTGAGGGTACTGAGTAACCTGTCTCTCCATCTTCCTTGATTTGGTTTTCTGAATCTATTTTTTTCCCTCTTTCCCTCCTACCCTTTTGTTTTGACTTCTTCCTTCTCTCCATTCTGTCTCTTCTTCCTGTTTTTGTCCTCTTGAGGGCCCTCCCCTTTGCTGGAATTCTCTGTGGGGGGGGATAGGTACTGGATCCTTCTTCCTGTAATGGCTGCCTGGGTTCCCTCCACAACCTTTTGACCCCTCCCAAGAGGAGGATGACCTTGGAGGGAGGCGACGATGACAAGGGAATCAGCCTAGCAAGGGTCAGCAAAGGCAGGCAAGAAGCTCAAAACATGGAGTTCATTTCCCCCTTTCCCTTGATGAGAGCCCAGCTGTCCCAACTCCCTCCTGCAATGCTAAGCTTTTGGAGTTATCCTAGACTGCCAATTAGTCTTCCTTCCCCCTGGGTACATAGGGACCTGTCTCCGACTTGTGCATTTGGCAAGGTGGTCTTTGTATGTGCTGACATCTGTGAAAGCATACATGTCCTGGGAAGCTATTGTGTGTGATTGGGGGATGTGTGTCTGTTTTGCAAGAGGGGAGGGAAATACGTAATGCACAGGAGACTGTATTTCTCTTAGGGTTTCCTCACTCAAAAGTATCTGTTGGGTATCATTCTTGCAGAAAGCCCTGTAGAGTCAATATTGATGCCCCCCTCCCCCGTGTTCTCCTACAGATAAGCAGGCTCTGGGCCCCACAGACATCCCATGCAGCTTCTGAGTGGCATGCCCATGTGCCCTGTTCCGTGCCAGAAACAGCATGGTTTTTAGAGCACCATGGGGCCTGATCGAGTGACAGCCCGAGAACTGTGCGAGAATGATGACCTGGCCACCAGCCTTGTTCTTGACCCCTACCTCGGTTTCCGCACCCATAAGATGAATGTCAGGTGAGGGGGGATTTGGGGGTCCTGGGTCCTGGGTCCTGGGTCCTGGGTCCTGGAGCCTTTCTCTTGTGTTTTTACTCAGCCTGGTCTCCCTGAGGCTTCAGGTAGGTTCCAGGGGTCTGGGAATCCCTGGAACCCAGGCATACCCTTTCTCCCAGCCCTGTGCCCACCGTGCGGCGACAACACCACCTTCGCTCAGCACTGGAAGCTTTCCTAAGGCAACGGGACCTGGAGGCTGCATTCCGGGCCCTGACACTGGGAGGCTGGATGGCCCACTACTTCCAGAACCGTCCCCCTCGTCAGAAGGCTGCCCTCAAGAGCCACGTGAGGGAGCCCATGCCCCAGCCTGCCCTGCACTGTGCTCTCCATGTAGCAGATTCCAGAGCTCTCAGGAGAGTAGCCCCCAGGTCCAAGACTGCCTTGCTGCTGGGGACAGCCTGCAAGGAAGGCTCAGAATCCTAGAAGAAGATAATTGGGGGTGGGTGAGCTGAGATGAGTCCACCCTCCTCTTCCTTTAACAGATGAGGACACCTAGACCCAGAGAGGACGCAGGGCACACAGTCAAATGACAAAGTAGACCTGGTCCAAGAGAAAGAGGCCCCTGTGGTTGGCCCTGCTCATCTCCCTGCCCTCCCCCACTGTTCTCTCAGATTTTTTGCTACCTCCGAGCCTTCCTGCCTGAGAGTGGCTTCACCATTCTGCCCTGCACCCGCTACTCCATGGAGACTAATGGGGCCAAGATTGTGTCTACCCGTGCTTGGTAAGGAGGCTGCTGGGAGCAGAGACCCAGTCCCTCTGGATGAGGTAGGACCCAGGGGGAAGTGGGGGATTTGAGAGAGAATGAATGGAAGATGCACTGGCTGGCCCTGCACCTCGGAGCTCCTGTTCCCAGGGTGCTTCTGTGTGAGAGGCCCCCATCCCCAGCAAGCACTGGGAGGCGTTGCTCAGAGCCCTATAGCCTAAGCCTCTCGGCAGGAAGAAGAATGAGAAGCTAGAGTTGCTGGTGGGCTGCATTGCAGAGCTGCGTGAGGAGGATGAATACCTGCTCAGGGCCGGCGAGAACGACTTCAGCATCATGTACTCCACCCGCAAAAGGAGTACCCAGCTGTGGCTCGGCCCAGCTGCCTTCATCAACCATGGTGAGGGCAAGGCTAGAGAGAGGATGCTGGGGGTTGGGGGGGGAGACAGACCAGTGCGTGAGACAAGGGAGAGGGGCTGTCTTTACTTGCTCACTCTTTCTCTTTTCTCTCCTGTCCACCCCATGGAGGCAGACTGCAAACCCAACTGCAAGGTGAGACCTTCAGAGCGTGAAAAGGGCGGGCGTGTGGGAATCAAAGTGGAGGGAGGGCTGGTTTTGGACTATCCAACCTGGCAAGGTGATTTCCTATCCTTTGCAGTCCCTCATAGTTGGTAGCAGCACCTAGGGTGGGCAGCATGGGAAGGCCTGCGCCCTGAAGGACATCAGGTCGGGGAGAGAGGGGCATCAGTTGTGGCGGAGCCTGGGTTACTGGCTGAAATGGAGGCAGAGCTGTGATAGGGAGACGGATTAGCAGGTGGCTAATCTCACTAGGCAGCTTTGAAGGCAGGGACGGGGAGAAGCCAAGAAAGGGACCTGCCAAGTTCTAGGTTAATCTTGGCAACTTCAGTGAAAGTATATTTCAAAAGTGCTAGGGATGTAGCTCCGGGTGGAGTGCTTGCTTAGCATGTGTAAGACCCTGAGTCCATACCACAGAGACAGAACAGAGAGAGCTAACAGTGTTGCTTAGTGGTAGTGCTCTGCCTAGCATATGAGTGGCCTGAAGTCAACCCACAGGACCAACAAGAACAAAAGCAGAGTTTTAGTTGAGCACCCTGTCTTGTACTCGTGAATCGGTGTTTGAGAGACAGAGGCAGGAGGACTGCTACAAGTTGGAGGCCAGCTTGGTCTGCATAGTAAGTTTTGGGTCACCCAAGACTATATAGTAACAAGGTCCTGTCTTCAAAACTAAAAAGGGGGCTAGAAAGATGACTCAGTCATTAAGAGCACTCACTGGGTGCTCTTCCAGAGGACCTGGGTTCAATTCCCAGCACCCATGTAGCCATTCACACCTGTGTGTAGGTCTAGGTCAAGGGCTTCTTATATCTTCACACAGACATACATGCAGGGAAAACACCAATGACCATAAAATAAAAATTAGTGTGTGTGTGTATGTGTGTATGCATGTATAACCAAGTAACAATAATAATAATAATAAAGTAAGGTAAGGGTAGTCCACTAGAAGCCCCCAATTTGTGTTCTGTCAGGACACAGACCTCTGGCCCTCTGTGGGAGCACCCATGTCATGACTAAGGGCCAAAGCTCAGCTTCCTGACTCAGATCTGGAAAGAGTTATAGCTGTGTGGCCTGGTCTCAGGTTTCTCCTGTTGTTGGGGTCAGGTGGTAGACACCTGAGAACGCACAAGACTTGTTCCGTGTGTCAGAGGCTCTCGGGATGAGTGACACACAGCCCTCTCTAGGCCCTTTGCCTTGTATGCAGACACTGAGTGGCACCATGCACACAGTCGTTAGCTTGCTCACTGAGTAGAGTGGTCTGGAATCAGCAGGCTTTGGAGGAGCAGAGCTTTTGTACATGTTGAAGAAACTCAGAGGCACAGAGGGCAAGGCATTTCACACCATGTGTCTGGGACTGTAGTGAGGCACCCCATAACCAAAGAGGTGGCAATCTGACTACTAAGCTTAGTCGATTCTCCTTCCAGCAGCATGATGGGAGATTTGGCTTCTAGATGGCTATGGCAGCAGTGTGTAGGAGGCTCAGTGGAAAGGGAAGAAGTGTACAGAGTGAGGGTGGCCATGAGGAGATTGGCATGTGATAGACCTTCAGGTGATAAAGGACCAACTGAAGGAAGAGCAGGAGGACGAGAGGAGAGCGAGGATCTAGGAGGTGCTACATTCAGGAACTGGCCAGTCGGCCTGGAGGCCCTCAGGCAGGGAGGCATGTAGGTTCACTTTGGGTATCAGGTTTGAGTGGCCGGCTGGCTAGATAGCTAGATGTTGCCCATGTTCCCTCCCACATTGGGAGTGCAGAGATAGCTGCAGATGGGGGAGAGAAATAAGAAGTCTATAGGGTAGCCTCGGGATGAGTGATCCTAAGTGCCGGGCTGGAGGAGACGAGAATCTGGCTGCAGAGTGGACACCAGCCCTGGGAGACTGGGAAGTAGCCAGAGAGGCAGAGAGGCAAGGAGGCGTGGCTCCTGAGGAACTCTGCTGAGAGGACGGGTAGATCTGAGGGGCAGAGCTTGATACTTGTCCACAAGTCAGAGGAAGAGCACAAGGAGTGTCACCGCATCCTGCCTGGAGGTCAGGTTAGCTCACTGACTGTCAGGGAGGGGTAGACACAGAAAGCGGGCTCTTAAAAGGCTTTGTGGAGAACAGGCTCCAGCCAGGATAGCTACCAATAAATGGTGGGGTAGGAGAAGGCTCCTTAGCTGCAGCCTAACTCATTACAGAACCCTTGGACCTGGGTCCCTGGCCAGGTTGTGGAGCTGGATAGCTCCTGCCCTGTGCTCCCCGCTAGGATGCTGAGGGGGCATGGCTTCAGTTTGTGCCCTCAGATGGGAATACTGCCTGTGTGAAGGTGCTACGGGACATTGAGCCGGGGGATGAAGTGACTTGCTTCTATGGCGAGGGCTTCTTCGGTGAGAAGAACGAGCACTGTGAGTGCTATACCTGTGAGAGGTAGGCACGGACTGAGTGGGCAGGGTGTGTCAGCCTGCCCTGGGAGGTCAAGGGGTGCTGGGCTGGGATGCAGCCTCAGGATTCACCTAAAACATGTCCAGCCCAGCCTCTCCCTTTGCCCTTTTCTGTTCCTGCAGGAAAGGCGAGGGAGCTTTCAGACTTCAGCCCAGGCAGCCTGAGCTTCGGCCACAGCCCTTGGACAAGTATGAGCTCCGAGAGACAAAGAGGCGTCTGCAGCAGGGCTTGGACAGCAGCCAGCAGAGCCTGATGAGCCTGTGGGCTTGCTCCCACCCGTCCCCACTGCGCCCTGACCCATTCTGTGGTGAGCTTGCCTTTGGGTCACTTTTCCCAATCTGTCCAGAGGAAGAACTGCACAGGTCCTGTTGGCCGGCTCTTACTTTTCCATCTCCTCTGACCTCCACAGCTGCCTGCCAGCCGCCATGCCTGCTGCCTGCTAGCCCCAACTTGGACTACTTGCCCCTCTGGCTCCAGTGGGTGCCTCAGCCCCAGCCCAGAGGACATCCCAGGAAGCGCCGCCGCCGCCGCCGCCACCATCGCCCCAGGATCCGCCAGGCTTCATTGCCCCCTGTCCTCCACACTGCCTGTGTCTCCCTACACCGATGGGGAGGCTGTGGTCCCCACTGCCAACTACGGGCTGAGGCCACGGTGACCCTACCCCTGCTCCCCCAGACTCGCTGGACCCTACAACAGGACTGGTACTGGGCCCGGCGGTATGGGCTACCTTCTGTGGTGCGTGTGAAACTTACCCGCCTAGCCCCAGCCCGACCAGCTGCTCCTGCCCCTGCTGGGAGCCCAGGCCCTGTCCCCACCCCTGACCTCATCCCTAAGCAGGCCCTTGCCTTTGCTCCTTTCTGCCCACCTAAGCGCCTCCGGCTAGTGGTCAGTCACGGTTCTATTGATCTGGACATCAATAGTGGTGAGCTATGATGGGCTGCTTACAAGGAGCCCAGGATGGAGTGCAGAGTCTCTATCCTGGACTCCACCAGAAGGGAAAGAGGGAGCTGACCCTTAACCCAGGTCTGATGCTGGGAGTGTGTCTGTTGAGACATCCCCAGAGAGTTGATCCTTGTTGCTCTGTGGCTACTGACCCCTGAGCCAGCCCCAACCCAGCAGGGAGTCCTGGTCATTTGATGTCCCTGCCCCCACCTCAGGACTGTAGGAGTCATCCCCCTCCCTCCCCTCAGTCTCTTCCTCCCCAGGGAGCAAAGCCATAAGGGGGTGGGGGCCACTCCATGGCGCCTCTCCAGAAGGCCAGGCCTCAGGAAGTGGAATTGACTTGGGGGTTTGCCTTCTCCGAGCTGCTTCCACAGTGGGGAGTGAGCTGGCTCTCAGCTCTGCAGTTGATGGAGGGAGGGGTGGTCAGATGGGGTGGGTGGTACCCAGGGGCACATCCTTGGCTCTGCCCCATGGGTCTCAGGGAGGCCAGGTGTGACCTCATCTTTTTCACGGTGCTATCCCTGGTGCTACTGGGGTGTTGGGGAGGCTCCCTCTCCTCCCCACACCAGAATGGGGTATGATGGGGGATTGGAAGAACTTGAACTTTTTATTAAAACCTTGTAAGCCCTTAGGAGTTTTTTATGTTTTCATGTGATGTCAAGTTGGAGGGTGAGATGTCAGCTTGGCTGGGAAGATCAGGTGGCATGCTTGGGAGACTGACGACTACCCTGCTGTGCCTTAAGCAGGGAGAGGACAGTGGGTCCTGGGGACTGCTGGACTAAGATAAAGCCCTGTAACTGCACAAACAGTGCTTATAGGACATGGCCAAATGCCTTCGCTGCTGTGGGGAACTGAGGAGATAACTAAGAACTGGTGTCCGGGAAGCAGAGTGACCTGCCTGAGGCCATACAGGGACTTGTCACTTCTCAACCAGACCTAGAGCAGAGCCTGGTGTGGTGGCATCCCCTTAACCCCAACACTTAAGAGGCAGAAGCAGACAGAGCTGTGTGAGTTCAAGACTAACCTGATCTACACAGGGAATTCCAGGCCAGCCAAGGCTACAGAGTGAAACTGTCAAAACAAACAAACAAACAAACAACCCTGCACTTGGGGGTGTGCCTATTTAGGAGCAGGTTGAGAGGAGGTGATATGAGGCCAAGAAACTCAGCCTAGCTGATGGGTGGAGGGGACCTCACGTAACCCAGTTGTCCTTAAGCGTTCCCAGTGTACAATAGGATAAAACAAGCTGGGGACATGGTTCAGTGGTGGAGGACTTACACAGCAGATGCCCAGCCCTAAATTTGAATCTTCATACCAGAAAGGAAAAAAAGAACCAAGAAAGAAAAGAGACAGCATGGAGACTGGTGCCGCCTCGGTGGGGCTTTCCCTGTCCTGTTTCTCGCCCTTAGAGAACCTTGGAGGTTGATTTGATGGCTCCTGGAGCCGTAGGGTCCTATGGGGAGAGCCACTGTCTGGAAGTGAAGTGGGGTCTTGAAGGACAAAGCCTATAGGAAGAACAGCAGAGCCATTTTGATGTTCTGGCCTCTCTGCCCGGGAAACACATGAAACTCACCAGTAGCCCCAGAAGAAACAGGTCTCTGAGGAACTACAGAGCTAGAAGGAAGAGGAAAACAGGGCAATTGGTCTTGAATCCTCCCTCTAAGCAGGGGAGGCTGCTAGGAGACAGGGTGTGGCCCTCGGATCATGGGACATTGATCTAGTGGATATAGGTGTGGAAACACTCGCTGGGGGAGGCCTAGAGAGCTGTGGAAAGTTAGTGATGGAGGCAAGGAGCCCAAGTGGGGACTGGCTACATGCAGTAGGCAAGGTGTGATCTGGTTCCTTGTGTAGGTCAATCATGGACAGAGTTGGCCATGATTATAAGAATGGCCCCGAATGGACAGGCAGTGGCAGCACACATTTAATCACAGTGTTTGGAAGGCAGAGGTAGATGGTTCTCTGTGAGTTTGAAGCCAGCCTTCTCTACATAGAAAGCTTGATGCCTGTCTGGTCTTAAAACGTGTTGGAAAGAGACAGGAAGTAGCCAAGTGACAATGACAAGAGGGATTATGGACCTGAGGAGGAGAGGAGGTAGAGGAAGGAATGGGCGTTGAGAGAATATGTACTCTAGACCCAGGACTCTGGGCAGGACAAAACATGGGTGCCCAGCTGATTGTCCTGTGCTCCAGACACCTAACTGGGTGATGTTAGGTCTAGAGGGAGCATTTAGCCTCTACCCCTGACAGTGCCCTCTGGTCAGCTGCCGTTCTCTCAGTAACACTACCTGTCGGGATGGTGAGTGAGCAGTATCTTCCTGAAGCCTTGTCATTACCCTGTACTTCCACCCTGACCCTCCCTCTTAGGTTGTGGTCAGACAGCTCTGAGGCCAAGGTCTAGATGTAGTCATCCCAGGCCATCTGGGGTGTGCCTTGGTGGGCGGTGAGCAGCCCATGGGGCAGGTGGTAGACAGGTCATCAAGGGTGGAACCAGCAAGTCCTCGGAGCTCAGCCATGCCTCCTGTCCTACTTCTGATAACCCGAGTCTTAGCCATCTTGGTTTACAGCTCAAGAAACAGGTTGGTCTCTCAGGAAGATGACTTGCAAAATCAAAGTTATCTTTGAACCTGGGAGTTAAATGTAGTCACCTGAGGCCTTTTAAGACAGAGACTGAGGATTACTTCAGGTCTAGCTGGGAGGCTGATAGCTGTGGGTAACAGCAGATTGCCAGCACAGCCAGCTAGAGGCCTCTATTTAGGATTACTAGTACTGGGCTTCGTGGCTATAATCCCAACACTTGGAAGATAGAGTCAGGATGATTGAGAGTTCGAGGCTATAAGAGACTATCTCAGAACAATAAACAGATAGAGTCACTCTTGAGGATGAAGAGAAGGTTCTGTGGCTAAGAGTGTTTGCTGTTCTTCCTGCCATTAGGCTACTCACAATTTCCAGTAACTCCAGCCCTAGGGCATCTTATGTCCTCTTCTGGCCTCCTCCAACCAGCACCCACCCACCCACTCACACATATTTAAAAAGGGGTCTAGGACGTTATCAGGACAGCATGGTAGTGGTGGTACACACTTTTAATTCCAGTACGAAGGAGGCAGACACGGGTGGATCTCTTTGGTTCAAGGACTACATAGACTCGTCCATAAAATGGTGTCACTCATGGTTGGGAGCATCTGGAACCAAAATGATTGGAAAAGATGGAAAGAAAGAATAATTCAGACAAGTGTGAATGTGCTAAAGAGGTCAGTGGAAGAAACATCATGTATGGACAAAGGAACAGATGGCTCCACATGAGCACAGGATAGACCTGCATTAGAAATCAAAGTGGGCAGGATGCTGTAGAGATAGCTCAGTGGTTAAGAGCATTTACTGCTGTAAGTTCTAAGAGATCTAAGGCTCCCTTCTGGCCTCTTTGAGCACCAGGTATTCAAGGTGTGTGTGTGTGTGTGTGTGTGTGTGTGTGTGTGTGTGTGTACTCGTGCATGTGTACACATGAGTAGTTTATTCATATACATTTTTTAAATTAATAAAATCAGATGTGCCAGGTTTCGGGGTTGCTGAAGGATGGGCAAGTCTGTTGCCTTGTTGGGACAAGAGGGCTCTTATTGAGGGGACAGGATGTTTTTGGAGGGACCAGTGGAGATACAACATGACTAAAAGTGGATACAGTGTCAAAGCAGAGTAGTCAGGGAATAATGGAACAGCATTAGGTCATGGAATGAAGATTCCTCACGACCAGAGACTGGATGGGTGGGAGTGTGATAGCATAGCTGGCCCAGACAGGATGGGAGGAGGATGAGGTGTGGACATTTGAAGACTGGTAACAGGCAGGTGTGGCAACTGAGAGACAGGACAGACACAGTGGAGCCCTGTAGCTGGAGAAGGTTTTGTTGTTGTTATTGTTGTTGGGTTTGTTTGTTTTTGTTTTTTTTTTTTCCGAGACAGGGTTTCTCTGTGTAGTCCTGGCTGTCCTGGAACTCACTCTGTAGACCAGGCTGGCCTCAAACTCAGAAATCTACCTGCCTCTGCCTCCCAAGTGCTGGGATTAAAGGCGTGCGCCACCACTGCCAGCTTATTGTTGTTGTTTTAAAGGAGTGTTTTGTTATTTTTTTTTTTTTAGGAATGGTTTTGTTTTGCCAGCATTTCACTGTGTAATGTAACCTTGATTAGCCTTGAACTCACTATGTAGACCAGGCTAGCTTCACATTCACAGAGATTCACATGCCTCTGCCTTTGGAGTACTGGACTAAAGGCATGGGCTTCCTTCAATGTTGAGATGTTGATTTCATGATCAGAAGCAAAACACAAGAGCCTCTCAGCTTGTTTCTGTCTACCTGCCTGGGAATTATGACTGCCTTAACTCACAGGGTTGCAATCCTTCTTGCCCCCATGATCAAAAGAAGCAGTGTTCAGGGGCTCAGCCAGTAAGCAGTCACCGTGTATGCCTGGATCCCTAGCATGCTGTAATGCCAGTGCTGGGCAGTCAGAAATGGGAGGATCCTAGCCATCTAGTCCGTAAGTTAAGTTCCAGGGGGGTTGGGGATTTAGCTCAGTGGTAGAGCGCTTGCCTAGCAAGCGCAAGGCCCTGGGTTCGGTCCTCAGCTCTGAAAAAAAAAAAAGACAAAAAAGTTCCAGGATTAGCACGAGATACCCTGTCTCAAACACAGGACACAAAACAAGAAAAGAAACAAATATTAGCAGCACCATAACTTTATTTGTGGCATAAAGACAAAGTGGAGGAGGGGGGCCACCCAAGCTGGGGCTTCATGAGAGGATAGCGGTCACTGGGGGTTGATGCCGCCAGGGGAGCAGCGCTCAAGTGCAAGCAAGGTCAGATTTTGCCCGGGAAAGTTCCCTGTTTGATCTGCTCATTCCAGCGCTGCACCTGCGGAGGCAGAGGGATCCCGGCGGCTGCTCAGCCTGAGTCTGAAACCACTACCCTTTCCACCAACCCCTCTCCGCCCTCTCACCCAGCTGATGGGACACAGTGAATGGAATACACGGAAATAGTACTCGCAGGGCTGTGTGTTCTTTCCGCGGCGATTCATGGTCTTCATACACCGATGGTAGTCTGCAGGGGTGAGGGGGTCGTGAGACAAGCCATGCCCAGTCAAGAACAGACCACGACCCACCCACCTAGACCTAGGTCCCACCCTACCTATCATGCCCAGCCCTTTCAGGAGAGTCTGACACTTTCCAATTAATCGGGTTCCTCCTTTCCATTCCGGCCCCCAAACTCCCTTCCTGACTGAGCTCCATCACCTAGTGAGGTTTAGTCCCTTCTGGTTGTCTGCCTCACCTTTGCCCTCCAGGGCTCAGTTCCAGCCGGCTCCAGATCAGGTGCCTCCCTTCACCTCAAGTCCCGCTCTTTTTCTCTTGATCTCTCCCCCTCAGTCCTGGTCTTGCGCTTTACAGACAAGGCTCCATCCCTTCTGGCTCAATCCATTTCACCCCAACGTGGCAATCTTATTCCCTCCAGACCAGCGGCCTCCCTCCATTCTAGGACCCGCCCCTCCATGGCTCAGCCCCACCCACTTTGATGCAGGCCCCACCCCTCCAAGCCAGGGCCCAGCCTCCCATTCCAACGGTCTCCGACAGTCTCCAGGACGAGGCTTCCCCTCTAATTTGGCCCAACCGGTCTTACCCAGAAAATTCTGGTAGCAGTTACGAGTCTGGTTCTGGTTAGGGAAGCGCGGGTCGAAGGGTGGCGTTGTCCATTGGCCCGGAGGGGGCTTCTGGGCTTTAACACCCAACATCCAAGAAGCAATTCCTGCAGGAAGGGGTGCAGGGCTCCGTGGGGCCTAGGGGGCGCCCCGCGCTTCCACCTTTCCCAGCTCCTGACCCACTCTAAACACCACCCACCCTGTCCTCACCAGACTGAAGTGGACCAACGTAGCTGGAATACCCGGGCTGCGGAAACCACCGGTATCTTTAGCTTGAGCGTGAGGGCTTAGTGCCAAGAGCACGCGAGAAATATACGACCCTCAGGCCGGATTGGCTGACCCCCAGGGAGTCCCAGCCAATAGGAGTCGTCTGTAATGCGTGGGTGGGACCAGTGGAGGCCCCTCCCCCAGTTCTTGAAGGCAATCTCCTTGTGGGACCCGCGCACAAGAGCGCATACACTTACCAGTACAAAGACAGGGCTGTTAAGTCTCAGACTAGGACTTTTAATCCCTGCGAAGTTGAGCTTCTCCCTGACATCTGCCCCGCCCCACCCTCCCCAATAATATAAACTTATATCTAGCTCTGGTCTCTAGGGGAAAAGGAGGATCCCATTCCCCTCCCCTCTCTGCGACCACATTCGGTGTTCTCAGCACTCTGCGCCTTACAGTCAGGGTACGCAGCACCCTGCTGGCCTGTCAGGAAAGGAGGAAAGAGGGTATGATTCTTGGCCCCTGACACCCACTCCTCTATGTCCAGGTCTTCCGGATCTCAGGGGTACCTGGCCTCATTGGGCTTCTGGACAATTTGCTGACAGATCGAGCCTCCTGCATTATGTTATCTTAAATCCTTGGGTCGCTGCTTACTGTGGGAAGAGAAAGGCAGAGAACGTTTTAAGGGACTAGCAGAGAGAAAGGTACCCAGGAGTGTAGAAATATATATAATCTACAGCTGTTTATTTAGGCCTTAAAAAGCAGTCAGTATATTTATCATACCTTTCTAGTTCCAAGATGTTTTGATCTTACCTCCACACAACACATTAGTACCACCATTCCTTCATCTCCAAGCTCTTTAAAACCACCATCTACTGTCTGTCTCCATGGACATCTGGACATTTCATAGACATATTTGGTTGGCTTTGGGGGGGGGGTCTGTTCCTTTCACTTGGTATGTGACAGTGTTTTTATTTTGACTTTGTTCCCCCTTGAGGAAAGGTCTCACAATGGCCTGGAAGTTGGCTGGCTTGGAACTGGTTCTGTAGGTCAGAATGGTCTCAGACTTAAGAGATCCACCTGCTTCTCCTTCCCTCTTCTGCTTCCCAAGTGCTGCCATTAAAGGGGGAGATGGGTGGCATGCCATAGGTCCTTGTGGAGATCAGAGGACAACTGTGGCAGTTTGCTCACTCTTTCCACCTTATGGGTCCCAAGGATGGAATTCAGGCTGTCAGTCTTGGGGACTGACAAAAAAGCATTTTTATCCACTGAGCTATCTCAAGGGCTCTTAATAACTTGAGATAGGGTCACTTTATAGTCCAGGTTGGCCTTGATATTGATACATAACTAAAAGTGATCCTGAACTCCTTGGTCCTCATGCCTTCACCTCCCAAGTGTAAGGACCAGAGGTGTGAACTGTCACACTCAGTTCTATTTGGTGCCAAAATAAATCCAGGGGCCTCCTGCCTGCCTGCTAGGCTAGCAAGCACTTTATCAAGTGAGCTATCTCCTGTAATCCCAGCACTTGGGAGACAGAGGCAGGCAGATTTCTGAGTTTGAGGCCAGCCTGGTCTACAGAGTGAGTTCCAGGACAGCCAGGGCTATACAGAGAAACCAAGGGGAAAAAAAGAAAGAAAGAAAGAAAGAAAGAAAGAAAGAAAGAAAGAAAGAAAGAAAGAAAGAAAGGAAGGAAGGAAGGAAGGAAGGAAGGAAGGAAGGAAGGAAGAGAAAACCTCCTCTGGTCCCGCAGTTCTCACAGGCTGGTAACTCCCCCCAAATCACTTCCCCTGAACTGTGGGCTCTCATACCCTCCCCAGTCATCTCAGAGCCGCCCTTGAGCCCTTCTTTCTCTGTCTTGCCCCACAGCTGCCTGAGGTCTTTGCATTCTGAGGGTCTCTGCACCCGCTACACATCCCAGTGACCCTCATCATCGTGGGTGGTTAATATTGTCAACTTAATACGATCAAGAATTGTCCAGGAGACAAACTTCTGGGGTTAATGGTGGTGGGAAGACCCATTCTCAATGTGGGTGGCACTACTCTGCAATCTCCGTGCCAGTGGATAGGAGGACCTGACTTTGGCACTCTAGAACCCATGGAAAAGCCAGGGATGTTGGCCTGGTCCTTTAAGCCCAGCACAAGTGGGCTGGAAACAGGTGGATGTCCAGGGTTCACTGACCAGTCATCTCCAGCCCCAAACAGCATGCTCTAAATTCAGTGAGACTGTCTCAGAGAATAAAGGGGAATGTCACAGAGGAAGACACAAGGAGTTGACTTCTGTCTTCCGAATATGCGTGCACAGGCCAGCACACACTCATACCATCACCCCCCCCCAACACACACACACACAGAAGTAAGTACATGGTGTTTCCCCCATTGAGATGAATTGTCCCCACCACCTGTGCACCAGAATGAACCGTTTCCTCCCTTGTCCTGGATTTTGTCACAGTGTGGAGAACAGTGACTAATGGGTGACCCTTTAAGCATCACGTGCATAGTCAATGAAGCATCCTGTTACCCTTCACAGTGTCAGAGAAAGCCAGGGCTTCTTCACACTCTCTTGTCCAGGCTACCATCATCTCCTGAGCAGCCTCCAATACCTCTTCTGGGTGGCACTCTTATACTCTGCCATCATCCCTGCCCCCAACCCCAGCCACTAACATTCTGGACTCCAGCAAAAAGAGCCCTTTCCACATAAATCAGTTCCAACTATTCTTCTGGCCCCAACCATTCAGCTCACTCAGAGCCAAAGTCCTTAAACTTGTCTGCAGTTTCTGTGTGACTCTGCCGCATCACCAGCACCACCCCCATACACATCCAGTGGCTACTAGTTTCATTCAGTGTTGGGCGGTTCAAGCCCAGGGCTTTGTACATGCTAGGTAAGTACCCTGCCATCTGAGCCCCCACTCATGTCTTTACACAAATGACCCCCAGCTCTGAGGCTGAGGCCACCTTAGGCCACTGAGCTGTAATGGGGTCTACCCTCTGCACTGTGAATGTTTAAGCAATATCCCTGATCCCTAGTCACTAGGTGCCAAGCAGCAACTCCTGCTTCTGCCAGCCTTATTGTTGGGTGCAGTACCCCTACTGCTTAGACCAATATCTGCCACACAGCCAACACTTCATATGTATTCCATGTCTAATGATGTGGGTTGGCTCAGTGTTAAGGTCCGCAGTTAGCATTCCAAATGCCTTGAATGTAATCCTGAGAACCTGTTTCCTCTTCCCAGCCCCACCCTCCGAGACTGGATGCCAATCACTATTCCCAAATACCTGACTATGACGGGCACCAGATTCCTTCACTGGCATCTCAGCTTTTGTGGCCATTTTCCCCTTATTCTCCATTTGCAAAGTGACAGGAAGGAGAATTTCTGAGGTTGACTCTGTCACCATCAAAGGAGGATGCTGTGATTGATTCTTGAATCCTTGGTGTTGTACTGCAGGATTTGGGGGCACTGTGACTGAGGTCTCAGAGGTGGGGGATGTTGTGTAGGTGAAGGGTGTCATCTGCTTTGACATGTCATCCAAACCTAAGATAAGCATGGTGGTGAGAAACACAAGTTTCAGGTATCTTTCAGCTATCAAAGACAGACACGGACGTCTGGCAACTCACTCAAGGGCTCCTGGGAAGTTCTTGACAAGTCCTCAGGCAGATTCCTCTCCATCTGGGGCTGTGTTCTCTCCTTGTTCACTTTAGTACGGGACCCTGATTGTTCTATGACCACTATTGGTGTTCCCTCTGGAAAGGTCAGCTGGCTGGTGTTAAAGGACAAATTGGCCAACAAGGACATGGGAGACACGTTGGAAGTCACAGAGAATGAGGAGGGCAGAGAGATGGTAGCTGGCTTCGGGTGCTGGTGTTGGGAGTTGGCCATGATCATCATCTTGGCAAGGGCAAGCCCCTCTGCAGAGAAGGGCCTATTGTCCTCTGTGTAGGGGTCCTCAGCAGCTATCTCCTTGGTCGAGACCAAATTCTTCTGAATCTCTGTCTCCTTGGACTTTAGATCAGGCACATGCACAGTTGTCTCTGTCTCCATCTTGTGGGCCCTGTCCTTCTCCCTGCCCTTCAAGGCCTCCAGCGTGACCTCTTGGGTTTTGCTAATCAAGAGCTCCTGGGACTGCTTCTTGGTAGTGGCAAAGGGCAGGGCCCTCGTGTCTATCACCTTTGTAGTTTGCTCTCCTACCAACACTGGTTCCTGTTTCCCTTCAGTCTTTCTCTCAAGCACACCTCCTTCCTGTAACATGCTAGGATCCACAGGGGCCTTTGCCCATGAGTCAAGAGGTTTCTGGTATTGGGCAGTTGGATCCTTCTGAGACAGGGTATTTACAAGTGGACGGTCCTTTTTGGGGTGCATGGCTTTCTGGGAATGTGCAGGTGCTTGTAGAAGCTTCTGCTGTGGTGTTAAAGTTTGCTGGGTTGGAGCAGTTACAACTTGGGGCTTCTGGGGGTGTCCAGGAATAGTTGGGGTCTTCTGGGAAACAGAAGGCTGAGAGTTATGGAAACCACTAGGTGTGGCTGAAGACTTCCATCTTGACCACGGTGCAGTTGGAGTCTTTGGAGACAGAGTGGGAAGAGCTGAGGCCATCCGAGCTGGAGCAGGCTTAGCTGGCACCTTATTAGACTGGTCAAAAATGAATGGCATTTTCCCTGGTTCGATGGGGACAGATGCAGCCTTGTGGGAGGACAGCGGCGTCACATGTTTCGGTGAGCCTGTGGACCTGGCCTTGTCTTTAGACTTCGTAAAGATGTAGACGGCAGGAGGGTAAGGTGTATTTATAGGAGTTAGTGTGGTAGATTCAGTATCCATGAAACCTTCAAGGTTTTGCGCCCACAGAAGGGTGTCCAGGTGATCAGAGGAGGTCACGACAGGTAAATCGTTGTTGTTCCGAGAGATGCACTTTGTAGGAGTCTCAATTAGACCACCCCGGCCTGTGTCTTCATCAGAATCAGATTTGTAGGCCTGTACGTGGATGGGGTGGATGTTTCAGGACCAGGGGAGACACAAGACTTGGGAATCTTGTCTTTCAATCTTTCTTCTTCTGACCCAGGAGCCCATATCCCAACCTTCCTCCCTCAGACCCTAGAATCTATATCCCAGTGCTCTTTACTGGACTCTGGACTCCAGGCCCCAGCCTCCCCTCAACCGTGGAATCTAGATCCAAGCCCCTTGTGAATAGCTGGCCTTTGAACTAGAGTGGACCTGGTTTATCGTGTTAGAGATGATGCTGAAGATGGTCCGGATGGTGATGCTGGCCTTGTCTGTAGGACAGAAAGAAGTCTGAGCCTTCTAGGTAAGGGATCAAAATCAAAAGCAAGTTCATGTAGGTAGCAGAGGGTGGGTATTGCTCCTACCAGAAACATGGATTAGAGATTCAGGTCTGTCAGAGCAGGCATCTAAATAGGACCTACAGAAGTAATGCAGTAGGACATTAGTGACATCTGATCCAGGATCCTAAACACAACCAGCCACAAAACCCATTGCCTACTTGTTTTCTGTGACTTTCATTTGATCCTCAGAAGGTTGCAGTTGTGACCAGATGAGAGGCACAGAGTCACCCACAGCCTGAGACCTGAGCGTGTGCTTGACTGGCTGTCCATGGGCAGAGAGGAGACAGTTAGTCAGACTGTCTGGGCAGCCTCTGGAACACACACATAGAGACACACAGGTGCACTCACACATGCACACACATACACATACTTTCACACACTCAAATCTCCCACCTCCCCACCCCCACACACATGCACACCACACCCTGCACACACACACACACACACATGCACACACATGCATGCACGTGCACACACACATATCACACAACACACACACATACACACATGCACATATACATATACTACACACATGTGCACACACACACACACCACACACCCATACACACACACGCTTGCACATACACACTCAAACACACTCCCCCACCCATGCACACATTCATGTGCACAAACACACTGTCTGCTTCACCTTGGTCAGCTTCACCTTGGTCTTCTTTTGTTTTTGAGAAAATATTTTGCAAGGAAAGGTGTGGCCAGCAACTCCAACTGGGAGGAGAGGCAAAGAGAGGAAGGAAGGTCAAGTACCTCAGGTGGCGCTGACATGCAGACAGACTCTGAGGACAAGGTGAGCTCAGCCAGGGAGGGCAGAAGAGCCTGACAAAGTGTGTGAGTCCCACCCATGCTTTGAGGGAGGGTACCTGACACGCAGAAGATGGCCCAGCCTTTGACAGTGATGGCTCACCTGTAAGTTCGCCTTCAGACTGGGTCTGTGGACAGAGGGACAGTTTGCAGAGGTCTCTTTCTTATTTTCATTCTATTTTGGTTTAAGATTTATTTATTCATTTTTATTTTATGTGCATGTGTAAGTGCCTGCATACATGTATGTATACCATGTCCATGCTTAGTGCTTGTGTAGACTAAAAAGGACACTGGATCCTCTGGAACTGGAGTTTCAGATGTTCGTGAGCTGCCATGTTTGTGCTGGGAATCAAATCCAGGTTTTCTGCAAGAGCAATAAATGCTCCTGAAATGCTCTTAAACCATCTAGCACCTTCTGTTTTCTGCCTTCCTTTCTTTCCTTTATCTTTCCTTTCTTTCTTTCTCTCTTCTTTCTCTCCTCCTTCCTTCCTTCCTTCTTTCTCTCTTTCTTCCTTTCTTTCTTCCTTCCTTTCTTCCTTTCTTCCTTTCTTTCTTTCTTTCTTTCTTTCTTTCTTTCTTTCTTTCTTTCTTTCTCTCTTTCTTTGAAACAGGGTCTATATAGTCCTAGATGTTCTGGAGCTTGCTATATAAACCAGGATGTTCTTGAACTCACGAAGACCATCCTGCCTCTGCCTCTTGAGTGCTAGGATTTAAAGATGTGCTACTCACACACACTCCTCGTTCTTTTTAAATGTTTGTGTTTCTATGCAGATGCACATGTGTGTACGTTTGTATGTGTGTACAGACGCATGTGTATGCATGTTTGTGTGCGTGTGCATTTGTATGCATACATATGTATACATATGTGTATGCAGGTGCATGTGTATGCAGGTGCATGTGTATGCATGTGTGGTCACAGAATCATCTCGGATGTCACCCTAGGGAAGGTTGTCCACCTCCTTTGAGACGGTCTCTCACTGACCTGAAGCTCACCAATTAGATTAGTCTTGCTTGTCCAGTGAGCCCCCATGGATCCTCCTGTCTCTTTCTCCTTAATCCTGGAATTAAAACTACACTACACCACACCCAGCACTTAATAAACTTTGTGAAAAGTATGTGTGTTTATGAGTGTGGCAACTAATGGAGGGCAGAAGCATTAGACCACCTGGAGCTGCAGTGCCAGGTGGTTGGGAACCACTCTAGGATTTCAGCACCCATAATTCCTCTGCAAGAGAAGTATGTGCTCTTAAGCACTAAACCACCTTTTCAGTCCCTCAAAATTTTTATTACATTTACTTTTTATTTTGAGGAGGTGCACATGCCATATCCTTGGAAGCCAGGGAACAGCGTTTAGGAGCTTTTAGGCTTTCTACTTCGATCATGTGGAATCAGGAGTTCCAACTCCATCATGATTGGAGGCAAGCATCTTTACTCACTGAGATGTCTCCCTACTTCACACCTAGGGTTTATAAACGCATTCTGGAGGGGGCAGGAGTAAGTTCAGATTCTCGAACGAGCAAGGGAAGTTTCTTATGGATTGAACAACCACTCCAGCCCCTTCTTTTGTTTTCATTTTGAAACAGATTCTCACTCTCTAGCCTATGATAGCCTGAAACTCACTATATAGCCCAGGCTGGCTCCACACTCATTGTAACCCTCCCGCTTCAACCTCCTGATTCTTGGGAATTGCAAGCATGAGTCACCAAACCTTTTCTTTTTTTTAAGAACTAGAAATTATGATTCATTAAAACTAGAAACTTGCTGGCCAAGCAGTGGTGGTGCAGGTCTTTAATCCCAGTACTTGGGAGGTAGAGGCAGGCAGATTTCTGAGTTCCATGCCAGCCTGGTCTACAGAGTGAGTTCCAGGACAGGCAAGGCTATGCAGAGAAACCCTGTCTCAAAAAAAAAAAAAAAATAGAAACTTGCCAGGGGGTTGTAGAACATGCCTTTAATCCCAGCACTTATGAGGTAGAGGCAGGCAGATCTCTAAGTTCAAGGCCAGCCTGGTCAAGGATCAATGGAACACATTCCAGAACAGCCAGGGCTACACAGAGAAACCCTGTCTCAAACTGAAAAAAAAAAAAAAACAAGAAGAGAAGAGAAAAGGAAAGAAAAGAAAAAAAAGAAATCATCCCAAGAATGGAAAGTGAGGACAAAGGCTGCCAGGTGGCTCTGCAAGTAAAGATGCTTGCTGCTAAGCCTGATGACCTGGTTTGACTCCCAGAATCCACATGGTAGGAGAGAACCCATACCGAAGTGTTCATGCATGATCACACACATATGCAAAAAGGAGAGGACCTAGGCTAGTGAATTGTGGGTATAAACTAGACTAGCCTCAAATTTGTAACAAGCCTGTGAGACCAAATCTAGGAAAGACTAAGGCACACAAGTAAATGTTTTCTGGAGATGGCCCACTGTTTTGTATGATCCATGATGGGTGAGCTCTTAGAGGCAAGGTCCTGAGAGACTTCATCCCAGGATTGCTTCTCACTGCTGATATACCTTTCTGTCTCTATTACATAGCCTAACGGTTCCTGGGCATCAGCAC
>NW_021604771.1:762813-763412 GCF_004785775.1 Grammomys surdaster | reverse complement strand
TGTCCACCTCATTCATGCTATTCACCCTAAAGGCCACCAGGGGCAGGAGCCTCCTGTCTTTATTTCCCAAGTCTTGTACCACTCACTGTGCCTGGGTTCCTGGCCACTTTTTCTGGCCTATGTGTGTCTGTGTGTGTATGCAAGTCTGTGCATGTGGAGGCCAGAGGACAAGCTCAGATGTTGTTCCTCAGAAACTGTCTGCCTTTTTGTTTGTTTGTTTGTTTGTTTTTGTTTCCTTCTGAGACAGAGTTTCCTCACTGGGCTGGAATCTACCTGTCTTTCTCAGCAGCACTGGGATCATAAGCACGTGCCAGATACCCAACGGTTTGTTTTGGTTTGGGGTTTATTTTTTTTGTTTTTCAAGACAAGGTTTTTCTGTGTAGCCTTGACTGTCCTTGAACTTGGTCTGTAAAACCAGGCTGGCCTGGAACTCAGCAATCTACTTGCCTCTGCCTCCGAAGTTCTGGGATTAGAGGTGTGTATCACCACTGCCTGGCAATACTCAGCATTTTTATGTGGGTTATGAGGAATTGAACTCAGATTCTCATAGTTTCTCTCTCTCTCTCTCTCTCTCTCTCTCTCTCTCTCTCTCTCTCTCT
>NW_021604771.1:755045-762803 GCF_004785775.1 Grammomys surdaster | reverse complement strand
TCTCTCTCTCTCTCTCTCTCTCTCTCTCTCTCTCTCTCTCTCTCTCTCTCTTTTCCGAGACAGGGTTTCTCTGTGTAGCCCTGGCTGTCCTGGAACTTACTCTGTAGACCAGGCTGGCCTCGAACTCAGAAATCCACTTGCCTCTGCCTCCCAAGTGTTGGGATTAAAGGCGTGTGCCACCACTGCCCTGCTAGTTCCTATCTCTTTATCAACTGAACTGCTTTCTCCACCCCATGATTTTTGTCTCACCTACCTAACCTGCACCTTCCTCCCAGCTTTTCTTTGGTCCCATGAGGTCAGACTCTCCCTTTAAAGGAAGCATTCTAGGATCTCAGCTCCTTTCCAGTGGAGTGGGAGTGGCTAGGCAGTGGGCTGTGGGTCCCCTGTTCTCTGTGGAATCTGGACGGTGGTTTCTAGGCCTTACTCACTGACTCCTCACCTGAAAGTGCCATGTGGAGGCAAGAGTTCCTTCTAGAGTTGTGTCCAGCTGGGAGTTGTCCCTGTTCTTTGGTGGCCAGGATAATTTAGGCTCCCGAAGCATATTGATGAGTCGAATCCAGCGGTCAAACAGAAAGGCCAGCTCATGTTCAGGGGCATCCAGTGCCAGGAAATAGTGGCGGCCGGTTCTCAGACGCAGCTTCAGACGCCAGGTGGGCAGATCATGGACATAGAGGCGGGCAAGGTGTAATGGGATCATCCTGGGGGAGGCGGGAGACAGGGTAGCTAGTGCAATAGATAGGATGGAGTGGGCGAGGTAGGAGAGAGCTCGAAGAATATACCTGGTTAGGATCAGACTGGAGCACTCCTGGCCCTCGGAGGGCCGAGCAATCAACAGAATGTCAGGCAGCACTAGGCCAGGCAAGGATGCTGCGACACCCATAGTCAGCTTGTTGGATTTGTTGTGCAATAACGCAGGAGTCCCAGTGTTGGTCACCTGGGGCAGCCAGGGAGCAGGGCTGGGACCAGTTCTTTCTCCAACATGCCTCCAGCATCCCTCGCCTGAGAGCCTCCTTTCTTTCCAAACCCACCTTCTACCTACTGGAGTTCGAATTCCAAATCCCTGTTCAACCCACTCTGCCCAGGGGTTCCATCTCTCTTCCTGTGTCTCAGCCCTCCTCCCCCATTTCCGGGAGCACAGGGAGCTGGGGACCTGGGTAAAGTTACTCTCGAACATGGGCAGCGGGCGGAGGGGCAGGTACTCGGCCATCTGGAGGGTCTTCTGCATCTCTCCAAGAATGGGGACCCACTTCGGAGGCTCCGGGGGAGGCGGAGGATAAAAATAGTTCCACAGCCGTCTCATCATGAGTGCTAGAACAGCAGGTGGGGGTGTATAGATTCAAGGATCCTGGACCCAAGTGGAGCCCTGACCCCCACCCCAGCCCTCCAGCTTTGGACCCTTGGGCTTCAAGGATGTCAGGAGCTCAGCAGTGACAGAAAATGGAGTGTCCCCAGGGCTGAGAGACTCTGGTATGGCCATGGCCCTGCAGAGAGGTAGTCAGCACTAGGCCCGTGGGTGGAACCTTTGAGAGGGGCTTTGTGACCTCACTAGACACCAAGGGGCTGCTTCCTGGGAACTGCCTAGGGGCCTCATCCTTCCAGAATATGGTGTGGAGTCTTCTGAGGGCTGGGATAGGTGACTCAGAACTCTATCAGAACATCCCTATCTCCTGGCTCCAAGACTGTGATGACACAGACCCCACCACTATCCCAGGGATCTGTATTAGAACTTCTATAGGAATCAGTAACCCAAAGACTTGAATCACAGGCCTAGCTCTGACAGTGACCCTCCTCCTTTCTCTTAGGAAGACCCAACCCTATGCTGAGCCGCCATTTCCCAATGGCTCGTGTGTGTGTGTGTGTGTGTGTGTGTGTGTGTGTGTGTGTATCAACTGAACACTGCGCTGTAAAGAAAGGACCACCATAGCTGGGCATGGCAATCACAGCTGTAATCCTAGCACTGTGAATAAGAGGCTGGGAACTGTTGTTTGAAACCAGCTTAGGCTATGTAACAATATCCTGTCTCAAAATAATAAATAGAAAAATAAAGGGCTTGGAGATTCGGTTGAGGGCTAAAGTGTTGTCCTGGCATGCACAAGGCCCCAGGTTCAATCCTCATACCATAACGATATAAGGCCTACCTGTATTGCCAGAATAGCAACAAAGCTGGGCGTGGTGGCACACATTTTTAATTCCAGCACTCAGGAGGCAGAGGCAGACAAATCTCTGTGAGGTCCAGTCCAGACAGAGCTACATAGGAAGACTCAAAAACAAGTCAAAATACCCTAGAGAAAGCAATTCCTCCCCCTCGATCCTCAGTTTCCCTCTCTTTTGTAAAACAGGGCAACTTTTTCTGAATCTGGGACAACTTCATAATAATAATAAAAAAACAACCAGCTAGGCTCAGTATGGTCTAGGACATAGGCTCAAATAACCACTTTCCTTGGTCCCTTCTGAGTCCTATTTTAAGGGTGTGAAGCATGTAGAGTGGGGTGAGACAGAGACTGGCATGCTGTCATTCTAAAAATAATGTTTATTATTGATTGTAAATGTGTCATGCAAAATACAGTCATGGTGAAAACTCTGGAAGATGCAAACACAATAACAGTCACCCATAGTGCCATCTCTTGTTTTCAACCCTGAGGCAGCTGTAGTCAACATTTTGGTGTTTCCATTTTGAAAACCAAAAAAAAAAAAAAAAAAATCCATACTCATGTATAGAAAGTGGTCCTACCATCTGCTGCTCCCGGGTCACAGGGATGTTCAACATCGGAAGCAGTCTTTGCCTGGAACTCGCCTTTTTATGGCGGGCGAGCTAGTATTCCATCATGTGGATGTGTCTCTATTCATCCATCCCCCGTCTGCCCATCCCCCAGAAAGCCTAGGCTGCTTCCCATTAGCTGTGAATCTTGCTAAAATAAATAACCCTGTACCTTGCAGGTACTATCAGTTATAAGGTGATGTTCTAGAACCTTCTGTTAAGTATCTGTTGAGGACCTTTGAAGTGCTAGGGTACCAGTTTAGACTTAGATCCCTTTGGCATATTCCTGCTAATAACCTCTAAATAGATATGTATTTAAATCCTCCCCCACCCCCGTGTCTCACAAAAAAAACTCACATTTTGGTATAAAACCCCAGGCTTCCTTTTCTCCCCCTCCCTCCTCCTCTTAATATAAAAAGTAATTGTTTAATAAATAATGTAGGAAGTGAGGAAGACACTGTGACTAGACTTCATAGAGACCCCAGAACCGAGGATCTCAGTTCCCTGTTCCTCAAGGCCTCATATGTACCCTCCCTCCCCCACCCAAATTCTTTAAATAAATAAGTATAAATAAGCCACAGGTGATCCCCCCCGCACCCAGGTCTCCTGGAAGGACTGTATCTAGCTGGGTGTGGGGCGGTTGTTTGGGGCGTGGCATGCCCCTGATCATCATGCCCCCCCCTCCAAGTACCAAAATAAATAAATAAATAAGATATGGCTTTAAAGGACAGTATCGATGGTGACTTTCAGTCCCGAGTCACAGCCGAGTCTTTAACAACAGCAGGCCCCTCACAGCCCAGTCCAAGGTCAGGTGCAGCCCTCCTAAGATGGCATGAGCTGCCCGGATGCTTCCCCAGGCTGAGGCAGGAGGGCCCAGGGGGACCACAGGTTGGTCTGGGGTTGCCTGGGGCAAGGCCAGGCGAGACATCTGTTGAAAAGAGAAAGAAGGTTAGCAAAAGGCAAGGGTCTAGAGTTTAGAAAACTGAAGCTGTGTTAGGGGTGGTGGTTCTCATCTGTGATCCCAACACTTGAGAAGCAGACATAGAAGGATTAGGACTCAAGGCTTCATAGGAAAGGCAGTTTGGGCTAAATAAATCCTGATTAAAAACCAAACAAAAACAAGACTGGAGAGATAGCTCAGTGGTTAAGAGCACTGGCTGTCCTTCCAGAGGTCCTCAGTTCAATTCCCAGCAACACATGGTGGCTCACAACCATCTGTAATAGGCTCTCTTCTGGTGTGTCTGAAGACAGCTATAGTATACTCATAAACATAAAATAAATAATTCTTAACAAACAAACCCTGTGGCTTGGGAGAAAGCACAGTTAATAAAGTAGTAAAGTGCTTGCCGCACAATCAAGAGGACACAGGTTCAGCTCTCTGGGACTCCCGTAAAAAAGCTGGGCACATCAGTATGTGCCTGTAATCTAAGTGCTGGGTAAGTAAGACAGGAGGATTCTGGGAGATTTTCTGGCCATCCTGTCTAGCTGAATTGATAAGCTCCAAGTTCAGTGAGAAACCTCTTCTCAAAAAGCAAAGCAGAAAAAAAAAAAAAAAAAAAGCTGTGCGGTGGTGGCGCACGCCTTTAATCCCAGCACTTGGGAGGCAGAGGCAGGCGGATTTCTGAGTTCGAGGCCAGCCTTGTCTACAGAGTGAGTTCCAGGATAGCCAAGGTTACACAGAGAACCACTGTCTCAAGAAACAAAACAAAAACTTCAGCAATCAAACATAATTGAGGCAGAACATGATCAAGAGGGAAAGATGCCCAATGTTGACCTCTGGACTCTAGGCTCTCATTTCTGTATGTTCATGTCTTAATGAACACACACACACACACACACACACACACACACACACACACACACAGGGTTACTGTCCTAAGGACCAGGTTTGGGGCTAGGGAATGAGGGCTAGGGAACGGTGCTTGCCAAGTCTTCTCAGAATTTCAGAGCTACTGTCTTAGAGCTTGGAGTCTAGGGACCATGTTAGGGCCTGGGGTTAAGGAACCAGTACTATTGGACTACTGGTCTGAGATTCTGGAATCAGTCTCACTCAGTCTCACTCCACAGCTGAGATGGCCGTGATCTCTTCATTTTCCACCTCCCAAACACTGGGAGTACAATCAGGTGCTATCATACCTGGCTTTACTTTTTTGAGACTGGTTTCCACTACATTTTTTTCATAGCTAACCTGGAAATCACTAAGTAGATCAGGCTGGCCTTAAACTTGTTACTTGTCTACCTGTGCCTCTTAAGTGCTGAGATTTACAGGCAACTGCTACCATGCTCAGCTAGGGTCTGTACTTGAGGTCTGGCATTGTAGAGTGTCAAGGCTGGTTCAGTTAGGATCTTGAATCTTAGAGACTGGGACAGGGTCCTTGAGATGTGAGATTGTGGGGGTGGGAGGCTGGGCTGGGGGAGGGCTAGGATCTGGGGCTTTGGATATTAGAGGTTTACAATTTTAGGCATCTTAAGGCCTAGGCCTCTATTTCTCACAAAAAGATTTGCATCCCATTGACTCAGTGTAGGGGTCTTGGTTCTAAGGATCTTGAGATTTACAGTCTAGACTTTTAGACAAGTGGTCAGGATTGGGGTTTCATAGTATCATGAGCTAGGATTTGGGGGACACAAGACAATGAACTGTGGTGGCTTGTAGCCTTGGGGATCAGTTAAGAGTTACTCTGAAGGATTCTGGGGTCTTGGGACCTCAAGGTCTCACAGTTACAGGATCTTGAGTATCTCATTTGCAAGGATCAGATTTGGGGGCTGGGGTTCAAAAGTCAGTCTGGGATTCTGAGGTGTTAGGATCAAAATCTCAGCAGGGTGGTGGTGGTGCACCACTTCCTCCTGAGTGCACAGGGTGGTGCAATCCCAGCACTCAGGAGGCAGAGGCAGGTAAAGCTCTGAGTTCAAGGCCAGCCTGGTCTACAGAGGGAGTTGTTCCAGGACAGCCAGGGCTACACAGAGAAACTTGTCTCAGTGGGTGGGGGAATCAAAATCTCAGGCTGCTGTTTCTTCGGGTCAAAGGGATCAGAAGGAAAGTGAAAGGTCTTGGAGTCAGAGCATACCAAGAGCTGTAAACGACGAAGTAGCCGGTCCAGTCGGGCTTGCAGGGCACCCAGCTCTGGCTCCAGAGTCTTTAGGGAAGGACCACCTGCACGGCGCAGCCATTGCACATGCCGGAGGTAGGACATCAAGTCTATTCGAAGCCTTGTCAGCACACCAGGAAGCTGAAGACAAAGAACGGAAGTCAGGGAAAAGTTAACACACGTGCCTCCTCAACCATCAGTCTTTCAGCCCTCCCTGTCAGCCAGCTCTCACCTGCAAAGATCCCAATGTCCCAGCGCTCATGGCCAAGGTAGGTAGGGAGTCCAGATTGTGGTCTCCATCAGCTGGGAATTTGTCTCTCTGGTGAGAAAGAAGCTGTGAGGGGACCTCCAAGCTCTCCCCCTCGTCAGATGCCCGAGAGAGAAGTGACTGTCATTCTATATACCCTGTCCCTCCAATCTCCTACCATCTGTGCAGCTAGTTGCCGTGTGTCTGCCAGGAGGGATCGGGTCAGGAGGACGGCGCTGTCCAGATCTGCGCGAGGGTCTGAAGAGACCCGAGGGGAGCCAGGTGGTGGCCCAGGGGCAACAACTCTATCTGGCCAGAGGCTGAGCACCACCAGGACCAGGCGACAAACACCTGTGGGCAGAAGGGAAAAATCAGGCCAAACTCTGAGTATGAGGGAGTAGGGGTGGGGTCTAGATTCTTCTGCCTCTGAGGAAGAAGGGCTAGCTAGAGTCTAGAACCTGGGTCTGAGTGAGGTAGAATTTTGGTTTTGAAGGACTAAGGTCTGGACTTTACGGTCTGGAGGAGTGATGGAGCCTGGATTCTGGGTCTGGGGGAGGGAAGGCTGGGACCCTGGATCTGCAGAATGAGGGCTAGAGTCTGGACTCCAGGTTCTGAGGGAGGAGAGCTGAGGTTTGGACTCCTGGATCTGAGGGAGGAGGGCTGGAGCCTGAACGCCTGGATCTGAGGGAGGAGGACCTGGAGGTCTTGAGTCTCAGGGTGGGGCGCCCTGGGGCAGGTCGCAAAGCCCGAGCCCGGGCGGGCTTCCCTCTCCCTCCCTAGCTCTGGCTGCCCCGCCCGTCGGAGCAGACGCGGCCCGAGGCGGGTAGACGGGCCGGGCGTCTCCCGTCCGCCCCCGGACGCCGGAATCTGGGCCCCGGGGCGGGGCATGAGGGGGGAGGCACAGGCCAGAACCTGCCCCCCTCCCCTGCCCCGGGAGCCCGAGCCGGCCTGGGAACAGGGGTAGGAGCCAGAGACTGGCGCTGACACCCGAACACACGGATTCCTCTCCAGGAAGCCGCCTGGACCCACTCCCATATGCCCACAAAAGAGGCTGCAGAAGGCTGGGTGGTTGGGTCGGGGAAAACCTGGGCGCACCTGGTCTGAGAGGCGCTCAGGGACACACGTAGCTGGAGACCCGGCGGGCAGCATTCGGGGCTCAGGGGCGAGGGACAGCTCCTTTGCCGGCTGCCCATCCCCCAGCTGCCCCGCCCACCTCTGAGACAGCCAGCCAATCAGAGCCCCCCGGGCCGCCAAGCTCAAGTATCACACCCCCAGCCCGCCCCCTGGTCCCCTCTAGCTGTGCCTAGTCCTTCGCAAGCCCCTCCTCGGCCGTCTGTCGGTGCACCCGTCCCCTAGCCGGTGCGCATCTGTCTGGCTCTTTAAGCTCTCTGTCCGCACCTCTCTTTCGTCTGCTTCCCCTGCCTGGTCCCCGTCCTCTGGGGCTTGCTGTCATCGTCTGGGATTCTCTGCCTCAGTTTCCCTCCCTGAGCCACGCTGTTGGAGTCCGTGGTTGTCTCTGTTCCTAGATTCCCACTGACTCCCTGGGATACCCGGGCCCTTAAGGATCACCTCCCAGCATCTATCTGTCCCTCTGTCAGTGTCTGGCTGTCCCCCTTGCCTTCTCTCTCTCTCTCTCTCTCTCTCTCTCTCTCTCTCTCTCTCTCTCT
>NW_021604771.1:712867-755035 GCF_004785775.1 Grammomys surdaster | reverse complement strand
TCTCTCTCTCTCTCTCTCTCTCTCTCTCTCTCTCTCTCTCTCTCTCTCCATCTCTTCTGTCAAACTCCCACTTTTCTCACTATTCTTTCTCAGTCTGACTCCCCATGATGCCTCTCTTTTACCCCTCTGTCCCTACTCTGCTTCCCATCCTCCCCACCCCCTCAATCCTTTCCTCCTTCCTCCCCCAACCCTGTCCCCTCACCCCATGAACTGGAACCAACTTACAGTTCATGTCCCCACAGGCCAGAGGTTCCCCAGGGCAGGGGGCAGGGAGCCGGGAGGGGGGGTCTTTAACCCTTCCCTGTCCGCTGCCGGGGGAGCCCAGGGGGTCAGCTGGGCCTCGGCCTGGGGAGGGGAGGTTTGTGAGTATGAGCAGCAAGGGCCAGGCAGTGAGGGAGTGTGTACGCCTGGGGGGTTATATAGGGGGCCGGGGCGGGCGGGCGGGGGGCAGGCAGCAGGGGAGGGCGGCCTGACACATCCTGACTCACCCTCCCTCCTGCCTTTTCCATTCAGACCAGCCGGCTGCCTAGCAGGGCTCACACCGCCTTGCTCAAGGAGGAGGGCACGGAAGGAAAAGTTGGAAAAGTTGAAAAGTGAAGGGGGGGTGGTCTGAGAGGGGCCGGTGAGGTCATTGGCGTCCCCTCCCTCCACCTCCACGGGCTGGGATAGACATACAAGGCTCAAGAGCACTACGGAGCCTGGCTGTGGGTGGTGGTCTGCATGGACCAGGACTAGTACCGAGAGATGGGGAGGCAGGAGGAGAGGCAGGTCCAGGGCCTGAGGAGGTGGAGGTGAAGGGGAGAAGCTGAATGACAAGAGAGGGATGAGAACAGTGGGGCAGAGATGGAGCCTCTAAAACCAGGATGGCTGACAGATGCTCAGAGATGGGGACAGTAGGCTCTATAGATACCTAGTCTCTGAGATGGAGAGACAGGGAAACTGAGGAGCTGGGGGTGTGGCTCGGTTAGCAGAGTAATGGTACACACCTGCACTCTCAGCACTGGGGAGGCGAAGGCGGGGATTCAGAAGCTCAAGGTCATCCCTAGCTACACAGTAAGACTGAGGCTAACCTGGGCTACTTGAAACCCTATTTCAAAAAAAGAAGCAGAGACCTCCAAGGGGAAAGGGAGGACAGACATGGAAAGAAGATGCAGGCAGCAGAAGGTGAGGACCAAAAGAAAGAATAAAGGCTCTCTATAGAAGTCTCTGGGTACACTGCTGCCCTTCCCCCCAGCTCTCCAGTTCTGTAAATGGGGCTAATAAGGGTATCTCCTATGGCTAAGGAGAGTCCCGGGGGGTAAGAGTGCTTGCTGCATGAACACGAGGACCTGAGTTGAATCCACAGGACCTATGTAAAAAGATGAACACGTGTGGAGACAGTGGAGAGGTGGAGACGGCTCGGTCACTAGGGTTTGTCTTCCAGCCTAGCTCCAGGTTCAGTGAGAGAGCCTTTCTCAAGGGCATAAGGCTGAGAGGGACAGAACCCCCAGTGTCCCCCTCTGGCCTCTGTACACTTGCACGTAGGTACAGATACCCATCCACATATACATACTCTCCCATACACACATTCCTTCCTATCCCTAAGCGTCACGGTGAGGAGTAGTGTGCAGGCTACTGTACTAGACAGCTGTTTCTGGTCTCATGGCTACAGTTTGTCAGCTATACTGAGGCACAGGTAGTCACTGGGAGACACGGCAAAAGTGAGTGGGTGGGTACCAGAAACGTAGACAAAGCCACATTCAGAGAAGACGATATAATAGTCTATCCAGGTAAAAGCCAAACCCACCGGTTCAGGGACTGCACCAATACCCATAATGCCATGTTCAACGGATGACTACCATTGGTTCAGGATTCACAGCTCCTTACGGGATGGGGACATTAAAATCAACTAACAGACATCCCCAGAAGCCTCCTCCTCAAGAGGGAAATGGGGTAGCTCTGAACACAGGACAGTTACATGAACTGCAAAAAATCTCTTTGTAGACCACCCATGCCCGTCTTTTGGGCCCATTGCATTGGCTGGAGATGGAGGAGTAAGGTGGGGACTGGCTCTGGACTGACTGGCAGCCAGAGGCTTCCCCTCCCCATCTTTCACCACTAGGGAAGGGGAGAAGAACTGCTCAGATCCCCCAGGGGGTGAGGTCACAGCCCCCCATGGTGGGACATGACCTCATCGACTCAGGTAAGAGCTCTTTCTCTCCCTTTCTCTGTCTGTCACACCACCCCTCTGAGAGGCCCCCCAGGGGCCCTCCTCAGCTCCTGCTCCTGCTGGGACCCAGGCTTCTGACCACTGGGTCTCCGCCCCTCAGGGGGCCTGTTTCCGGCTGAGTCAGCGTGGGGGGGGGGCAGGGCGGCGTCCGTGGGGGGGGGGCTGACGTCGCCCCCCCCCCCCCGACCATGGGGGCTAGCCAAGGTGACTCAGGCCACCAGCTTGGGGAATGGACTGGCCCGAGGGGATAGGGGACTGGGCTTGTAGCCAGACCTGGTCAATACCAGGGACTGCAAATGCCAGCCCCTTCCTCCAACTGAGATTCAAGAACTCATACCATCTCCCCACCTTCCTATCTCCCCATATTCCTTAAACCCAGGGTACAGCCCCCAGCCCTCTTCCCTTAGGCCCTGGGTCTCAGGTATTTAACCCTTCTGAGAGGATTAAACTCAAACCCAGAGTACAGACCCTAGCCCTCCTCTCTCCGACCCAAGACTCTAGATCCCAGCCCTCCTCCTTCAGACCCAGGCTCTCAGGTACCCAACCCTTTTCCATTGTACCCAGAGTACAGACCCTTGCTCTCTTCTTTCAGAACCAGGATTCTAGACCCCAGCCTTCCTCCCTCAGACCCAGGGAACAGACCCCAGCCAGCCAGCCTTCCTCCATCAGACCCAGGGAACAGACCCCAGCCAGCCTTCCTCCCTCAGACTCAGGGTACTAAACCCTCATTTTTATATAAGTGGAAGAAAAATTTGATGTACTACAATTTTGGGGAGCTTTGTGTTTGAGGAAGTTTGTGAGTCTGGGTCATGGGCTCCTTGCTGGTCTCGGTGCTGGTTCACTTTCCACCCTGGGGATTGTGGGGAAAGACTCATCTTCCCCAGAGTGACCACAGAAGGACTGGAGAGTGGACTTGGGACTCCTGCCTTGGTCTTCCCTGGGTGAGGGTTGGAATACCAGTTCTATGGAAATGAGACAAAGAGACAGATGAAGTGGGAGACTTTGGGAATCCCCCAAAATAACGGAAGACAGCAGAGATAAACAAATACAAACAGGATCTCACAGCCCGATGATGAGAAGACAGAAGCAAAAGAGTGCTGGGGAGATCAGCTTGAGGATTCAAAAACAAAGAGGCAGCGAGTAGAAGGCCTCAGAGGCATTGCACTAGGTGTCCCTAGGATGTGGGGATCTAGCCAGGGGGGCCTTCCTTGATGGTGTGCTGGCCCCTGGGTGAGCTGGTGCTGGCTGGGTGTGATGTCAGCACATCCCAGGCTGTGTGTGTCCGTCTGTCTGTCCCTGGGGGGTCCTGTCTGGCCTCTGGGGGGTGACGAGGCAGGTCAGCCACAGAGGCAGCCCAAACCTGTCATTAGCGGTGAGGGCCTTGACGGCGCCCCCCCTCCCCAATCCCAATCCGCGGTCCAGGGCCAGGCTGCTCCACCCCCACCCCCTCCTTGATCCCTGAGGAATCCAGGGAATTGGGAAGTGGGTCCAGATGGTGTTGACACAGGAAATGGTCAGCAGCTGCCCGGCCTCAGCCCCGCAACCCCTCTGACCCCCACCCCCAGACCCCCTGCAGAGCCCCCTCGGACCTGTGTCATCTCTGACGGAGTCAGCCCAGGGCCCACTCAGCACCCTCTAGGATGTTTACTGTAGGACCCAGGGATGAAAGAGAGTCACCCTCGTAAGCTTCTTGGGAAACAAGGGTCTGAACTCAGACCCTTCCCTCCCACAGAAGGGACAGTCCAGGCCCTAGACCTTTTCCCCCTTCAGATCTGAAATCCAGCCCCTAGGCTTCCTCCGAAGCAAGGGTCGAGACCCCGACACCCCTTCCTCAGACCTAGGGAGCCTTCCTTCAGAGCCCAGTCTTGGATCTAGCTTCTTCCCCTAAAAGCTTCAGGAGTCCAGAACCGAGCTCTTCTTGCTCAGACTCAGGGATCCAGACTCCAGCCTTGCTTCTTTTTGACCCAGGGTTCCCAAAACCTGCCTCCCTCGGCCCCTAGGGTCACAGTTCTCAGTCTCAAGGATTCTCTTCTCCAGACATCTTCACTCCCCCAGACCCAAGGATCCCATCTCCAGCCCATCACCCCCTTCCCTCAGATCCAGGATTCATGGGATGTCCCAGCCACCCATGAGTCCAGGGCCAATTCCAGATCTCCCTCAGGAACCAAGGGAATCCTCACTATGTCAACTGGATATTGAGCTTAGGTGAAGGAGGAACCATAGTGACACGCTCTCCAATCTGGCTTCCCGGAAGCTAGGAAGGCAATCTTGGGTAAAACAAACACAAAACAACCCGAGTTGTTCTAGCTTGTGTTCCCTCGTTAATAAACGGGAAACTGAGTCTCTTTGGGGACCTGAAACTTTTGTCAGGAGTTACCATCACAGCCTCTAACAGCAACCACACCTCGGTCTCCACAGGGACAGGCAGTCAGTCAGTCCTGCCCTGGTCTGTGTTCCCTAAAGCAGAGGCCTGATGAAGGCTGTGATGGAAACCCAGGGCCACCCCAGCAGCCTCCACTGTCCCTTCCTCCTCCTGATCTGGTTGCTGAGGAAACCTTCTCCAATAATGGGACTCAGTCAGACCCCAGTGTCTAGGGTCCTTTTTTTTTTTTTTTTTTTTTTTTCCTGGTTGCTAAAAGGAAAACTACCCTAGCAATGAGGATCTCTGAACCTGGGTCTCTTGAGGCTGATTCTTTGGACATTGGGTTAGAAAAGAAATGGATTCTGCAACTCAGAGATTTCCCCAGCCCCAGATCCATACCCTGTCAGGTCCCAGGTGAAAACAGAGAGACATCTCCAGCCCCGTGCTTTGTCCTGGTTTCTCTTTTCCTCTTCCCTTGCTGAGAAGGCACTAAGTCGGAAATCTCCCAATGCCCACCCACCCGTTCTCCTAAGTGAGGAGCGAATTCCTAGACAGAAACGATGGGGACCTGGGCACCCCTCCTTGTGAACCCCTTGCTGAGGGGATTCCCTAGCAACAGAACTAAGAATTCTAGGGCTGAAGCTTTTGGGGCGGGGCCCAGCTGTTGCTAGGGTTAATGTCCTTCAAGGTTTCTTTCCATAGAGGCCCCAGAGGTCTGGGGAGGTAACATGGTGGGGTATGGGATCTCAGCTTTGGGCCTTCTCCTGCTGATGCAGGGCTCAGTAGGTGAGGGTACTGATGAGGACGTCAGGGAGCTATGGGCAGGGCCATCAGGGGACTGTGGACAGGGTCACCACATTGGCTGTCACACAATCTCCCAACATCACCCCCTTTCTCCCACAGATTCGAATGGAATCCAGGGATTTTTCTACCCATGGAGTAAGCAAGAGCGGAAATCCTGGGGTCCCAGGGAGGGGATTCCCAAATTAAGACTGTAGGATGTGTGAGAGAGAGGCTGTGAAATTGACCCTTGGGTCTGAGGAAGGAGGGCTAGGAACGCAACCTTGGGACTCAAAGGAGGGCTGAAGCCTGGACTCGGTCTGAGGGAGGAGAGCCGGAGCTTGGTCCCTGGGTCTGGAGGAAGGACTAAGGCCTAGGCTCCTCAGATCTGAATAAAGAAGTCAGGGGACTCACCCCAGGTATGGATCTGACGTAGTAGGTCAGGGGACTCAACCTCTGGGTCTGAGGGAGATGAAGAGCTTGAAAACTTTTATTTAAAAGGAGAGCTTGAGCTTTTAATGAGCGGTGAGGCCTATAACCCTGGGTCTGGGTCTGGAGAGCTGCCTGCAACCTTGACTCATGAATTTGAAGAAGGGTTGTGGAATAGACTCTCTGAAGGAAGAGGGCTGGGGTTGGGATGTCCAGGTTTGAGGGAGGAGGAATGGAAGCTGAATCTCTAGGTCTGAGGGAGGAGGGCTGGGTCTGGACTCTTGGGTCCTCTAAAGAATACTGCCAAATACACAGTACCACAGCCCCGCAGCCTGGCCTTGGTGCTCTTGTGCCTGTAGCCTCAAGAGACAGTTCTTTTACTTAGCACCTACTGTGGTGGCCCTTAGGTTGTGAGGGAGATGTGTGGGACCGAGAGACTTGTGGGGGTCAGGCAGCAATCGAGAACCCCAACCTCTGCCTACGCCTTCGATGCTGCTACCGGGATGGTGTGTGCTATCATCAACGGCCAGATGGTGAGTGACCTGACCGCAGACTGGATGCTTCAGAGGGTGAGGGTTCAGAGGGTGGATCCCTGGACCTTCTTCCTCCCCTTTTCTAGAAAATATGCGGAGGAAGCATATGTGGGCACTGGGCTGGACCTGTGGCAGCCTACTCTTCCTGATCACCAGTATCTGTCTCTTCTGGTGAGTGTGGCTGGGGAGGCCAGCAGCCATGGTTCTCCACAGAAGGTGTGGGTGCTTCAGGCTGAACATATGCTCTCCTACTAGGTGGGCCAGGCGCCGAGACATGCTGCACCTACCAGGCTTTCTACAAGGGAAATGTAATAGACTGTCAGGAACAGTCTCCCTACTGTCTAAGGTCCGAGGAGCAGGCAGCAGGTCAACCACGATTGGCACGCCTGTCCAAGTGTACACGGTGCCACACTCCCCAGGAGGCACTGAAGTAGAAGTTGCCGTTTCCGGGGAGGAAACAGAGGGAGGTGAAGAATAGGGCAACCCTGGAGGACCCCTTAATACAGATATGGCATATAAATGTGTGTCTTTTTGAGATCTGTGGGGAGCAGATGGCCTTATGGGAGTGTTGCACAGTGTGCACGTATACCTTGAGGGAGATTAAGGGGTGGGGACTAAATGTGGGCACTGGGTACGGTTAGGGATTGTGAGCTTAGTGTGGATCTGAATCGTGGAAGGAACTGGAGGCAGTTCTGGGGGTGGGAGCTTGCCTGGGGGGCTACAATGAAGTGAGCTTCCAATAGGAGGATTTGGGGTACTAGGGACACACATAGCCATGGGAAAGTGTTCTAAGACATGCTGCTTTAGGAAGTGCTATGGACCAACTAATCTCCAGCTCTCAAACTTCTCTTGCCCCTCAGCACAATGCCTGAGTGGCTCCAGAAATATATGGGCATCCTCCAGCAAGGACTTGAGCGCCCAGAGTCTCCACTGCCAAGCCTTTTCTTGGAAGTGTGCTGTCTGCACGCAGATTCAGTCTGCCCAATTAGCTTTCTCTCCTCCTAGTCTTGCAGGTATCCTGCATCAATGCCATCTTCTCTATAAGGACCAACTCCGCAGTAAATGTCTTGCAAGTTTAATGTGCCCCTGTGTCTGTTCTTGGAAGACCTAAACTACCCTAGGGAAGCCTGGGCTGGATGGGTGGGTCTGCATGCACTTAAGAGCCTTCTTCTCACCTCTTAGGTGCCACTATTGAATGGCTAGTAAGAAATTGGGATCCTGTATCCCCAGGGACCCCAAGATCAAAGGTACTGATCAAAGGTCTTGGCCTGGCATATCACTCCCCTTTGCCAGTTCAGGCCCTTAACCAGACAGGCAAGCCGTGCTCCAAAACGGAAACATTTATCCAAGTGAGGTGACAGATGGGTAGCATGGTGGCTGAGTGATGTACAGGGCAGCTGCATGTCTCAATCAGGTCCTGAGGATGAGGTTGTCTGTGGGAAGGCAAGGTGAGGTTAGTGGCTAGTTAGGTTTGCTCCTCTTCTGTCCTTTCATTCTGAGGTCCCCTAACCCATGACAGGTCAGGGAGACCCTTACTCACTGATGGACACTCAAGCTTACCCCGACCCCTTCCGTCTGCTTGCTGTAGACCCCCTGGGGATGTGTCCGCAAATGTGCTTCTAACTCAGCAGAATCCACTGATATGAGTTTATGGCAGGAGAAAGCAAAGAGAGAGAGAGGCGCGGAGACAGACCTGGGGAGTCACAAAGACAGGGAGATAAACTGAGAAAAAATAGACAAAGAAACAGCTGGGGCATCCCAACACCTGGAAGGCCGGCAAAAAGGATCGTCAAAGCTAGTCTGGGATGCAAAGTTTGAAGCCAGCCTGGTCTACAGGGTATGAAATCCTGTCTCAAAAAATCAAACCAAAAGGATCCTTATGGTTGAAAGGAAGAATCCACTCCCGCTGGTTACCCTTGGATTTCTTTTTTTTGGGGGGGGGGGGAATTTGAGACAGGGTTTCTCTGTGTAGCCCTGGCTGTCCTGGAACTCACTCTGTGGACCAGGCTGGCCTCAAACTCAGAAATCTGCCTGCCTCTGCCTCCCAAGTGCTGGGATTAAAGGTGTGCACCACCACTGCCCAGCTACCTTTGGATTTCTATACACACACACTTCAGAGCACACCCAGATGCACAGATACTCAAATAAATAGATGTTTAAAATTTTTGTTTAAAAACAAAATTTAAAGAAAAAAAGAAAAGAAAAGAAAACCAAAAGGAATGGAGACAGATGGAGTGGCTCACATCTGTAACCCCAGTATTCAAAGGCAGGGGTGTGGCACATATTCAAGTCCAGTCTAGTCTATATAGGAAGTGCCAGGCCAGCCTGTGATATAACGAGACCATGTTAAGGAAAGGCAGGAGAAGGAAAAGAAGATTTGTCCCATGCCTGAATTTTGGTCACAGGGGAAGTTGGCATTTCTAGAGCATGCCCTTATGTCAAAATACAAGTTCTTTGAGGCTCACTCAAATGTACGCTTCTGCATAAATGTCAAGCATCTTCAGGAATCAAGTTAACCACAGATGGATATTTTGGCATATGTCTAGGGCTGTAATCCAACATTTGTCCATGCTTTGCATACACATGATTATTCAGCCTTTAAATATTTTGTGTGTGTGTGATTTTTTTTTTCAGATTTATATTTTATTTTATGCATAGGACTGTTTTGTGCCTGGTGCCTATGGAGGCCAGAAGGGGGGCATCAGATCTTCTGGAATTGGAATTAGACACTTGTGAGCTGACATGTAGGGCTAGGAATGGAATTTAGGTCCTCTGGAAGAGCAGCCAGTCCTCTTACTGCTGAGCCACCTCTCCAGACCCTGCTTTGCTGTTTTGAAACAGAGTCTCATTATTACAGCCTTGGCTGGCCTAGAACACACTATGTACATTGGGCTGGTCTTGAATTTGCTGTCATCTGCCTGATTGCTGGGATTATAGGGGTTATCAACCATGTTTTCTGTTATGTGTTGCTGGGACTTGAGCCCAGAACTTGATACATGCATGCTAGGCAAGTTCTCTCTACAACTAAGCCACAGCCACAGCCCTAGCTGTTTCTTTGTTTGAACCACAGAACATAGACTCAGATTCTTAGTTCTCATGAAGCACAGAACAGAATTAGTATTTCTTTGGATCCCAGGAGAAAGTAAAATGTTTTAGGCTGGTGAGATATCTCACTGGGTAAACACACTTGCCATGTAATCCTGACCACCTAAATTCTATGGTGGAAGGAGAAAATCTGACAACAAAAGATGTCCTCTGACCCTCACAGATACACCATGGTGCATTCACTAGCACGCGCTATATAAAAGGTGCCAGGCTCCATGATGCTCGTAAGCCCAGTGCTGGGGAGGTGGAGACTCTTAAATCCCTGGGGCTGATTGGCAAGCCTGTCTTGCCTAATCACTGAGCTCCAGAGAGATCCTGGAGATCCTGCCTCAAAAAAACAAGATTGCTGGTTCCTGAGGAATGACACAAAACTTGATCCTTTGGCCTCTATACAAATGTGTGCACAGACACACAAATACAACACACAAACACACACACACACCATGGTTGTTTTTTTTTTTTGGGGGGGGATGGTGGTTTTTCGAGACAGGGTTTCTCTGTGTAGCCCTGGCTGTCCTGGAACTCACTCTGTAGACCAGGCTGGCCTGGAACTCAGAAATCCACCTGCCTCTGCCTCCCAAGTGCTGGGATTAAAGGTGTGCACCACCACTGCCCGGAGACACCATGGTTTTAAGGTTTAATTCTTTTACAGAAATCCCACCTAGAAAATGGATTCGGTCATTCCCATCCATCCAAAAACCATCTATTTATTTGCATCTCTCCCTGGCCAAACTATCCATCTGTCCATTTATGCTTCTCTTCGTCTAACCCCCTGTATTCACCCACCCGGTCATCCATCACATCTAGTAAACAACTAATCTGACGCTGAACCAGGAGGACTATGTTCAAGGTGAACCTGGGGACACGCAACAAGACTGTCTCAGAAGCAAAGCGTAAACTCATGGTTCCTATCGAACCCTTTCACACATTCATCAATTTATTAATTCTACCTGCTCCCGCACACCCAACTCATCAACAGACTCTTCTACAAACCATTGACCTGCCCATCTGTCAGCTTTACCTACATGGGGCTCTCTGTCAGGTGTGAGAACCAGATCCTACAGAGACATACCATATGGCTATTCAAACAGCAATAGGATTGGGCTCAGACAATATGAATACTCAGAGGAGATCAGAGGAATGTGCTGGTGCCTAAAGAACATTCTAGAAGTTTTCTGGTTGGACTGCAGACAGCAATGGCCCTCCTCGTTACGAAGGACATCTGTCTGTCCTTCTGTGGTCTGAGAGATTTAAACGCAAATAAAATGTAGGGGAAAGCAGAACTTAAAAACGGAGGATTTGCCAGGCAGTGGTGGTGCACGCCTTTAATCCCAGCACTTGGGAGGCAGATGCAGGCGGATTTCTGAGTTTGAGGCCAGCCTGGTCTACAGAGTGAGTTCCAGAACAGCCAGGACTATACAGAGAAACTCTGTCTTGAAAAACCAAACAAACAAACAAACAAACAAAACAAAACAAAACAAAAACGGAGGATTTACGCATTGGCCAATGACCTTGGTGTGATGAGATGGCAAAAGAGAGCCCTAGCAGGTCTTGAGTAGAAGCAGGAAAGCTGAAGTGTGTTTAAGAAAGGAAATATTGGCTGGGCAGTAGTGGCACACGCCTTTAATCTCAGCACTTGGGAGGCAGAGGCAGGCAGATTTCTGAGTTCGAGGCCAGGATGGTCTACAGAGTGAGTTCCAGGACAGCTAGGGCTACACAGAGAATCTCTCTCTCTCTCTCTCTCTCTCTCTCTCTCTTAAAACTATTTATTTAATGTATATGAATACACTGTAGCTGTCTTCAGACACACCAGAAGAGGGCAGCAGATCCCTTTACAGATGGTTGTGAGCCACCATATGGGTGCTGGGAATTGAACTCAGGACCTCTGGAAGAGCAGTCAGTGCTCTTAACCACTGAGCCATCTCTCCAGCCTGAAACCCTGTCTCGAAAAACAAAAACAAAAACAAAGCAAACAAAACAAAACAAAAAAGAAAGAAAGAAAAGAAAGGAAATACTGGGGCCTCAAGGAAGATGGCTCATTGGGTAAAGGTGCTTGCCACCAAGCCTGATGACCTGCGTTTGATCTCCAGGGCCTACATGCTGGAAAGAGAATAGATGCCACAAAATCATTGTGCCACAAATGCACACACACACACACACACACACACACACGCACACACACAAATAGTAAGTGTAATTTAAAAAAATAAAATTTGGGGGTTAGATGACTGCATGGTTAAGCGTGCTTTCTCTGCTCTTGTAGAGGGGCCAAGTCCAGTTCCCAACACCCACATCAGAGGTCCAAAACTGCCTATAAGTCTAGCTACAGGGAATTTGACACCCTTTCTCGTCTAGTTTCTGCCAGCACCAGACAGGACCTGTAGCATTCAGACACACACACACACACACACACACACACACACACACACACAAGGCCAGGAGTGGTGGCACATGCCTTTAATCCTAGTACTTTGAAGGCAGGGGCAAGTTGATCTCAGTTCAAGGGCAGCCTGGTCTACATATCCAGTTCCAAGACAGCCAGGGCTACATAGTGAGACCTTGTCTCAAACATCAGAGAAAGGGAAAGGGACGGACAAGGGTGCTTTCCCTCTCTCTCTGTGTCCACTGGTTCTTCGCCTGTGACTTCACTTTAGGACTATCTGTCTGGACGAATAACACTCTTCCATTTCCACATTTGTGTGGTCCGGGCAAGAGTGTCACCTACTTTCGGAGCTTCTTGTACAGTGACAGTAATGAGCTCAGAGAATTGGTTACAGAGAGGATGGCATGAGGCCTGGTGCACGTGGAGCAAAAGAAGGAGGGTGTGCTGTGACTCCTAACCTTGTTCCACCATCCTGGCGCTGTCTCTGCTATCTCTGACTCACTCCCCTGCAGTTTCCCCTTTCAGCGACGTGTCTGACTCCCCACCATCTCTCACTTTTTCTACGTGTCCTCACCTGGGGCTCACTCGCTGCCCGTGCCCGCCGCCCCGGGCCCCGCCTCAAGCGTGGCGAGCTGCAGACGCACGCGGCGGGAGCCGGAGGCGGATGGCTGGGGCGCGCGGGCCGCCCTGCGCGCTGCGCGGAGACCGGCTGTGGTCCGGGGACTGGCGGTGGCGGGCGCCGACCAGCGGCGGGACAGCTTGCGCGCCAGGCGGGCAATCGCCGAGGGCCGCAGGCCGTAGTCGCGCTCCAGCTCCTGGCGCGAGATCTCGATGTTGCCGGTGTACCAGAGAATCCAGCCCAGCAGGCTCAAGAAGACCAGCAGCGCCCCGGAGTAGATGAGCAGGTCCCCGAAGTCACGGCCGCGCACCTGCAGCTGCGCGAACACTCCGGTCAGCAGCGCCGCCATGCCCGCCACGTCCAGGGCCACGGCCAGCAGCAGCGCCATGCGGCAGCGGCCCAGGCCGGCCGCTGGAGCCGGTGCGGGCGCGGGTGGCGACGAGGCGCCGGCCGCGGACGCCTGCGAGCCGCACACCGGTGACGCTGCCGCCATGGCCCTCGGTGGCCCGCCGCCTCCTGTTCCCCGACAGCGTCCCGGGGTGCGGCTGCCCGGGGCGGAGTTAGGGCTCGGCGCCAGGTGTGCCAGTGCCTGCACGGTCACCTGAGCTCACTGCCTGGACCTGGTGAGTCTCTCTGTGGCTCAGAGGTCTGGGAGGATCAGAGGCGCACGACCCATTGAGCAGCGCCAGGTGACTAGGGGCAAACTTCAGGGTGGCATAATGTAGCTAGATAGTGTTTCTATTTAGAGCCTGCCTCCCGAGGGCCACCTGTGCCACCAGGCCCATTGAACCGAAATGAGGATCCGAAACACAAAAAACGAGCACGCTGGGGATGTAGCTCGCTTGATAGAGTGCTTGCCTACCATGCTCGAAGCTCTTGATTGCATGCCCTGCACACAGCACACACACACACACACACACACACACACACACACACACACACACACACACACACACACACACACAAAGATTCTCTGGAGCACAGAATCCCTGTTAGTACTCAGATGTTAGTCTGACAAGACCTGCTCTCAAGTTCCTAGGCACAATTCCCGAAGTGCCCAGGAAAGGGATCCCTGAGGAGGTGGCATAGAATTTGTAGCTTTAGCCTGACAGTGGCGGGCCCTGCCTTTAGTCCCAGCACTTGGAGAGGCAGATCTCTGAGTTTAGGCCAACTTAGTCTACAGAAGAAGTTCCAGGACAGCCAGGGCAACACAGAGAAACCTTGTTTCATGGCAAAACAAACCAAAACTGTGGCCTTTTTGTAGAGGATAAATGCTTCTAGGAAAAACAATTTTTTTTCCTGCTCTGGAAGCTGATACCTGAAGATGGCTTTAACTTAGAATTTAATGGATATCGGCAGGGCACTCTGGAGCTGGGAGGCAGCATGGCACAAGCAAATCGTTGGCCCAAGCCATGGGGAACATTATGGGGAACCAACAGCTGTTACAGGAAAGTCCTGATCTTCCACACATCTACCCTTAGTTGAGTTCATTCTCCCCTGGGGTGGGAAACTTTGAGACAGTTCTGTCAAGGTTCTCCCAAGACTCTATAGTATCAGAGTTGGAGAAAACTCAGAATGATGGAGGAGAAAATAACATTTTCTACATTGATGTAACCGTTGGTACCTCTGTAAACAAACCATCCATGAGCTTGTAAATAACATAAAGGAAATTCACTGGGACACACACGCGCACACACACACACACAGATTAGCTGCAGTGGGAAAACGAAGTATATGTGAATATGGCCAAATATATACACATATGAAATTGTCATATAAATCCACCTTATGCATGATTAAATGCTAATAAAACATTAAAAATGACTGTGGTGGGCTAGAGAGATGGTTTAGTGGTTAAGAGCACTGACTGCTCTTCCAGAGGTCCTGAGTTCAATTCCCAGCAACCACATGGTGGCTCATAACCATCTGTAAAGGTATCTGATGCCCTCTTCTGGTGTGTCTGAAGACAGCTACAGTGTACTCATAACATTAAAAAAAAAAAAAAAAAAAAAGATTGTGGTGTAAATTGCCAGAGGACTGCCAGGATTGGCCAGGTATTGCTGAGGACAGACATGGAGTGTTTCTGCATAGACAGAACCAGGCATGAGAGAATAAAATTATTTAACATTGCAGGAGTACATTTTTAGATGGTCCACTGGGCACTGGTGTTTGTGTGTGGACAGTCAAGAAGAGTAATAGAGCCATCTGAAGACTCCACGCCAGAGCAAAGCTTCAAAATAGTTCATGCATCCATTTAAAGAACCAGTCTCGAGGAAGGAGTGATGGCTCAGAGGTTGAGGGCACTTACCACTCTCACAGAGGACCTAGGTTTGGTTACCAGCTCCACGAGGCAGCTCACAAATGCCTGTAACTCTAGTTCCTCGGGATCAATGGTTTCTTTTGGACTTGCATTTCACATATTAACAAAACACCTCTATACATCATAATTAAAAATAAATAAATCTGGGGTTGCAAAGATGACTCAGTGGTTAAGAGTATTGGATGCTCTTCCAGGGACTCAGGTTCTATTCCCAGCACCCACATGATGGTTCACAACTATCTTAACTGAATCTAGGCACCAGGCAAACACATAGCATCCATACATATATCCAGGCTTAGAAAGAAAGGAGGAAAGAAAGAAGGGAAGGAAGACAGACAGACTGACAGATAGAAAGAAACTAAAAAAGCAAGCCCTCATACATATTACAAAATAATTAAGTTGGGACTGGAGAGATGGATCAGCAGTTAACAGCACTAGCAGCATCTCCAGCCAACACTGGTTCAACTCTCAGTACCCACCAGGCAGTTCAGAACTGTAACTTTAATTCCAGGGTATACAACATCCTCAGACATACATACATGCAGGCAAAACGCCAATGTATAGTAAATAAGTAAACATAACATAAATCAGTCTCTTCCTTTTTTTTTTTTTTTTTTTTGGTTTTTCGAGACAGGGTTTCTCTGTGTAGCCCTGGCTGTCCTGGAACTTACTCTGAAGACCAGGCTGGCCTCGAACTCAGAAATCTACCTGCCTCTGCCTCCCAAGTGCTGGGATTAAATGCGTGCGCCACCACTGCCCGGCATAAGTCTTTAAAAATAAATAAATCTTAAAATCAATTAAGTCCCACGTAATGAGACATTTCTGGAATCCTCAATATTTGCATCCACGAGGCTGAGGCGGGAGAACCCGAGTTCAAAATCCTCTAGACAAGGGCGCAAACCCTTTTTTCAAAATATTTTTTAGTGCCCTCCATTTGTCAAGTGCTAATTGAACAGATCAAGGTGATGCGGCAGAGAATCAGTTCTCGGAATCTCTGCTTTTGGAAAGGAAAACACAGTCACGGAGTTCCGAAAACTTCCTAACCGCTTCATTGTGCCACCACGACGAGAACTCGCCGGGATCTACAGACGAAGATTTCCGAAAGTTCCCGAGTCAAAAAGACTCGGAGGCGGAACCCAAGGATCGGAGGAAGTTGGGTGGCGGACTTCAAACAGCGCCACGGAAGGAAGCGGAAATGCGTTGCCATTTTAAAGGTGTCGCCCCGCCTCTCGTGACTCTCTTTCCGTCTCCGGCCGCCGTAGAGAGAGGAGGTAAGTGTGAGTCCTCTGTCGGTCCCGCGTGGCCGCCATCTCGCGCCCACCGCCTCGGTCTCCAGCCTGTGTTTTCTCCCATTGTACCCAAGCGCCGTTCGTAGCCCTCATTCCCCGCCGGAAGTGGGGCTCAGCGTCCCTTCCCCGTCCTTTCTCAGTCTCTGCCGTCTTAGTTCGGCCTGCCTCCTTTGGTCCCTCATCCCGGCTTTGCAGAGCTCTTGCTCATTTTCTCCCAACGGTGCTAACGTTTACCTAGACGCCTCTCCACGGCTTGCTTCTCTATTTGACATCTTGGGCGTTGCCGGCTTTCTCCCCAGCCGCCGCCATGTCCGCGCATCTGCAATGGATGGTCGTTCGGAACTGCTCCAGTTTCTTGATCAAGAGGAATAAGCAGACGTACAGTACGGTAAGTGAGGCCCGTGTGGGGGGGGGCACTCTGGCTCTTTCGAGTATCCAGGCCGTAACTTGCCATCTTCTACACTTATTCCCCAGGAGCCCAATAATCTGAAGGCCCGAAACTCCTTCCGTTACAACGGGCTAATTCACCGCAAGACGGTCGGAGTGGAGCCCGCAGCTGATGGCAAAGGGGTCGTGGTAGTTATGAAACGCAGATCCGGTGAGCCTTTGCACACAATAGCTCTCCTTTTTTCCAGAGTTCCTGCCCTTCTTCTGACTTGCCGTCTGTGTAAGGTGATTTTTAAAGTCAGAAGTGGAGAAACTTAAAATACAGTTTCTCCATATAGACCTCAATGTCCTGGAACTCTATGTAGACCGGGCTAGGTCTCGAACTCAGAGAGCCGCCTGCCTCTGCTTTCTGAGTGCTGGATCAAAGGTGTGTGCTGCTATATCCCTGTTGTATCTGGGAGTTTCTAAAGAGGCATGGGTTTTTCTACAGACTTTGGATGAGACTGACCTATGATCACCCGGGGGGGGGGGGGGGGGTGCTGAATGGGCTGGTAGAAATACAGTTGAGTAAGGGTGAGTATGGTCTTCGGAAAGGCTGTGTGTTGATTCCTAGGCTTTCCTTACCAGGTCAGCGAAAGCCTGCCACTTCTTACGTGAGGACCACCATCAACAAGAATGCTCGGGCTACCCTCAGCAGCATCAGGCACATGATCCGAAAGAACAAGTACCGCCCTGATCTTCGTATGGTGAGTGATGGATGGATCCTTAAGGCAGGAGGGTAGCTGGTACTTCCCCTTGGGACTGGATGCAGGCCTGGGTACTTGACTCTGCCTAACTGGAGCTAGACTGGACTCTTCTGACTCCCCAGCCTTAGGACAGCCTCCCTGTAGTCCTAGGAAACAGGCAGCAGCAAGTGGGAGTGTCTTTTGAGTTTGTGGGCTAAGTTCCTTATCCTGTCCTCAGGCGGCCATCCGCAGGGCCAGTGCCATCCTTCGAAGCCAGAAGCCTGTGGTGGTGAAGAGGAAACGGACCCGCCCCACCAAGAGCTCCTGAGCCCCATGCCCAGAAGCAATAAAGAGTCCAGTGACTTGTTCTACCACCTCGGCTAGGCCTCCTTGTTTTGTGGTCATTGAGCTGTGGGTCTGCATTTGTATTTAGTTGTGACATCAAAACTAGAGTTAGGACTTGTTCATCTGAAGTGGGGGTTGTTGGGGCTACACATATGGGGAACAGAGAGGCAGTTCAAATGTTTCCTAGGTTGTGAGCATGTGAAGAATTAGTCACCTCCTGGAAGCATATAGGCTGAAAAGCTGTTCACAGGGCCATCTGGGTACCAATAGGAGTGAAAACACTGGGCTGAGGTGGAGGATGATTACGTTGATTTCCGTAGAAACGGGAGTGGGGGTAAATGATGTCTGGGTTCTTAGCTGACTGTCAGATATCCTGACTTGAGGCTGTTTTATCAGATCTTAGTCCACTGACCCAGATAAGCCTCCAGTCTTAGTTGATATGCCCTGTGGAGTCAGTTCTACCACATTAATGTGGGCTCTGGGAACAAATTCAAGTCCCCAGGCCTGGGCAGCAAGAAGCCTTTACCTACTGAAACATCTGCCAGTTGTAGCTTTTGCATTTAAAAAAAATTTTTTTTGGGGGGGGGGGGGGGACAGGGTTTCCTGGCTGTCCAGCTCTGTAGACCAGTCTGGCCTTCAGCTCAAAAATCCACCTGTCCCTGCCTCCCAAATGCTGTGATTTAAAGGTGTGTGCCACCACTGCCCAGCAGCTTTTGCATTTTTGAATGGGTCCTATTCATACGGTGCCTACAGCTCTCCTTTGGGACATCTGAAGCTGTCAGAAACAGTAGCATGTCTTGTATAGTGTGCTGTTTCCATTTTGTTTTGATTTTGCATACATAGTCTGGAAAAACTGAACATAAGCACGTAGAAATGGAAGAGGCAGGCATGAGGGGGCTGAATAGAGAGCTTAAAGGTTAAGAGGTTCTTCCAGAGGATCCAGGTTTGATTTCCAGGAGCCACATGGCATCTCACAACCACCTATAATTCCAGTTCCAGAGGATCTGACACCCTCTTCTGGCCCAGACAAAAAAGTGGTATATAGACATACATGCAGGCAAAATACCAATAACATTTTTTAAAAGTGCAAAAATAACTGGTATCATTCTCTTCTAGCTCCTGCTCTCCCTTCCTCCTTGATACAATCTGTGGCTTTGTCATTTGGGCTGGCCTACAATTTGAGATCCTCTTGTCATCAGTCTGATGAATTCTGATGGGATTATAAATGTGTGCACCATACAGTGATATTTATACCTTTTAAGAGAACAATCAAGTTTCATGTATAATCCCAGTACTTGGGAGACCAAAGCAATATAGTGTGTGTGTGTGTATGTGCAATGCGTATATACCTGGTACCTGCAGAGGTGAAAGGACGTTGGATATCCTGGAATTGGAGCTAGAGATGGTTGTAAATTGCCATGTCAGTGCTGGGAATTGAACCTGAATCCTCTGGAAGAAAAGACAGTGTTCTTAAATGCTCTCTCTGCAGTCTCCTGATGCAACTTTTATGCCTTAGGAATATATGCTTAGAAAATTATTGCACATGCTTGGTAGTTGTGGTACACACCTTTAGTCCCAGTATTTTGGGAGTCAGGCAGGTGGAGCTCTTAAATTCAAGGGCAGACTAGTCTACAGAGTGATTTCCAGGACAACCAGGGCTACACAGAGAAAGTCTGTCTTGAAAAGCCAAAAACAACAAGAAAAACTCTATTTGTGTATATGTGTTAGTGTGCATGCCATGATACGTATGTAGAGGTTAAAGGACAAATTACTGGATTTTAATTTTCTTCATATCGGATCCCAGGGATACAACTCATAGGCTTGACGACAAGTGCCTATACCAGCTGAACCAACTTGCTAGCTCAACTTATGTATGATTTGTTTATTAAGTCTTTGAACTTCTGACCCTACTGCCTCCACCTCCTGAGTGCAGGCATTACAGGGATGTAGCACTACACCCAGTTTCATTGCAGTATTGGGGTCTGAACCTCTAGGGCCTTTCAATACGAGGCAAGTCCTCTATCAGCATTACATCTCTAGCTCTTGCTTCACTTTTTGTTTTGTTTTTTGAGGCTTTACTTCTTTTTTTGTTTTTGTTTTTTTTTGAGACAGGGTTTCTCTATGTAGCCCTGGCTGTCCTGGAACTCACTCTGTAGACCAGGCTGGCCTCGAACTCAGAAATCTGCCTGCCTCTGCCTCCCAAGTACTGGGATTAAAGGCGTGCGCCACTACTGCCCAGCATTACTTATTTTTAACTATACTTTCTAAATGTTTTTCTTGCAATGCTAGCTGGAGATTGAACCCAGGGCTTTGAGAGTGCTATTCAAGTGCTAACTACATGTTAATGATTTATTTATTTCAGAATCTCACCATATACTCCCTGCTGGCATGGAACTCAGTGTATAGTCCAGGCTCAAACTCAAGAGATTAGCTTACTTATGCTTCTCTGGCACTGGGATTGAACGTGTATGCCACTAAGTCTGCCTCTTCCTTGGTTTGAGACAGGATTTTACTAAGTTGCCCTGTGGCGAAATGAAAAGGCTTGCTGGGCTCTATAGCATCTTCCTGTCCTGGTAGCTAGGATCACAAGGCTGGTCCACTAGGCCTAGGAATTTTAGGTTGTTTGTTTGTTAGTGTTTGTTTTTAAAGACAGGGTCTCTCTATATTATCCTGGCTGTCCTCAAGCTCCATATATAGACAAGGCTGGCCTCTTGCTTCTGCCTCCTGAATGCTGGAATGAGGAATGTGCCCTATTATACTTTTGTTGTGTTATTTGTTTTTCTAGACAGTTTCTTTATGTAGCCCTTTCTGTCCTAAAACTCACTCTGTAAACCAGGCTGGCCTTGAACTCAGAGATCTGCTTCCTTCTGCTGAAGTGCTGGCATTAAAGGCATGTACCAGCACCCAGCAAGCCTTTTCATTTTTTAAAAACTATTTTATGTGTGTCCAGTCTGTAACTCCAGTTGTAGGAGGTCTGACAGCCTCTGCTGACCTGTTTGGGCATATACAAACACAAATGCAGGCACAATATTCACATACATAAAATAAAAATTCAATCTGGAGCTGTAGAGATGGCTTAGTGGTTAAGAGCTCCAGCTGTGTTTCCAGAGGGCCTGGGCTAAATTCTGAGTACCTACATGACATCTCACAACTGTTAGACTCAGGGGATTCAATGTCCTGCACTGGCACCTTCTGGCAGCAAACCCACACCATAAAAGTAAAATCTAAAAGAATAATTTTTTTTTGAGACAGAGTCTTACTATGTAGCTCTGGCTGTCCTGGAACTCACTGTGTAGACCAAGCTGGCCTCAGACTTAGACACCTGCCTGCCTCTTCTAAGTGCTGGGATTAAAGATAAGTATCATTATGCTTGCCCCCACACCGCCACCCAAAAATTTTAAAATAAAAACATACATATATGATCAATACTAAATCATTTTTTAAAAGTAGCATCAGTAGATGGGACTCTAAGGCTGTTGGTTATGTAGCCTAAGTAGTTTAGAGGCCTCTTTCTGATATGCTCTCTGGCTGTCCCGGAACTCAGAGGCCTCTGCCTCTGCCAACAGAGTCCTGAGATTAAAGGTATGTGCCACCATGCCTGGCCCTTAACTATTTTGTTTTGTTTTTCGAGACAGGGTTTCTCTGTGTAGTCCTGGCTGTCCTGGAACTCACTCTGTAGACCAGGCTGGCCTTGAACTCAGAAATCCACCTGCCTCTGCCTCCCAAGTGCTGAGATTAAAGGCATGCGCCACCACTGCCTGGCGGCCCTTAAATTACATTTACTTGTTTGTGTGTGGAAGTCAGAAGAACAACCCGTAGGAGTTAATTCTCTCCTTCCGACTTGTGGGTTCTGGAATTGAACTGGTTCAAACTCAAGGTTGTCCAGACTGGCTACAATTTGTTTTGACCCACTAAGTTACCTAGTCAGCCCAATAGGGGTTTTTCCAGTACTCGGGATTGAACCCAGGCTTCCCTGTGCTGTCCTAATGTACCTGAGTGTTGTAGCAGCTCCTATCTTTTTCTGCCCTCCGCTCTGCCCCTCCCCTCCCCTCCCCTTCCCTCCCCTCTGTTCTCTGTCATTAAGAAACCCAAGCTGGCCTAGGCCTAGAACTCATTCTGTAGCCCAGGCAGTCCTCAAACTCAACCTACCCCCTACACAAGCCTGTGTTACTACCGTAGGAACAACTCCAGTCTGGTCCTTGATATTCAGAGTTTACGTTGAGTAAGTTTGGGCTAGAGATGAAGCTAAGATGGTAGAGTGCCTAGCATGTATGTCAAGTTTTCCAACAACCATGAACTGGGTACAGTGGCACGCTCAGACTTCATTCCAGCACTGAGAAGATGGAGGAAGGGAGCACTATCAAAAGTTCGAAGCCACCCTTGCCTACATAGCAAGCTTAAAGCCACTATGGGTTATAGGGATCTTGTCTTTAGGTCAATTTCAGTTCAATTTCTTTTTTTTTTTTAAGATTTATTTATTTTTATACATTTGAATACACGGACTTCAGACACATCAGAAGAGGGTACAGGATCTTATTACAGATGTTTGTGAGCCACCATGTGGTTGCTGGGAGTTAAACTCAGGACCTCTGGAAGAGCAGCCATTGCTCTTAAGTGCTAAGCCATCTCTCCAGCCCCTTCAGTTCAATTTCTTATACATGATGCAATTTTACAACATGCAGTTGTATTACTACCTGTCTCCTCCCACCCCAGTACTGAGGATTGAACACAAGGCCTCATACATGTTAATCAAGCATTCTACCACTGTGCTACATCCAATTTTTTTCTTTTAAATTGTATTTGCATTGGTGATATCTCCATGTATGTCTGAGGGTGTCCGATCCCCTGGAACTGGAATTAGTTTTGAACCCATGTGCATGCTGGCATTTGAACCTGGGTCTTACCTAATCCTCTGATTTTCCCCACCACTTGGTTATCTTTTTTTTTTTATTTATATGAGTACACTGTTGTTCTTATCAGACACACCAGAAAAGGGCATTGGATTCCACTACAGACCACTACAGTGGTTGTGAGCCACCATGTGGGTGCTGGGAATTGAACTCAGGACCTCTGGAAGAGCAGTCAGTGCTCTTAACCACTGAGCTATCTGTCCAGCCCACTTGGTTATCTTACAATTCAATTCTAGTAGTACCCAGGTCAAGAGCTGATTTTGCACAAGACCATCTGACTTCAGAAAGCAATCCTGATACTCAGTGATTTGCTGTTCTAACTTATAAAACTCAGTAAAGAAAATTATTACTGGCTTTTTAGATATAAAACACAACCAAGCTGGGCAAAGGCAAGTAGATCTTTGAATTTGAGGCTATCTTGATCTACACAGCAAGTTGCAGGCCATCCAGGACGGCAGTGAGACTTTGTCTCAAAAAATCAGATGCCCAAGAAGCCCACCCAGAACCAGCAGGACATGGTGGCACATGCATATAATCCCAATATTAGAGCTACGACAGGAGACTTACCAAGGTTGAGGCCATCCAGGGTACATTGTGAAGTCCTATAAGAAGGATCTCACACCACAAAATGAGGTGCCTGAAATCCCAAGGGGTTTGGAAAAGGTATATTTTAATCACAGCAACAGTTTTTTCCATTAAGTTGAATGTATTCTTTCAGAATGCCTGCTTCTCTTATGGACACTTTACACTAAACTTGTCCTTGAGATTTCTTGGGTCAGTTCTATTAATTTGGTCAGAAAATATTTTTTTAAAGAGTTTTTTTTTAATTTTATGTGAGTACACTGTCCCTGAGCCATCTCTCCAGCCCCTGAAAATATTACAGTCCTTTGTAGGCATACATTTTTTGCAGCCTACTTTTAATAAGAGTTCAACCTGTTCTCTAGCCCACCACCAGCAGAGGTAGTGGAAGAGAAAAGTTATTAGGGTATGGGGGAAGGGAAGTGGATGCGTTCAGCAATAGTTTTTTGGGGACCGAGCTTGATCAGTCCTGTAGCAAACACCAATTACTACTCAGCATCTTCAAACCAGTCCTCTAGGCCAGCTGCTATCATACATGAACCTGCAGCTATGGGTCAGTCCTTTCAGCAGGTAGACACCAGGCATGAACCAGAAGCTATAGGTTCAATCCTGAAGAAGCCACAAGGTTTGCCAACTGGCCTGAGGCAAGGCCTCAGAAGCTGCAAGCAGTTCTTGGGTGCGATTCTCTATGGTGTCACCACTAGTGGAGATCAACATGCCATGGAGAACCAATATGTGCATGTCCTTACTGAAGAATAGAGAGGCAGAGCAAACCAAACCAAGGCTCAGTACTGTCTGTGGGGTCATGTTTTAATATTCCATGACAGATCCTTTATGTGCTTGCTATACCAAAACATCCTTTCACCTAGCTGCCCCAGCAAAGTATTACCTCATATAACTTTCCAAAGAAACTAGAAGTTTCCACTGCAGTACTTTAGATTTGTTACCACACTTCTTAATTCTGATGGCCAAAGCTCTTGGTTTTGTTTTACTTACATAAAATGCATCCTTCCCTTTTTGAAGCTTTTTGTGTGTGTTAAATCCTCTAGAGCTGGAGTTTTAGGCAGTTGTGCCAGGAACTGAATACCACTGAAAAGAGCCCCATATACTCAACACTTGAGCTATTCACACTCGCGCACACACACCCTTAACGACAAAACTAGTTCAAATTACCTAAGGATATTAACAGAAAGCATATACTGCCCTCTAGTGCACAGACTCAGAATCTCTTCCACTTAGGTTACAACAGAACTCAAAACTGACAGGTTATCACTCCCATTAGTGGCTCTGGATTTCAAATTAAGTATCTGGAGGGGTTTTGCTTGTTTTAAATGTTCACATGTTTTGCTTGATTGTATGTCCTGTTCACAATCCATGTGCCTAGTACTGATGAAGGTCAGAAGAGGTAACTGGAGTTCCTGAAACTTAGTTGTAAACTGTTAATGGGTGCTGACAATCAAACCCAGGTCCTTTGCCAGAGCCAACAGTAACTCTTTCTGAGCCATCTCCCCAGCCTCTCAGTATCTGAAGTTTTGACCTAACTAGAGTAAAAGCCTTATTCAGTCCTGATAGGCTAATGTGGTAGGTAGGGTAGCTCCTAGAAGAGTCCTAGTGCTACAAGAACTGAATTTAAATGGGCATAGTAGAGTATGCCTTTAGTCTCAGCAACCAGAGGCAGAGTCAGGTAGGTCTCTGAGGTCAAGGCCAACTTGACCTATATACTCAAGTTCTAGGCCAGCCATAACTACACAATAAGACCAAAACAAAAACAAACAAAAAAACAGTATTGCCCTGGGCAGTGGTGGTGCACGCCTTTAATCCCAGCACTTGGGAGGCAGAGGCAGGTAGATTTCTGAGTTTGAGGCCAGCCTGGTCTACAGAGTGAGTTCCAGGACTACACAGAGAAACCCTATCTAGAAAAAACAAAACAAACAAACAAAAAACAAACAATATTGCAATGAGCTAATCTCCCTCCCAAGAAGGCCAGCAGACACTTCATTTTGACCTGTAAAACCCTAAGGAGACAAAACTCGAGCATGTCTTCTTTCAAGGCATGTTTTGGCTTTTACAGTTTAAAACAGAACAATCCACAAGGTGCAGGCTAATATAACCCGGGGGCGGGGTGGGGGGGGGTAGGACACAAGACATTTAAAGCTAGAACTGGGATGAGATGTTACATAGAAAATATATAACTTTGCCCCAATTCAGGACCAGATTAAGACTGTTTAGAGCAGTTCTCAAACCTATGGGTCTTTGATCGCTAGGCAAACTTGTCTTCAAAAATATTTTTTACATCATAGCAACAAAATTACAGTTAGAACCACTGGTCTAGAGGGAATAGATTGTGGGTTCCTGCTCCAGCTTAGATTCTAAGCCCCACTCCACAAATTCTAACTGGAGCAAGTGGACTGGGGACAGAACAATGCCAGCTGCTCTAAGCCACAATACAGACAGAGGTTCTAGACGCTTCAGGCATAGAAACTGCTTTTCCAACTTTTTATTTAGAAAACCAAATCCAGGTTCTGGTGCCCCCCCAACTCCCTCCCCCACCCCAGCCATAATTTAAATAACTTAGAGACAGAGTGGGAGGGGACAGAAAAGAAGGGAGGAATGGAGAGAGAAGAGCCCCACTACAGTCGTCTCAGCGCTCGCTTCTTGTCCAACTTTTTCTTGGCTGCCAGCTTCTTATCTCGCTCACCTGCATGTTTCTTGGCCATGGGACCCTCAGCTCCTCCTAGAACCCCTGGGGTCATAGGGTCAGTGGAGGAGGCTGAAGCCCCACTGCCCAGGTCCCGGGTAGCCTCAGCCCTCCCGCTGCTGGTGCTACATGCACCCCCATGAATTTCTGTGAGCAGACGGGCCCGGGCAGCATACTCTTCATAGTTCTCCAAAAGCAAGCGGCCTGCCTCCTCATTGAGTGCAGACTCTGGGTTAGGGTGGATCAGCAGGCACTTGATGGTCTGTGAAGAAAGGGTCTACGGTCAGGAAGGCTTGTCTAGCTTCATGGTCACCACACTGGCTCTTCTTTTCATCTCTAAATCAGCTCCCTCAGATCAGGACCAGTCTGCTAGCATCCTTATTCATTTAAGTCACCCTCAAAGGCTGCTTTCCTGTTACTACAAGTACTTCAAGGGACCAATGCCATGTAAGTGCAGTCTGACGTTGCCAGAGGCCCTTCCCTAAAGAAGCTCATTATCTGCTCCAGCCAGTTTTCTGTAGCTAATGTGGATTTGACCTTATTTCTACAGGTGAACATAAGTTCAGCAGTCCTTCCTAATCAGGTGGGAAATTACTCAAGGGCACTTAGCATTGGAAAACTTATATTTGTAACAGGCCCCAAAGCAGAGCCAATAGCCATCTAGCATTCCCAGTACTTTGGATAGAACCAAGTTCAACCAACATCCAGGGTGGAAGGCAAACAGGAAAGATTTTTGAGGTTGTTTACCTTGGAGCTTAATTCTTCCCAAATGCCTTGAAGGAAACCCCAATTCTCTATCTTCACAACCATCAGCCCTAGAGGCTCATTAAGAATTTAAAAAAAAAAAAAAACCCTATGGGAGCTGCACAGGAGGCACCAGGTGACCTTACTTTAAGTGGCCTTTAGAGACCTTGGAGCACTGGCCTAGATCAGTTACTGCCACTTCAACTGACTAGGGAAAACTATGATACAGTCCTGTACATAGAAGATGCCGAATAGTGTCCCACAAAATGACCCAGGCAGTGTGATTACTCCCCAGGTTAAAAAAACACTAGTATAGAAAGACAATTTTGAATTAAAAATGGTGGTGATGGTTACATTATCACAGTGCAACAATCAACAAAACAAAAAACTACTACAAGAAAACCTACTCAGCTGAGTAGGGTGACACAGTCTTGTAAACCTAGCTTTTGGGAGTTTTTTCTCATTAACCCACTTGCTTGGGTCAAAAAATATAATAGCCGTGGCTGGATAAAATATCAATGCAAGTTTGGGCTTCTAAAACTCACTTTTAAATGGAAACTTATGTATGGTATGTAAATAAGAGTCTCTAAACCACACATCGCTCTCTACCTTCTACAAAACCATCCTATCATACAAACTAAGCTCACAGTTGTTGAATGTCAAGGTCTCTTCCTTGATACTGCAGAACAGGCAACCCTTCCATTATTTTCCAGAAAAGCTGAAAACTTATTTCTATTTGACTCTGCCCCCTACTATTCCACAGCTGATTTGTAAAAACTAGACAAAGTACCGTAGCTGAAACTCACCAGCAGCACATGCCGTATGCCCAACTCAGCCGTCCAATCCCTCTTGAGCACGTTGACACAGATCTCGCCATTAGGGCCCACATTTGGGTGGAAGATTTTAGTCAGGAAGTAGCCCTTGGGCGGGGATGCAGGGAAGTCCTTCCCCAGTAGGAGCTTCATCCGGAACAGACCTCCAGCATAAGGAGTCCCTTCTGGAGAAGAGGAAAAGGGGTTGCTTTACTATATCCTAACATCCTTCAACATTGCAAAGACCAGTTTCCTTGGGTCTGGTTGAGGCAGATAGTCTGTCAATCCCCCCACCAGGCTGAGGAAATTTAGGGGAACAAGGAACAGTTTCCTAGGTACTATAAGCAACATCTCTCTATACTATATTATATGCCTTATCCTATAGTCCACACACCCAATTCCTGTTATCTGTTTTGCCACTCTATAGGACAAAGGGACCCAACCCACCAACTTTTCCTGCAAACCATTTCCCAAGCCTTTCCCCATCCTCATGAGAGGCGTGTTTTCACTTACCTACTTGCTTGGGTCAAAAGTGGTAATCACAGATGATCTACCAGTGGGCAGTTGCTACACTAGCTAACAGTAGACCAGGTAGACATCTTCTACACCCCCAGCATTATAGACCAGTCACTTGATTTTGAAACTGATTTTAGCTGACTTTGTAGAAATTCAGTTGACAAATGAGGTCTGAAAAATCTAAGTGGCTTACTTAATACATACAAATCAACTTATTACCACTGTTTCCCTCATAATGCTTTCTCATTTAGTCTTGTTTACTCTGACACTTGACAGTTGACTGATTAGTGTTTCAGATTATCCTCAGGTCTCTGGAAAGTCACACTTGACAGTCTTAACCCAAGCCTAAGCAAAAGCCCACACTTTGTCACCAGCACCTGAGAGGTTGAATCCTGTTTGTTCCACAGACACACGACAGAAGAAATCTAGTCTAGAAATCTAGAAATCTAGTGGCTCCTCCCTTCCGTGCCCACACTCACCAGGGCCCTCGATGGTAACCTGCAGGTCCGTGAGATCCTCCTCATTGGGAAAGACTTTAATGCCATCAGGTGGGTCTGCTGTCAGTGTTGTCACCTCCTTGTAGACTAGGCGGATGATGTGGGGAGGCAAATTCTCTACATTGGAGTTCTAGGCACGGAGGGAAAAGGAGAGTGAGCAGTCCTAAATAGCTGGGATTAAGGATGATGGATACAGAACCCAGACTTTAGAGGTTCGAGGTCGTCAATCACTGCCAAGCAACTAGACCTAGGATGCTTCAGGCCGTTGCCTCAAGGCTGACCGGCCCAAACAAACATGACGGTGTCTGAGAAGATAGTATGTGGCTCGTCGTACCCGAACCTCCCAAAACCGCGCATGGGTCCACTACTGATTCCAGGTGGGCCTGAGGCCTAGCCGGAGCCCTTCCCCTACTTAGCATTGAAACACCCTCCCCCCCAGCCAAAAATCAATAAAGAAAAAGCCTGGACGAAATGGCGGCGGGATGTCTTGCTCCTGAAAACACCCATGGGCGGGCCACAAGGCGCCCAAAGCCCTCCCCAAGGTTCCGAGGGCCGCCTGGCCTCCTGCACCGTCTGTAGAAAGGCCCTGGGGCCGACTCATGGCCCCAGACGTCCAGCCGTGCCACCAAAGCACTCGGAAGCTGGCCAGAAAACACTTGGGACGCCGCAGTCGCCTCCTCTGCCAGAGTCCCCAACCGCCCCTCAGGCCTCCCGCGTCACTCACCATGACTTCAGCCGGCCGGGGGCGGGTCCCCCCGGCCCCCTTCCTGCACTCCTCGGACCGCCGGCCGGGGCGGGGGGCCCAACTGCCGGCCGCTTTGGCCCTAGCGAGGCCCCCGAGGCCCCGCTCCGCTCCTCACTAACTCCGCCGCCCGCTACAAAACGCTTGCAACGTTACGTCGGCCCGTCCGTACTAAGCCGGCCGCGCGCTCAACACCGCACTTTTATAGTAACTCGCAGGCCCCGCCCCTCACGGCACGTCTCCACCGCGTACGTCAACGCGCACGTTGATTGGCGGTCAACGCGCTTTCCCCGGCTCTTCTCGGAGTACGGGCTGAAGTTCGAACCCAGTTCGTGAGGAGAGCTATGCAATGAGGGCTCATGCCGGCTGAGGAGTAGACCTGGGAGAACCAAGTGGCTAAAAACCCAGAGCAGAGAGAAAGGGGGAACCCGCGGAGGCGACGCGGCTGCTGATTGGACCGTTTGAATGAGACGCCGCCATGACTGTGGGTGCGCGCGCGCGCTCCGGCCGGGAGAAAGACGCGCACGCGACTAACGGTTAGCCAAGGGAAGGGGCGGAGCGAGGGAAGGCGGGACTGGAGGGGTTAATGGAGTGACGGAAGGGGCCTTGACCAATAAAGAGGGGCGGTCGCGAATTGTGGGGCGGGTAGAAGTGGAGGGCTACTAATGGGAAGCCAGTTCTGTGATAGACTCCACCCCTGACCAATGAAATGTCTCAATTTCTTTTGTATACGCAAATGTAACGCTGGGATGTTGGCGACCTCGCCTTGGAAGGGCGGAAGTCCGTGTGTATTTGTCTATGTGGCGCCATTTTGTTCTGTGCTCCTGTTAGGTGGTAGGAAGCCCTCTATGTCAGGTTGGATGACTCTGAGGGCCTGGACTTCTGGTCCTCTAGCGTATGATTTGTGACCTTTGCCACCTTTAAGTTTCTTTAGTGTTAGTAAACTCTGGGATCCTTAGGGATGCCAGAGAAAGAAGTCAGGGAAGTCCCACGTTCTTATTGAGGGCTTTGTGACAGACCAATAGATCCCATACACTTGTGTTAAGTTTTTGAGAGACAGAATTTCATTTTGTAGCCATAACTGGCCTGGAACTCTTCCCCCCCTCCCCCCGGGGGTGAGGAGGTTGTTCTTTTGTTTTTTTTTGGCTTTTCAAGACAGGGTCTTTCAGTGCAGGCCTAGTTGTCCTTCCTGAAACTCAAGCAATAAATATACCAGGCTGGCCTGAACTCACAGAGATTACCTGCCTTTACTTCCTGAGATTAAAAGTGTATGCCACCACACCCTGGCCTCATTCCTTTTATATTCATCCTCTAGCCTATGGGATAGTGCTGCCTACATTTAGGGCATCTCTTCCCTCCCTCACCCTTAATTAACCTCCTGGACCTGTCATTACATATACTCCCAGAGGCTCTAACTAACCATGAAGTGTTAATCCAATTGTGACAGAATGGCGAGATCTAGAGAGAATTAAACTATCTCTAGGAATCCCATGCTGGAGAAAGAACAGACTGAAGCTTTGACCCCAGAGGAGTAGGACCTCATGTCCCAGGAATAGATTTCACAGTTCTGACAACTTGTCTCACAGCTAAATCGGCATAAGCATGTTTCCTGAGTCTTGTTTCATATTTTCTGTAAAATTGTACCTTTGCTAGAGGGAAAGCAGAAAGACACTAAGAACCCTCCTTCCTGACAAAATCTGGTCATAAATTTTAGGAAACCCATTTTCTTTCACCAATTCTTTTTTATTTTGATTTATTTAGTATGAGTGTATAAGTGTTTTGCCTGTATGTACACAGAATGCATACTTAGTGCCCAGGGAGTTTAGAAGAGAGTCATCAGATTCTCTGGAACTGGAGTTACTGATGGTTTGAACCACCATGTGGGTACTGGGAACTGAACTCAAGTCCTCTGTAAGAGCAGCAAGTGCTCTTAACCACCAAGCTACTTGTTCTGTCAGAACAGGGACCAAGGGTCGAGTCTTGTGAGAATACTCAAAGAAAATATAAGAGTCTTGTGATCTCTGTTTCATCAAAACATGGAATTGTTCTTGGAATGTGTTTTTGTATTCCAGTATTCCTCCCAGATGTAGCAGCTAGGAGTGAATTTGCTTCAGATTATCCCTATTGCTTGCTGATGTTATTCAATTAAATATTTAAATTCTACTTTATATGCATCTATGGAAAACAGGTTCTTGTTTTGTGTGGCTTGTTCTTGTGATTGTATACAGTCCAAACTCATAAGGCCTTTACTCCTGTGACCTTTCTTAACCCTCAGGGCATATAAGTCACCATTTCTCCACATGTGGGTTTTGACCCCTTTGAGTTGGGGGTTGAACAACCCTTTTACAGGGGTTGGAAAACACAGATACTTACATCATGATTCATAACAATAACAAAACAATAGTTATGAAGTACCAAGGAAAATAATTTTGTGGCTGAGGGTCACCACAACCTGAGGAGCTGTGTTAAAGGGTTGCAGCATTAGGAAGGTTGAGAACCACTGGTATAAATTGTCTGAGGCTCTGAATAAACTTGGCTATTGTATGAAACTTTAGTCTGCCTGATTTATTGGTTCCATTCTCCCAGGTCCCACTGCCTTTAGAGTAGACACAGTCCAGCCTCCTCATTTTACAGATTTTTGTCTTAAGGTTTTCTCCTGGTATGGAGATGAGCTACAGGCCTCAAGTTGACAGAACTAACCAATCCTGTTTGACTCCAGCATTACTAGTAAGCAAACAAAACAAAATTACATAGGGGTAACTATTCATGACTTTAGGTTAGGCAAGTTTCTTACACCTAATGCCAAAAACAGCAAAAGAAAAACAAATAAATCTGACTTCATCAAAACTAAAAATTCCATGTTCGGAGGATCAAAGTGAAAAGATACAGGTTGGGGTATGGCTCAGTGGTAGAGCACCTGCCTAGACTCTGCCAGTGAAGGGCTAGCAGTATGGCTCAGTGGGTAGATGGTCTGCCTATAATCCAGCAGCCTGGGCTACATGAGACTGTCTGAAAAAAGCCAAACCAAACAAGGTCAGGGATAAAGTACTCGCCTTGCAAGAATAAACTGATCTTAAATTCCATGAATCCATGTAAAAGCCAGGTACAGTAGCATGCATCTATAACCCCAGGCTAAAAGAGGAGATACCCAGAAGCTGGTAGGTCAGCTGGCCTGATGTATACAGCAGCAAAGAGGAGCCCCTGTTGCAAACACGGTGTAGGTGAGGGCTGACCCACGTACAGGTCATGCACACATAAGCCTGTGTTCAAACACAGGGACACGAACATATGAACATTCATCACACACACACACACACACACACACACACACACACACACACACACACAAATAATGACCTCACTTCCATCTGGTATGTTTTCACGTAAATGAGAAAAGTAACTAATGCAGAGGTTATGAATTGCTGTGAAAATTGGAGGTTTGGGAATGCTGACAGGGTGCTGTAGTAGTCTTAAATAGGGGAGATCTCACCGACAAGGCAACATTTGGAACTGGAGAGAGAGCTCTTGAAAAGGCCTCAGGTTTAGTTCTCAGCACCCACATCAGGCTGCCCACAACTGCCTGTAACTCCAGGTCCAGGGGATCCAGTGCCCTCTCTGGCCTCCTCAGGTACCAGCACACACTTACTATACATACATTTATGCAGGCACATACACATAAAGTAATTTTTTCAAAAAGAAGATGACATTGCCAGATAGTGGTGGTGCAAGCCTTTAATGCCAGCACTTGGGAGGCAGAGGCAGTTGGATCTCTGTGAGTTCGAGGCCAGCCTAGTCTACAGAGTGAGTTCCAGGACAGCCAGCTCTACACAGAGAAACCCTGTCTCAAAACAACAACAAAAAGATGCCATTTGATTTGAGAATTAAAAGATCCAAGGGAGGAAGTGGTATAAGAGTCTATAGGAAGGCTTTTGATGGCAGAGGAAACAGCTGGTATCAGGAGTGGGCCTGGATATTAGCAGTCTTCAAAGTGTGTAGCAATCCTGGACACTGTGTTGTTTTCGATTTCCTGTCTTCTCAGGGAGGCTGCATATCCTTTTGTTTGGTGCGTGGATTCTAGAAGGTTCTCTACACTATAGCAGCCTGAGTCTCTCTAAGCAGTCACTTACTGTCTTTCCACCTGTGCCTGCACCCCTGGGTAGGAAATAGACAGAAAGCCCTTGTCATCATGAGTGGAGGGGCTCCAGTGATTTATCAATATGTCAGTGGACCAGGTGCTCCCTCTAGTGACAAACCCGGAGCACAAGGCATAGGGTCTGCATTTGGTAACGCTTTTTTTTTTTTTTTTCTTCAAGACAGGTTTTCTTTTTATAGCCCTGGCTGTCCTGGAACTCACTCTGTAGACCAGGCTGGCCTCAAACTGAGAGATCCACCTGCCTCTGCCTCCCAAGTGCTGGGATCAAAGGGGACCGCCAATACCGAACATTGAGGCTTTCTTTTGGAGTTATAATGTCTCTGACGTAAATCAAAAGTAACCTCAGGAACTAGGGATAAGACTCAGTCAGTACAGTGTTCACCATGCAAGCATGAGAACCAGAGTTTGAGTCCCCAACACTCAGGGAAAAAGCCAGAAAAGCTGGCACTCATGTTTCATACCAGTACTGGGAAGGCAGTTTATCTAAACTTGACTGCTGGCCTCTACACTCATGCATATACATATACTGGAATGTTATACACACTCACAGGATTTGCAGTGGAATGCCTGGTATCCAATAGTAAGCAGCAGTAAAGAGTGCTCACTCTGCAGAGAACCTGCATGCAGGGGTCCACCATACACGAGGATGGAAGACAGGTGTGGACCCTGCAGGGTCAGTTTAAAGCCTGTTAGGGTAGGAGTGGTGACTTCTACCTTTCTTTCCCTTGATTGGTTGGCTCTTTCTCCAGGGGTGCAGGTGCCTTTGTGATTGGTTAGCTCATTCTCCAGGTGCAGGTGCCTTTGTGATTGGTTAGGCCTCTGGGGGATTTGGGGGATGTTTGCTGATTGACTATACTTGGCTCAAGCTAGGTGGTGGGGCAGCTTCCTGACTGGCTGCCTGTGGAGGGATGGTTTTTCCTGGAGTTGGCTTCTTCTGGACTTTTCCAGTTCTGGGAAACAGAAACTAGGGCTAGTCTCCCAAACTGCCAGTTTGCAGCCTGCCATGGAGTCAGCCTTGCTCTGGCTAACTCCATTCTCTCACAACAAAAGGTCTTCAAAACCCAGGCAGGGGATGTAGCTCTGGGTGGAGTGCTTACCAGTCATATATGAAACCTTGGATTCAATCTTTAGCACCACATAAAAACGGTTGTAGAGCCAAGTGTGTGGTGCTCACCTTTGATCGAGGCACGCAGGAGGCAGAGAGGGCTGGGTCCCTGAGCTTGGGACAGTCTGGTCTACAGCCCAGGATAGCCAGGGTTACACAGCAAAACCCTGTCCCAACAAACAAACAAACGCCAAAAAAATAAATAAACCCTGCTGTGGTGGTGCACATGTATAATCAGAACATTCAGGCAGTAGAGGCAAGAAGATCCAGAGTTCAAGATCATCTTTGGCTACATGGTCAGTTTGAGACTAGCCTGGACTCCATGAGACCTTGTCTCAGAAAAAATCATAATAAAGCTTTGTGTGTGTGTGTGTGTTCTTGTTTATTCTAGACAGGTTTTCTCTATGTGGCCCTTGATATCCTGGAACTCACTCTGTAGACCAGGCTGGCCTTGAACTCACAGAGATCCACCTGGCTCTGCCTTGAGAGTGCTGGAATTAAAGGTGTATATTACTACCCCCTGTTAATAAAACTTTTTTTTGTAAAGAAAGAAGACAAGGGGGAAAAAAAGAATTACTTGAATGCTGGGCTTGTTGGCATGCCCAGCACTCAGGCAGGAGGACATCCTGGGCTGCTTGCAAGACCCTGTCTTGGGGCTGGAGAGATGGCTTAGCAGGTAGAAGCACTTGCTGTGCCATCATGAGGATCCATGAGCTCATGAGTTCAGATCCCAGCATGCAGGCGGCGCCTCTGTGGTGATGCTCTGAGGGACCTGACCTCTCCTCTGCTTGCCCGATGTGTACAGTGCTGGGGTTACAAGTGTGCACCACCACTTTTGCCTTTCCATGGTGCAGGACATCTGTCCATGTTAAAGTCTATCAGCTGTGGGAGTGTGCACACATGCACACATCTTTAAAAGAAAAAGACCCGTGGGCTGAAGAGATGACTCAGTAGTTAATAGCACTGGGTACTCTGCTCTTCTGGATGTCTTGAGTTCAATTCCCAGGAGCCACATGGTGGCTCACAACCATCTGTAATGAGATCCAAAGCCCTCTTCTGGTGTGCTGGCGTATGTGCAGACAAAACACACACACACACACACACACACATACACACACACAGTATAAAAATATTAAAAAACAAACCAAAACAAAGCAATGAGTTGAATTCACCAAATGATAAGGTAAGACAAGAAGAATATTCCTTAAAAGCATTATTTAAAAATAGCTCAGGGGGCTGGAGAGACAGCCCAGCGGTTAAGAGCACTGACTGCTCTTCCAGAGGTCCTGAGTTCAATTCCCAGCACCCACATGGTGGCTCACAACCATCTGTAATGGGATCCAATGCCCTCCTCTGGTGTGTCTGAAGACAGCTACAGTGTACTCATATACAAAAAAAAAAAGAAAAAAAAAAGAAAAAGGGGGCTGGAGAGATGGCTCAGCGGTTAAGAGCACTGACTGCTCTTCCAGAGGTCCTGAGTTCAAATCCCAGCAACCACAACCATCCGTAATGAGATTGGATGCCCTCTTCTGGTGTGTCAGAAGACAGCTACAGTGTACTCATAAGTAAAATAAAATAAAAATAGCTCAGTAGTTAAGAGCACATTCTGCTCTTCCAGAGGCCCTAAATTACATCCCAAGCACCCACACTGAGCAGCTCACAACTACTCCAGCTCTAGGGGATCTCCCCTCCCTTCTGGCCTCCTCAAATACTGCATCGTGTTGCCCAACTCACACACAGACACTTATATGTACACAGAATAATTAAAAATAAAAATCCTAGCTGGGCGGTGGTGGCACACACCTTTAATCCCAGCACTTGGGAGGTAGAGGCAGGCGTATTTCTGGGTTCGAGGCCAACCTGGTCTACAGAATGAGTTCCAAGACAGCCAGGACTACACAGAGAAACCCTGTCTCGAAAAAATAAAAATAAATAAAAATCCTAGCCAGACATGGCGGCACATACTTTTAAGCCTAGCACTTGGAAAGCAGAAGCAGGTGGATCTCTCAGTTCGAGGCCAGCCTGGTCTACAGAGTGAGTTCCAGGACAGCCAGGGCTATACAAAGAAACCCTGACTCAAAAAACCAAAGCAATAATAAATAAATACATAAATAAACATTTTTAATTTCATGTGTATGGGTATTTTGCCTGCATATATATCTGTGCGTCATGTGCACACAGTGGCCGAGGAGACCAGAAGAGGGCACTGGATCCTATACATCTGGAATTATAGACATTTTTGAAATGTCATATGGTTGCTGGGACTGGAACTGGACCAGGGTCTTTTGCAAGAGCACCCAGTGTTCTTTGTCACTAATTTAGAGACAGTGGAACCTGAGAGAATGGAACCGATTGATAAGGCGGACTAAAGCCTCAGGCAGTAGCCAACTTTATTCAGAGCCTCAGACAATTTATATCCCAAGAGTTAAAAAACGGATACCTGAGTAAAGTTTTCGAGAGTTCAGGCTGTATGCAATCACAAAGACAAGCCACACATGGTAAAAAAAAAAATTTCCATAGAGGCAATATAAAGAATAACTTAAACATCTACTTGAACAGCACCAGCAAGCAATAAAGAATAATCTGAAGCAAACTCACTCCTAGCCACTATACCTGTGAGGAACACGAAAATACGTTCCAAGAACAATTACATGCTTTGAAGAAACTGAAATCACAAGACTCTTGTTTCTTGGAGTGTTTTCACAGCACCCAGACGTCTCTTCACGTGACTTCATTCCTGGACCCTGTTCTGACATTCTTAACCATTGAACCATCTCTCCAGCCCCTTGTACAATGTTAAACTCTCTTGTTCTTCAGAATCATCTCCTGGGGCCTTACTGGGCCTCCAAGGGAATCTTTCTTGCCTGGGAAGAAAATTCCTGAAGGGACTTGGTAAAGCACAAACAGGTGAACTGGCCACATGGACACAGGGGATCTTTGACTTATTCTTGGAATGTCTGTAAGTCTGAGGTTCTCTGCAAAGACAAAGCTAAAGGGAGATGTAATTAGCCAGGCAGTGGTGGTGCACGCCTTTAATCCCAGCACCTGGGAGGCAGAGGCAGGTGGAGCTCTGTGAGTTTAAGGCTAGCCTAGTCTACAGAACTGATTCCAGGACAGCCAGGGCTATACAGAGAAACCCTGTCTCAAAAAAAAAATCAAATAAGTAAGTAAGTAAATAAATAAATAAATCAGAGGTGAAATAAAGGTGTAGATTTTAGAGGTTTACAAGACAACAGGTTAAGAATAGCTACTCAAAGACTGTGTTATTGACACTGTGGAGTTGGGAACTGGGAAAGATGGGTGTTAGGTTATAGAGGCAGAACCGCGAAGCTGCAGCAGACTTCTCTTTCTGCCCTTCCAGAGTGTGGTGTAGGAGGAGATGGCTCTTTTCCCTCCCTCCTCTCCACTGCTGCCTTTCTTTCTTCTATCTAATTTCCATTACATTCATGTATGTATGTGTGTGTATGTATGAATGTATGTATGTATATAATTTCGTACATGCATCCACGTTCACAGCATCCATGTGGAGGTCAGAGGACACCTTTCAGGAGCAGGTTATTGTCTTCACTCTGTGGGTACTAGGAGTCTAGTTCAGACGGTCATCAGGCTTGGTGGGCATCATCATGTGTGTGTGTGTGTGTGTGTGTGTGTGTTTCCAAGATAGGGTCTCATTATGTAGCTCTGGTTGTCCTGGAACTCACTCTGTACAACAGGCTGGCCTCCCGAATCCTGGTATTAAAGGTGTGCACCACTACTGCCCACTCAGTGGCCACCATCTTTATCAGCTGATCCATCTTCTTTTCTTCCTTTTTCTTTCTCTCCTTCTTTCCTTCCATCCCCTTCCTTCTATCCTTCACCCCTCCTTTGGTTTTTTAAAAATAAACAAACAAAACTTAGGTTTTTATGGGTATGAATGTTTTGCCTGCTTGCATGCTTGTGCACCACATGCATTCAGTACCCTCAGAGGCTGGAAGAGGATGTTGGATCCCCTGGAACTGGAGTTACAGATGGTGGTGAGCCACTGTGTGGTGTTGGAAACTGAACCTGGGTCCTCTGGATGAGCAGCCAGTGCTTTTAGCTCCCCTCCTTCTTCCCCTTCCCCTCCCCCTCCCCCTCTCCTTCTCCTTCCCTACCTCTCTCTCTCTCCCCTGTCCCTCTCCCTTCCTCCCTCTTCTCACCTTTAAAAAGGAAAAGAAAAGAAAGATGCACATTTAGGCCCAGCACTTGGGAGGCAGAGGCAGGCAGATCTCTGTTGAATTCAAACCCAGCCTTGTCGGGCGGTGGTGGTGCACGCCTTTAATCCCAGCACTTGGGAGGCAGAGACAGGCAGATTTCTGAGTTCAAGGCCAGCCTGGTCTACAGAGTGAGTTCCAGGACAGCCAGGGCTACACAGAGAAACCCTGTCTCGAAACACCCCCCCCCCCCCCCCCCCCCCCCGCCAAAAAAAAGGAAGTTATCAAAGCCAGCCTAGTCCACAAAGTGAGTTCCAGGAAAGCCAAGACTAAACAGGGAAACCCTGTCTTTTCCCCTACCTCACCCCAACTCCCCCAAAAAGTAAAAATAATGAAAGATTTATTTTATTTTGAATTGTTTGTTTTGTGTGTGTGTGAACATGGATCCGCATGTGTGTGCTCGCGCACACACACACACACACACACACACACACACACACAAGAGCAGATGCTCTGGTAAGCCAAAAGAGGGTGTTAGATTCTGGAGAACAGATTTTGTGAGCTGCTGGAGCCAAGCCATGGGGAGGGGGTGGGGCAGGTGGGAGATGGAGTGGAGTGGGGTATCTGGTGAAGAACAGCAATCCCCCTTACCTCCAGCCCCACTCCATCCATCCATCCTTTTCTTTTGGCTAGAGTTCGATGCATAGCCAAAAGTGACCTTGAACTTTTTGTACTGTTTTATTTGGGGGCAAGGTTTTGTTATGTAGTCTTGGCTGGCCTGTAAGCACTGTGTAGACCAGGCTGGCCTGAAGTCCCCCTTCCTGTACCTCCTGAATGCTGGTATTAAAGGTGCGTGCTATGGCTTGTGGGACTGACCTTGAACTTCTGATCCTCTGCCATCCACACTTCAAATATCAGGTTGACAGGCTCATGTCCCCATTCTTTCTTTTTCCAAATGTCATTGTATGTATGTATGTATGTATGTATGTATGTTTGTATGTATGTATGTATATTGCATGTGTCATGTATGTGTAGATGCAAGTATGCCACTGCATGTGTGGAGGTCGGACTATAACCTTTGGGTGTTAGTTTCTTCATTTCACCATGAAGGTTCCAGGGATCAAACTCAGGTTGTCAGGTTTGGTGGCATGAGCCTCTGTACACAGAACTGCCTCAGCAGCCTGCCTACTTTTTCTTACCTAACCACATCATCCTGAGGTGTTCCCTGTCATGTGTATCGGTCACAAAAAGACCATCTTCATTATTTTCTTCCAGATGACTTTTACTGTTCAATACTTTTTCTTTTTTCTCTCACTCTGTACCAAGCACAGAGAGTTGGGTACGTATAAGTTAAATATATGTTTGACATGACACTCTTGTATTATTAGATGAGGAAAAGCAGGTTACAGAGCGACCTATATATAGGAAGAGTGTTTTGTTGGGGGAAAATGTTTTGCATGTGGAAAGTTCTGGAAGGGAGCATAAAGATGCAAATGGCATCTGACTGACTGGCTGATGTCCCCTTGGCCCTCCCCTCCCTTCTCTGGATCCTCTCATCTGTCCCTCTCACAATCACTGTCATTGTCAGGGTGCATTTGGCTGCCAGGAACCGGAGCCCAATCAAGAGAGGCTTGTGGGAGAATTCAGGGACTTCCGAGGGCCATTTACTCCTCAAGAACAGGGACTTATTTGTGCTGTTCACTCAATTTTGTTGAATAAATCTGTGGGTTGGCATAACAAAAATATGAATCCAAGCTGGCTCCTTAGAGTCCCTAGCTAGGGCTAAGGGCTAGGTAGTTACTGCCTTCATACCATCTCAGCCCCTCTCTTTCTTACCCCTGGACTTCATGTTCCTTCTCTCCCTCCTTCCCTCTCTTTTGTCTCTGTTCATTTCTATCTCTGGTTTGTTTTGTGTGTGTGGGGGGCATGTTTAAGACAGAGACTTGCTATGTAGCCACGGCTGGACTGGTGGTAGACTATGTAGCCCAAGCTGGCTTTGATCATTCTTATGATTTTGTGTATGGGTTCCCGTGTGTGTGGAAGCCAGATCTCAACCCCACAGTGTCCTTCCTCAGGAGCTGCCCACTGGAGTTTGGGGGTTAAGCTAGTCAGCGTGCCCCTGGGATCCACCTGTTCCTATTTTTCCAGTGTCTCTCCTCCTGGCTTGGTGTACAGACGTTAGAGATTCAACTCAGGTCACCAGGCTTGGGTCCTGAACACCTTACTGATGATGCCATGTTCTCAGCTGACTTTACTGTATTTTATTAACGGGTCTCATGCAGCATAGGCTGGTGTTGAACCCCTGATCTCCACTTCATAAGTACTAAAATTCAAGGCATCTGCTGTATTTGTCTGGGCCTTGCCCTTTTGCTCTCAGTGATGGAATTATAGGCATATGCAGTGAGGCCCAGCCCTGCCTCTGCCTCTACCTTTCTCCCTCCAGCTTTTCTTCTAGGGTCACTTGCAAATAAATACTTTGAGGTAAGATGAAAGTATTTGCAGAGGCAAATAACTTAGTGACTACAAGGAGAGAACTTTCTTAAATTTTTCTACATCTAGTAATTAATTAACTAATTGTGTGTGTGTGTGTGTGTGTGTGACAGTTTGCAAATGTTGGCTCTCTCCTTCCACCATATGGATCCCAGGGATCACAGTCAGGTCATCAGACTTGACAGCAAAGGGCCTTTACTTGCTGAGCTACCTCACTGGCCCAAAATCTTTCTCAGGGTTCACAAGTAGATGCATGGGGGGCACCTCTCCCAAGCATGGCCTGCATCAAGCACCAGGACATAACTGTGGCTGTTGCCACACAAACGTGTGGTCATAGTTAACCTCAGTTGTCATCTTTACAATTTAGGACGAGGAAACCTCAGGTGAGAATTTCCTTCACCAGACTGGCCTATGGCTAGCTAGGTCTGTGAGGTATTTTCTTAATTGCTAATTGGTATCGGAGGGCTGTAGCTTTACATTTTTTTTTCAAACCTTATTTTTAATAACCGTTCTTAAGTGGTTAAAGAACCTTGTTTTTAGCCCATCCCCCACTCGAAGTAGTGGATAAGAGAGGATACAGGGTGGGGTTGGGGGGAAGTAGCCCCAATTAGAAAGGTCCTTTGGAGTAACTTCTGTCTGTGTTGTCTGGACATCACCAGTTCAGTTCACAGGTCAGCAGTGACAGCTCGATCCACTCACAAACGCTTCATAGATAACCAGCTGTCCAGTTCGGTAGAGTCAGGATAGCAAACAGGAATGGGCAGTGGTGGCATTACCTAGCAGAGACAGCCAGGCCTCAGTTTCAGCACCAGCCAGTTGGCAGGAGGGACCAGAAGGGACGCCAGGAGGAAGTTCTCAGCTGAGCTTCTCTCAGTGAGGTGAAGATCAGCAAAGACTTGAGACCAACAAGCACTGCACAGCTAACTTTATAAGCAAGCCACTCAGCCTCTGTCACTGTCCACTGAGTCCTTTTTATATTCCCTCCAAACATCACGTGTCCTCCACGAGTCTTGCCTCATCACGTCCATCTGTCTCAACTGACATCACTCTGTCGGTTGGTCCTAGTCCTCGGAAGTGCCAAGAAACTGCAGCACACCAGGCATGCTGGTGCAGTTTTGGTGCGTTTCTCTCTGGAGTCCTGACAAATGCAGCTCAACTATGCGTTGTAAGAAGGACCAACACATGTGTGTGAGTTATTGTAAGAAGGACCAACACGTGTGTGTGAGTTATTGTAAGAAGGACCAACACGTGTGTGTGAGTTATT
>NW_021604771.1:687981-712857 GCF_004785775.1 Grammomys surdaster | reverse complement strand
GTGTGTGAGTTATTGTAAGAAGGACCAACACGTGTGTGTGAGTTATTAGCAAAGAGTCCCTTTCATGTGCTCTCTTTAGCAGAACATCCTTTTTCCTGTGTCTGCTTCAGCAAAACATTCCTTCACAAGTCTGCCTTTCACCTGTGTCCACTTCAGGAAAACACGCCTTCATGGGTTTGCCCCAGCAAAAAACTATCCAACACAACTGACTTTCCAAAGAACTCTTAAGTTTCTACTTCAGAGGGCCAAGCTCATGGTGGGCCTGGGATGTATAAGAGAGCATGCTGAGGGAGCTGGAGAGATGGCTCGGCAGTTAAGAGCACCGGCTGCTCTCCCAGAGGTCCTGAGTTCAATTCCCAACAACCATATGGTGGCTCATGACCATGTATAATGTGATCTGATGCCTCCTTCTGGCACGCAGATGTACGTGCAGATAGAACACTCATATACATAAAATAAATAATCTTTAAATAAAAAAAAAAGCATGCTAAGCATGGCTAAAGCCAGCAAGCAGTATTCCTCCATGGCTTCTGCTTCTATCACTTCCTGCCTCCAGCTTCCTGCTCTGAGTTCCTGCTGTGACTATACCCTCAGTCATGGGTGTGGGAGCTACAAGCTGACACAACCCCTTTCCTCTCCACAGCAAGAGAACCCAACTAGAATGCAATTCAATGCATTGGATGAGAGGGAAACAGGCAGGGCAGTGCTCCACGGTTACATACAAACAGGCATCTCAAGGCATCCTGCCTTTCCACTCCCCCTTTGAATAGCATCCTTCAAAAGACTTATTGGTGTCAGGCTTGTTGGCATAGGCCTGTCATTCCAGCTAGTCAGAAGGATAATGTAGTGGATTGAAAGTACAAGGTGCTTGGGCTGAAGAGCAAGTTCAAAGCCAGCCTGGGCAACTTAGTGAATACCTGGCTCAAACAAATTATATTTTCTTATTTATTTATCTACTTATCTTTGTGTTTTCCTGACAGGGTTTCTCTCTGTAGGCTTGGTTGTCCTGGAACTCGTTCTGTAGGCCAGGCTGGTCTTGAACTCACAGAGATCCACCAGTCTCTGCTTCCTGAGTGTTGAGATTAAAGGAGCAGACCACCACTGCCCAGCTAAAAAATATTTTTAAAAGAAAGGGGGAGGGAAGGCTGGAATTATAGCTCACTGGTACAACACCTACTTAACATTCCTGAGGCTATCCATTCAATCCTTACTACTGCACATACAGGAACACACACACACACACACACACACACACACAGAGTAGATAAATATAATATTACAAATTAAAGGAGTTGGAGAGGTGGGTTAGTTGTTAAGAGCACTAGTTGATCTTGATCTTACAGAGGACCCTCACAACTGTCTGTAACTCCAGTTCTACAGGATCTGATCCCTTCTTCATGCACTAGGAATGCATGTGGTACACAAACATCTATGCAGGCAAAACACTCGTGTATGTATGTATGTATGTATGTATGTATGTATGTATATATCTCTGTGTGTGTGTCTGTGTGTCTGTTGTCCTTTATGAGAGTTGCCTTGGTCATGGTGTCTCTTTACAACAATCGAAACCTTAACTAAGACATATATAAAATTTTTAAAAAGAAAACAAAACCAAGAATTAAAAATCACATTAAAATGTCCCTTCCCTGACTCCTCAGCTTCATAGATCACAAGACAAGGGACATCTCTGAGCCTTTGGGAAACATTTTTAGAAGTTCCTCCCCTGACAAATGTTAGTGTGCCTTTGGCCAGACCTAGACTCTACCACACAGAGAGAGGAGGCCCCCAATTTCCCAGTGAAGAGGAGAGAAGAAAACCTTAAGACTAAAGATCAGGAAAACAGCTGTTTATTCCAAAACAAAAAACAACAACCCACCCCCAGCCAAGTGCCAGCTCCTCTTACTGTCCTCACCAGGAAGTTGAAGGTGAGTTCAGCACTGAGAGAAAGAGTGGGGAGGGAGAAATGGGGTTCAGAGGTGTGGAGGAACCTCTGGTGTGGCACTTTTGATCTTGTCTCTGACACCCCCTCTGCAGCCCCCAATCTGAAGGGGGCTTTTCTGCAGGGCAGTGCACGCCCTGCCCATGTGTGTTTGTTTGTGTTTATTGGGGAGCAGGGGGAGGGGAGGGGAAGACTCAGAAGGCCAGGTCCCAGCTCTGGAAGCATCGTGGTGATGGTGGGGGATGAGCAGAACAGGGCCTGCTGGCCCACCCTCAAGACCTCTCCCCACTATGGCTTTATTGAAATAAGAGGTCAAGATTCCAGGGTCAGGCAGGTGGAGGGTGGAGGCTGGGATAAGGAAGGAATTTAGGTGAGGGGAGGGAGGGATGGAGGGAAGGAGAGACCTGACAAACAAAAGCTGAAAGCTGAACCTCTCCAATGCTTGGGGGCTAAAGAACGCTGTGTGTTCCGTAAGAGTGTGAAGCACGCTTGAAGGGAGGCCCTAGAATGGATGGGGAGCCCACAGAGCATCTATTAGTTGGGAGACTGAAAACCTGGTGCTGGAGTTTAGGAAGATTGGTGGCAACCTCCTACTTTCCTCAGCATGGTGAGAGCCTGGCACCATCTATCCCATCCAGGCTCTGGGCAAGAAGGGATGGCCACAGAGGCCAATATTTGGTGGGTGAGGGAGGCATAAAAGGGAGAGGGCGGCCCAGAGGAGGGAGGAGAGCCCCCCTCCTCGCCTTAGGGGCTGGGAGGGGGGCATGTAGCCCTTTAAGAGTGGGGAACGGCCGCCCCCCTGAAACATGGCTATATGTACAGAGAACTGGGTATGGCGGGGTAAGATTGTGCACTGGGGTTAGGGACTCCCTGAAGCCCCTGGGTACTCCCTGGTATGTTAGGGAACGGGGCAAAGGAGCACCCTTGGCCTTTTCAGGTGAAGGTAGCAGGGGCCATTGCTCTCAGACAGACCTACCCCAGGAATAGGCCAGCAGGTGGTTTATTAGCTGTGGCATCTCCCACATCCTCTCTAAAGAGAGCTTAGCCCAAGCTAGCAAGTTCTGAGCCTGGTTGGGACCAAGTACCAGGGATGGAGTCGGGTAGGGCAGTGATGCCATCTAAGGGCTGGGAAGCTCCCCCTCTGCTGCTGCTGTGGAGAGGTCACCAAGATGACCCTGTCACCGATCAGATGGCTGGGCAAGGGACAGTGGTAATCCAAGAAGAGTTTGGATGCACTCACCAGTGAGTGGAAGGAGGCTGGCCAAGGCCAAGATTGTAGGTGAAGCTGATCCAGGTATCTGTTCAGATCAGGAATGAGGCAGTGACACATTAAGAAGGGCCAGAGTGGGGATGACATCCTCAGAGGGGGACAGCTGGCTCCACCCTAGTCCATTGGAAGGAATGGGAAATGGCCTGTTGTGCTGGTTCCCCTGAAGGGAGGAACTGTAAATGCCGTGAGACCCCAGAGGACAACTGAAACATAGCCTGTCACAGCATTTGGACCCTAAGGTGGTGGATCCTGGCAGATGGCACACAATTGCCACGGGTCCTGGAAGATGAGGACACATTGTTACAGATCCTGGATGGTGATGACATATAGTTTTACATGGATTCTGGGAGAGGATGGTGGCACCATGGCTGAAGTGCACTCTGGGAAATAATGACATTATTTGGTGTCATGGGTCCAGGGAGGTGAGGTGATGACAACTATGGTTACGGTAGACTCTAGAGATAATGATGTCACTGGACTTCAGAGACCCTAAGTCATGGCGACACTGGGGTTAAAGTGGGTCCTGGGACATGATACCATTGGCTATGATGGCAGCTTGGAGGTGATAACGCCATGGTCACAGTAACTCCTGATGAGTCGTGATAGGACATGACTGATGGGTCCAGAGAGGTGACAGAATGATGGTTCTCATTGTATATGATACCTGTGACACTATTAGATGGACCCTAGGATGTAACAATTCATGATCACAAGAATCCAGGGACACCACAGTTGGGGTGGATTTTATGAAGTGGTGACATCATAGCTGTGGTGGCTACTGAGACGTGAAGACATGGTTAAAGAGGGTCCTGGGAGGTGACACTGCAATTATAAGGAATTATGAGGAACACTGGCTCTACCAGTCCTAACCAGCCCTGGTAGAGAGTGCCACCAGGAGGCCTAATGGATTTTGGGGAAGTAAGGACATCATCATCCTTGGCACAGCTTGGGAGACAAGGACACCAAGGCTGTACTGGCTCCTGAGAGATGAGGACAGCGTGGTTCTGATGGATCCTGGGAGCTGGTGAGGACTGTAGGGTTGTGATTTCTGGGAGACGATGAAGACCTCCCGGCTATGATGGATCCTGGGGGGGTGATGAGGTGAGCATGTTGTGAAGGATTCTGGGAAGAGATGAGAGCATGTTTGTGGTGGATCCTGGGACATCATGATGGCATGTTGTTTGGACCCTGGGAGATGATGACACCACGGTTGGGAGGAACCTCGGGAGACAATGAGGACACCATTAACGGTGATAGAGCCTGGAAGATGATATGGTAGTCGAGGTGAGTCTTATGGAATCCTGGGAAATGACATGGTTAACATTGCACCCCAACTGCTCTGCTATCATGATAGGAGGACATTGGGTAGCATTGATAATGTCACTGGCAAGGTCAGCAGCACATGTACCCCAACCTTCCCTCTCCAATAGAGATGGGGACTCTGATGACAGAGGTGATGTCTTTAGATATGGCAGAGAGAAGTGATGCCAGCCTTTGGCTCACCTATTAGTCCTAGGGCTTTAGAAGCCTCATGGATCAAAGCGGCTCTGGAGCTGAAGCTCATCCGTGGGTGCCATCCCCAAGGACTCACTGCACAGGCCCAGCCTTCCGTTAGAGGGGCTAGCAGACAGCATGTTGGCTACGTCCCTGGGGTCACGGGAAGAAGCCATGGAGCTTAACTATAGGCAAGTAAGATGAGGACTCTGATGACACAATCATGATGCAGTCACTACTATTGGTCATCTAGAGCGGGGACCACCTCTGAGAAGGAAACACTCTATGATGATGTCCAGGCAATGGAGGGCATCATCGCCAGCATCCTACTGACAGATCTCTGTCTTAGCATCCCTAGTGCCGACACCCCTCAGATCACATCTCAGGACAGGCTACTTTCTCTGGCCTCTTCCCCGGGTGGTCTTGGGCTACACATGACCAACTTTCTCACGACATGGCACAGCAATAGAGGTGTCTCCTGGTGTCATTTCCAAGTGGGTGGTAACTGGTAGTCACACCACAGAAGGGCCTCACCCTGGAGAGGTCCCAGGAACAGGTGGTCATTTCTGGTAATGACATCACATGAAGAGGCACGGTTCCTGTGATGGCGCCATTGGGCAAGGCACCTATTCTGGTGATGGCATCACAGGAGGGAGGCAAGATCCTGTGACAGCATTGTGGAAAAGAGGCCTAATCTTTAGTGAGGACACAATTGGCAGGGCGTGGTCCCCTGCAAGGTGTCCCAGGAAAATGGCTTTGTCTGTAGTGGTGGCATCATGGAATGGAGGCATCTTCTCCATGGCAGAGAAACATTTTTCCTGTGATGACAATGGCAAGAGGCCTTGGCACTCAGTCAGGATGATGTCAACAAGTCTCAACAAGTATGAGACTTTTCTCTGTAGTGACACTGCAGGAAGAAATTTTTGTTTCTAGGGATGATGGGATGGGACAAGGCATTGTCTGTGGTGACATCACAGGAAAGGAGTCTCTGTGGTGATGTCATGCAAAATGGACATAGCTTCTAGTGATGACCTCATAGGCAGGGCTCTTCCTCTGTGGTGACCTCATAGGAAGGAGGTTTAGTCCCTGCAACATTATAAAACACAGACATATTTTCTAGCAATGACCTCGTGTCCAGGCCTCCTTCCTCTGGGATGACATCATGGGAGGGAGGCCTTGGTTCAAACAGTGACAAAGTAGGAGGAGAGATCTCATCTACTGTAACATCCCAAAAGGAGGCGTGGTCTCTGGTCCAAGGGCCTGTCTGGTCTCAGACCCTTGGTGTATATAAGCCTGTGATGGAGATCTGGGCTGGGAGAAGGGAGCCTCAGAAGCCACAGCCCCCAGCGCTCCACCCGGCCTCAAACAGTCACTTCGTTCTTGCTGGCAGTGCGCAGATGCTGGGGCAAGTGGTGCCCAGGAATGAACTGCAGCTGCTCCAGGGTGCCCTGGCGCTGGAAGGGTGGCCTGCGGGCCAGTGTGCCCCCACCCCCGCCCGCATCAGACATCCAGGCTGGCTGAGGAGAGCCGTGAAGGGCATGGTGATGGTGGGCGTGCAGGCCTGATGGAGGCAACCCATGCAGAGGTGTGGGGGGGCCCCCAGGCCCCAGCAGCAGGTTGGAGTGCGAGGCAGCCAGGCTGGCCCGGGTGGTGGGATCTGGGGGCAGCGCAGGACTTCGTGGGGGTGACAGCAGGTGCTCGCGACTCTGGCGAAGCGCCTCCGGTGAAGACAGCAGCAGGTGTTCTTGAGACACCAGGCGTGCTCGAGGCAACGTGAACTCATAGCGGGAAGCTCGGCCACCATCACCCAGCAGGTGCTCTTGGGACATAACCCGCCGGGGGTTGGGTGCTGGTGTCAGGCCCAGCTCCTCAGGGCCACCCCAGCCATCCATGCGGTAGCCACCTCCAGTGCCAGGCCGCCGGAGTGCATGCAAGGGCAGCGTTCCACGCGGCATCTCCAGATGTCTGCGCTTCAGGTAGGCTTCATCCAGATCTTTCTCAGCTGGGGGAGAAAAGACAGAAAGATCCCTTGACAGCCCAGAGCCTTCCTCCTGGAGCCCCCTTACCCAAACCCCAGGCAGCACCTAGGGAATCTGAAAGTTTGATCAACAAGAGTCACCAAGCTAAGCAGGGCATGATGGTTTACACCTGCAATGTGTAATTGCCGAAACAGGAGGGTTACCATGGGTTTGAGGTCAGTCTGGGCTACATAGTGAGTTCCGGGACAATGTGGGTTATAAAGCAAGACTCTATTACAGAAAAGTAAAACTAAACACAAATAAACAAAACAAGAAAAACAAAAAACCCGATCCAACCCAAAATATCTCAGGCAATATGGAACCGACTAGGAAAGAAGCCGGTAGGAAGACTGAAACCCCATGCACCTCCCCATCGCCACCCGCTGTCCATGGTACTGAACCACGCACCAACCCCAGGGCCATTGGCCCTTACCCAGGCTTACTCACCCAATCTCTTGAGGGAAGAGTACCGATTCAATTCTGATTTCACAGCAGCCTCATAGGATGGGGGAAGATGAGAGAGGTTGTGGAAGGATCGAGAGCAGGACAGCGTGGAGTAGTGCAAGGAGGGGCTGGGTGGTGGCATAGCACGCCAGTCTGTGGCAGGGGAAAGACCCAGTCAGTGCAGCCCTCCCCCTTCAGACCCAGTCCTAACCCTTCTCCCTTAGACTTAGGTATCCAGAAACCAGCCCTCTTCTTTCAGACCCAGATGTTCAGACTCTACCCCTCTTCCTTCAGACCCATGGACTCAGCCCAGCCCTCCTCTCTCAGACCCAGAGTCCCAGAGCCCTCTTCTCTCAGACCCAGGTGTCCAGACCCTAGTCCTCCTCCTTCAGACCCATGGACCCAGAGCCCAGCCCAGCCCCTCAGACCCAGGGTTCCATTCTTTTTCATTCTCAAGCTGGAAGGTCCAGATTTCATCTCTCCCTCAGATTCAGGAATCCAGATGTTACCCCTCCACCCTGAGACCCAGGAGGCTGGGCCCCAGGCTTCTTCCATCATACCCCTATCATGCCCCTACCCTCCTCTCTTAGACCTAGGATTTCAGACCCCAGCCCTCCTCCCACAGCCACAGGGGTGAGGATCCCAGACCTCCTTTTTCAAACTCAGGGGTCCATGCTCTAACCATCCTCCCTTGGATCTAAGATTTCAGGCTCCAGACCTCCTCCTTCACAGGTCTAGGGTTTGGGAGGTGAGGATCTGGAGTTCTAGCCTGTGAAAGCTTCAACCTTTAGGAGCCCCTCCTTTCCCATCACATTGGACAGGATTGTGGTTGAGGATGAAATCACATTCCAGGTCGGGGACCGCTGGCATTTGTCAGCACCCACTGAATCCTGGCCTCAGCTGGGGATGCATTCCACGCATCTTCCCAAAACTTGACAGGAAGGAGATCCACCACTTCCGGTGTCCTTTCGAGGACACTGCAGCTCCCTTGGTGGGGCCAGCCCCACGTGAGCCCCGGCTCATGGGGGTCTGACTGGGGCTCCACCCAGCACCAGGCTGGGGCTGCCCAGAGTGGGGCCTGAGGACCCCCGACTCCCAGGGCGCTTCGGCCCTCTGCGTACCCAGTGTGGCGGCGCGGTGCTTGGGGCTGTTGACGTTGTAGTGCAGGTTATCTGAGGGACCGAGAAGGGAGGTGACGTCACTGTTATCGCCATCCCAGCAGGCACTCCTGCCTGGAAGTGTGTCACTGCTGGCTCTCAGTTCAGTACAGCCCCCACCCCCTCATTAGGACTCTACAGGTTGACTTCTGCTATTGGCCCCTTTGGGGGAACAGAGGATGAGTGCCCATGATCATGGTTGGGGAGTGAGATGTCCATCTTCCACATTCACCCCAATACCCAAGCCAGACGTCTCCATACCACCTCTTGCCACTCAAGCCTGGTGGCCCCTCCTGACCCCACATCTCTGCCTTGCCTGGCACCCTCCCTCTGAATCACTAAATATGCCCCCTTTTGTCATCTTCCCAGTCCACATTGAGGTGAGAAGCCAATCACAGTGGCTGCTCTTCCCTCCCCACCCCTGCCCAGCACGCAGATGATGCCTTCCATGGTTCACTATCCCTTACAGGAAAAGTGGAACATGGGGGTAGTGTCTGAGGCTTGCCACAGGGCCTTTGCCTATTCTGCAATGCTGGTCTCAATGCCTTGAATCTCTTCCTTTCCCTATTTGAATGAAATCTTTCAGGATCTAGCTTGAAGTTTCACATAGTAGGTCATGCCTGCAACCCCAGCATATGGGAGGCTGAGGCAGGTGGGTTCGAGGCCAGCCTGGTCTACAAAGCAAGTTCCAGGACAGCCAGGGCTACACAGAGAAACTGTGTCTTGGGAAGAAATAAAAGAAGAAAAAAAGGAAGAAATAAAGAAAGGAAGATTAAAGCCTGACACTGCGGCACAAGCCTGTAATCTCTAGTACTTGAGAGACACAGGAAGGAGGGTCAGCAGTTCAAGCCCAGCCTGGACTAGATGGGCCCTTATCCGAAAACAAAAACAAAAAACAAGCCAAATCCCACAAAGACCTAGATTGAATGTCCCTTCATTATTATCATTGAAAACCATCTCCTCCGTCCACCCCTGACCCACTTCAGACCCTCTTCTATTACTGCATGGGCCTCCTGAACCTCTCTCCTCTCATCTCTTCTTTTACTATAGCTTGCAGACTCCAGAACATGGGTTTTTTGTTGTTGTTGGTGGTGGTGTTTTCTTGTTTGTTTCTGGACAGGGTCTCAGTGTGTATACTGGCTGGCTTGGAATTCACAGTGATCTGCTTTCCTCTGCCTCCTGAGTGCTGGGGGGTTAGAGACACAAGCCACCAAGCCTGGCTTTCTTCCTATCTTTTCAGGCTGGAGCTAGAACCCAGGGTTCTATGCATGCTAGGTAAGCACACAAAACTACATCCCAAGGCTCTTTCTGTTGGATTCTAGGCAAGTGGGCCATGAGTTCCACCTCCAGCTCCTCACAGGTGAAGTCTACCCTTGAGCTGTTTCCCTACTCCTTGGTTTTCTTCCTTCCTTTCTTCCATCCTTCCTCTCTTTCTTCCTGCGTCTCCTTCTTTTTGGTTTTTTTGAGACAGGGTTTCTCTGTGTGGCACTGGCTGTCCTGGAACTCACTCTGTAGACCAGGCTGGTATTGAACTCAGAGATCTGCCTGCCTCTGCCTCCCAAGTGCTGGGATTAAAGGCGTGAGCTCCTACCACCCAGGATCTCTTTGGTTTTCTGGGACAGGATCTTGATATTTAACCCAGGCTGGCCTTCAACTCTTGATCCTCCTACCTCAGCCTTTCCTCAGAATTTTGGGATTACAGCTCTGTGTGTCAGCATCTATCCTCCACTCGTGCCTGTCTGCTCCCTGCTCAGAGCACCTCAATGGCTTCCCATTGACTTCAGAATGGAGAACCTGAGCTTAGCCTGAAAAAGTTTAAAACTCTAAGCTGTCTGTGGTCTCAGGTCTGAGAGCCTCTTCTCCAGCCACCCAGAGTTCCTACAGCTGACATTACTCCTCTCTCTGGGAAAAGCCCCCCACTCCCATGCCACTCCCCCATTTACTGGCTCAAATAAGACCAGAGCTTTTCCTGCCTACTATGACCTTGGGGAGTTCCCTTAGGATGAGCAAGATGCATATTGAAAGAGGAAATGTTCGCGGATGGTGGATGGAGACTGGGGGTTGGGGGGAGCAGGGCATCAGGGTTGGGGAATGTCACACGGGGAGGACAGAGCCACAGGAATGACGACACAGCCAGAGATTAGTCATCATCTGTCACTTGCACTCACCAAGGTTGGAGGGCTTCATGGTGTTGTAAAGGTTCTTGGGCGTCCTGGGGGGCATGCTGTCTGGGCCTCCCAGCCCTGGGGTCAGAGAACTGCTTCTGGCCCGGTCCGGGCGGGTTGCAGGTCCCGCTTGATGCCTGAGAATATCCACCAGAGCTCTAAAAATGGCAGATGGATGGGTGGGAAGTCAGGGACTGGGGTGGGAGGGAGCTGGGTAAGGGTCCAGGACTCTTTTTCTCTCCCTATCCTCTTCTTTAGCGCATCCACAGTGCAGAGATGTGGTCCAGTTTTGGCTGTGCACCTTCTAATGTTAACCTTTCCAGGCCACATTTCTTGCTTGATGAATTCCTTCAGGAACCCCTTCTGTGGTCTCTCCACAGTTACCTGTGTGGCCTTGCGCTACCATGAGCTAAGACCTTATTACTGTTGCTTGGGCAGCCTTCCTGGTTACTATAAAAGATGTCTTACTTGTTCACTTAGATGGACCTTTCTGAACCTTTTCTCCCTGAAATCTTTAACAGACATCCTCAATACATCACCGATCAGGCCACTTCTCAGCATGTTTCCCGCCTGGAAATCACAGCCAGTCGCTCTCCTGGTCTGCAGCTATAGTCCTTGCCTCTTGTCTACCCTCATACACAACCTAAAAGGTATTTCGCTGGGTTTTAGCTATCTCTAGTGGCTCTTCATAACACACAGAAGAAACTGAGGCCCTGCCTGTTCCTCCTCAGACACCCGCTAGGAACAGGATGCCTCCTGGATGTTGCAGTTTCCCTCGGCCTGGGATGACCCTCACACAGATACCTGAATGCCTCTGCCTCTTATTTCCTCCAGGGCCATGCTCAGACAGACTCTTTCTGATCTTTAACTAAACCCCTCAACTAAACCTTCAACTAAATCCCTCCCCAAACCAACACTCTGTCTGTTAACTTTTTACACTGGTTCGTTTCCTTCACAGCACTTGTCAATATCTATAGTTATGTTGCATATAGGCTTGCTGGATCTACCACAAATATTTAATGAGCACGTGCTTGGCCAGGACTTTACATCAGCTCAGTTAATCTCCTTTACAGTTCAAATAAACGGAGGTCTGTTCTTAGCCCTACTGTCTATGCGGGGGAAGCAGAGGCACAGAGGTTAAGAGAAGTGCCCAGCATCACACAGATCACAGGTAGAATCTTTGGACTTAGGAAACAGGCTTATCCAGAAAGGTGGGACTTTGTTCCATTCTGTATCTCTAGCCCCTGGCCCACAGAAAGTGCTTAAGAAATACTGGCTGAATGAATGAACTCTCCATACCAATTCTTTTCTATAGCCAGGTCCTTTTGTAGTTTCTGTCTTCGGGCTCCAGTTACTTCCCACTACTAACTTGGACCTCAGTCATCCGTGTAGCCACGCCCCAACAGGTTCCAAGTTCCAATGCGCAGGCCCCGCCCCCACCAGGCCGCCCCTGGTGCCCAGACCACACCCCCAAGACAGTTGCCCGACCTCTCACAGCGTAAGTCCTCCCTCTTTATATCAGTTGCTCCACCTCCCAGCACCAAGGAACCGCCTCCATCCGATTGGTCTGTTCCCAGTACCCGGCTCCAGGCTCCCTCCTGTCCCTCCAGCCCCAGCGCACACTTACCTGGGCACGTTGATCTCCCGGTGCGCCCTGGGCGCACGTGACGCCTTGCTGAAGGCCACTTTGGCACCGACGCCTACCGCCAGGGCGAAACTGATGACTCCGCACACCACGTAGGCTGTGCTGCCCCCTGGGCCCTCTCCCCCACGTCCCCCAGCGCCCCCGGCCCGGCCCCCTTCCAGCCACCCTGCCTGGCCCGGCCCTGGCCCCCCACCCGCACCCCCAGCGCCCCCGGCGCCTCCAGCCAGCGGCGGGGGCGTGGTGGCCCAGCGTGGGGTGTCGTAGTTGGAGCAGGAGGCCTGCGCGAGGCGCATGTGGCGGTGCTCGCAGCAGAAACGGTAGTGGCAGGTGCCACAGCAGAAGCGGTAGGAGCCGGTGCTGCAGTTGAAGGTGGCGTCGTACTGGCCCATGACATCGTAGTAGCCATGGCAGAGCTCGGCCGGAGGGGGCGCCCGTGCTGCCGCGCCCGTGCCACCCGCGGGGCTGGTCTTGGTGGCATTGGCGCTGGTGCCTGCCGCGCTTCCGCCTCCCGCCAGAGCCCCGGTCAGGCGCCGCAGGTGCGCGAGAAGCGCGGGCAGCGGGCCCGGGGCCACTGCGCTCGTGTCGTTGGATGGGCGCGCCCCCGCCGGGCCCGCGGCGGAGGCTAGCAGCGCGACGGTCCCGAGCAGCAGCAGGGCGGGCATGGTGCACACCGGGACGCCAGGCTGCGGATCCCGGAGCCAAATTGCAGCGGTGGGAGGGGAGGGCAAAGGGAGCGACGAGAGAGGGGCTCAGCGGGAGAAAAGAAAAGATCGGAGGGGACGGAGGAGGGGCATACAGAAGTTTTTACGAAGGGAGGACTTGACGGAGAAGGAAGGTGTGAAGGCAGAAGACAGAGGGGGGAATTGAGGAAGATGTGTGGGAGGGGGTGTGTGTGTGAGCCGCAGCCAGAGACCCGAGGAGCCCAGGGAGGAGGGAAAGAGGAGGGAGGGAGGGATAGGGAAGACAGATGTGGGGTGTGGGGCCGCAGGGTAGTAGGGGAGGCAGAAGGAAGGAGAGGGAGAGGGAGAGAGAGAGAGAGAGAGAGAGAGAGAGAGAGAGAGAGAGAGAGAGAGAGAATATGAGAATTAGTTGAGAGCTCGGCACGAAGGTCGTGCCCTGCTCTCATGCTCTCCACACAGGTGCAGGGATACTGATACTGAGGAGTCATCAAACGTTTTTGTCCTATGCACCTGTAGAACAGCTGACCGACATGCAGGTGATGCCGGTGTGTGACAACCTAAGATGCCTCCTGGTACTGCTTAAACACACACACACACACACACACAAAACAAAGCAACAACAACAAAACAAGCCAGGTATGGTGACACATGCCTGTAATCCTAGCACTCTGAAGGTGGAGGCAGGAGGATTGTCTCAAGTTTGAGGCCAACTTGAGGTATATAAATGAGTTCCAGGGCAGCCAAAGATACACAGGGAAACAAACAGAGGAAAGTTCTCTTGGTGGTGGGCACACAATACCGTTAAGAACTACTGGCTTGGGGCTGGAGAGATGGCTCAGCGGTTAAGACCACTGACAGTTCTTCCAAAGGTCCTGAGTTCAAATCCCAGCAACCACATGGTGGCTCACAACCATCCGTAATGAGATTGGATGCCCTCTTCTGGTGTGTCTGAAGACAGCTACAGTGTACTCATAAATAAAATAAATAAATAAATCTAAAAAAAAAAAAAAAAAAAAAAAAGAACTACTGGCTTACAACGATTTGGTTTACAGTTCTCCAAAGATTCCCTACCTCTTTCATACACATGCACATGTGCACACACACAGATGCACGCGCGCACGCACACACATGTGTACACACACGATCTCATATACAAGTGTCACTGCTGTTCAGAGTTTTGAAAGAAATATACTTGATGTGGGGGTGATGAGATGAGAAATAGGACTGGGTAGGTGGGTCAGAAGGGCATGCTTTCTAGCTGTCTCCATGGCAACTGTCCAGGCAGGTCAGGAACAGGCCAGTGTGGGCAGGAGAAGATCTGGGAGTGGAAAGACAGCCTGGCAAGAACCCGGGAGAGCAGATCCGCCCAAACCCCCACCAGGCAAGATAAGCAGTTCTAAGCCAGCAAGCAGAGGCAGACTCTGGGTGTTTCCTCTCAGAGGCTCCCCCTCTTCTCAAAGGGCATCTTGACAAGGCCTAGGGAGATAGCTCTCCAGAGGCTTGGAGCAAAGGCTGTGCCCAGTACGTAGGACAGGGACTCCTTCTGGAAACAACCCTTGGGGTGTCAGGAACATCAAAGATACAGCCTTAAATAAGCCCACAGATTCCTGTGGATCTACAGTGGACCTTCCAGGGATAGGAGGGAGGAGCTAGACAAAAATGTCACATGTACTTCAGACTGCTGAGGAGAAACACTGAGTAGTGACAGTCATAGGGACCTAACACAGCAGAGGAGGAGGAAGGGCGGTTAGGATGTATTCAAGTAAACATTGTTAGGTGACTTTATCATTTGTTTTGTCCACTGTGCATGTGTGTGTGCACGCGCTTGAGAGGAGGGAGGGAGAAAGAGAGAGGGGGGGGGAACACATTGCTAAGCAAAGAGCTAGAAAGCTGAGGTAGGGAGATAGCTTTTGGGTGCTGGGGTTCCCCAAGATTTGGCTCCGCATCTTATAACATGGAGTCTCAATTTTTTGTTTTTTTAAATAGAGTCTCACTCTGTAATCCTGTAACTAGCCTGTAACTCACTATGTAGCCCAGGCTAGCTTCAAATGGATGAATGATTGAAACTCCTGCTCCAGCTTCCCGAGTGAGGGAGTCACAGGTGATAGATTTTTCTCTCTCTCTCTCTCTCTCTCTCTCTCTCTCTCTCTCTCTCTCTCTCTCTCCTTCCCTCTCCCTCCCTCCCTCCCTCCCCCTCTCTCTTTCCTTCTCTCTCTCTCTCTCTCTTTCTCTCCTTCTATTTCCTTCTTCCTTCCCCCTTCCTTCCATCCCCTCTCTCTTCTGCTGCCCTCTTCTTTACTTTTGCTTGGTTTTATTGTCATAAAGTCCACTGAATCCATGCTGACCCCAAATTCACTATGTAACTAAGGCTGACATTGAACTCTGTCCTTCTGTCTCTACTTCCTGAGAGTACTTCCACACCCAGCCTTCAACTTTCCCTTTTGGCCCTAGGTTAGACCCCTTCCCAGGACTCCAGCCTAGGATATTTCAGAGTTTACTGGGAGCCTGCACATCGGCTATTTAAAGGATACCTTGGAAGTAGGCTTGGCTCACATGAAGACTTTGACGACTCGTAAAAAAATTAAAGTCAGATATGGTAGTGTGGGTTTGTTATCCTTGTCTGCTTGAAATGCTGAGGCAGGCAGATTACAAGCTTAAGACCCACCCAAGTATATAGTGAGTTCAAAGCCAGCCCAGTCAGCTTAGCAATAAAGACCCTGACTCACAAAGAGAACCAGGCATGTGGCTGAGCATGAGTGGGAGAGCATTTGCACAGCATGCTTGAGGCTGAAGGTTTAATCCCCAGTACTATACACAAATTAATTGTTACCATAGGAACCAGCAATTCCACTCCTTTGTGTTTACCCCCAAAGATCTAAATAGGTTTGACCACAAAAATGCATGCACGAAAGTCTATAGTATCTCTGTACATAATAGATTAAAAGCAGAGAATGGGGCTGGAGAGATGGCTCAGCGGTTAAGAGCACTGACTGCTCTTCCAGAGGTCCTGAGTTCAATTCCCAGCAACCACATGGTGGCTCACAACCATCTGTAATGAGATTGGATGCCCTCTTCTGGTGTGTCTGAAGACAGCTACAGTGTACTCATCAATAAAATAAATAAATAAATATTTAAAAAAAAAAAAGCAGAGAATGATGCAGATGCTGGTGAACGGATGAACAGGTAAACAAATGTGGTACATCCATACAGTGGGCTATCATTCAGCCTAGGGAGTCACACTGATACTACACATGCTACAAGATAGGTGAATCTTAAGGACATTGTTCTAAGAGGAAGAAGCCAGACATAAAACATTATACAGTATATGATCTCACTTGTAGGAAAGACCCACAGTAGTCAAACCCACACAGACAGAAATCTTATTTATTACTTGTAGCTGGAAGCACAGAAATGATGGGTTCATACATAGAGGGCTTCATTTCAGAGTGAGGAGAATGTTCTGGAACTAGAGCAGGCAAGATGGCTCAGTGAGTAAGGGTGCTTGCTCTATTGGATTCTCTGGGTTTCAGATGGTAGACGGTGAAAAACTGATTCCCCAAAGTTGTGTACTTATTTTTGTAAGTGAATCATGGTGTGTGTGCAAACACACACGTACATACATACACACCACAAATGTAGCAGAATTTTAGCAGGGCCATTATATCTGGCATGAATTCCAGGGTGTATCTGCCATGAATTCCAGGATGATGGCACCAAGGCTCTGAAGTAGCTTTTTGTAAATAGTCAGTGGCTGTTATCCAAGAGCTGTTTCTTTGAAGGATTCTCAGAGCCTTTGCACAACTTAGTCCTGAGACATACCTGGCAAACCTAGAAGTCTCTTATGGCTGAGAATTGCTTAAGTAATGGTTCCTTCAGACAGCACTTACATCAGTAAGAGGTTTTGGCATGCAGAAACTGACTTGCTAAAGGTGCCCTTTGTGTAATAAGAAAGAGGTTCTGCAAGTGGTTCTGGGTTTGGTCCTTGAAAGGCTGATCCCCCGAGGCTGAGAAGCCAAAATTCATCCTACCCTATCTCTCTTTCTCTGACTGATCATCCTTAGTAACACATACATCAACATGCAACACACACACACATATTTAAAATAAAAGAACGTTCTGGTACTAGACAGAGATCATCATACAACATAGGCAAGATGCCAGACATTAAAACGGCTAAATGTAAATTTTATCTGTGTTTTACCAGAAAAAAATTTATTTTTGAGACATTGTCTCACTATCTGAAGTCTTGCCTGGCCTGGAACTTATTCTATAGTCCAGGCTGGCTTGAACTCATAGAGATTTGCCTGCCTCTGCCTCCTAAGCACTGGGATTAAAGGCGGGAGAAGGCGGGAGGCCATGGAATCCAACCATGCTTTACCATAAGGACAAGAATTTAGAGTCATTCTTAGCTACATAGCAAGTGCAAGCTTAATCCTGACTACATGGGACCCTGTCTTTAAAAACAAAAAACAAGCTGGGCAGTGGTGGCACACGCCTTTAATCCCAGCACTTGGGAGGCAGAGACAGACGGATTTCTGAGTTTGAGGCCAGACTGGTCTACAGAGTGAGTTCCAGGACAGCCAGGGCTATACAGAGAAACCCTGTCTCGAAAAACAAACAAACAAACAAACAAACAAACAAAAAACCCCAAAACAAAACAAAAACAAAAAAACAAAAAAAACCAAAACAACAGCAAACATAAATGGGCAGGTGACATCAGCAGCTTCCCTGTTCAGACCATGTCCTGGCTTCTGACCTCACTTAACCCTTGCTCTGCCTGGAATGCCTTTGAGTGGCCACCCTTTCTTTCCTTTCCCTCTAGGCCAACATTTTCAACCTTCTTAGGGCTGGAACTTTAAAAAGTCCCTCGTGTTGCGGTGACCCATCACCCAACAGTAAAATTATTTCTATTGCTACTTAAAAAAAAAGATTTATGTAGTATGTTTGTATGGATGTATGTATGGATGTATGTATCTATGTCTGAAGGCCAGAAGAGTCATCAGATCTCATTATAAATGGTTGTGAGCCACCAAGTGGTTGCTGGGAATTGAACTCAGGACCTCTGGGAGAGCAGCCAGTGCTCTTAACCTCTGACCCATCTTTCCAGCCCTATTTCTTATCTGTAATGTTGTAAATATGTCTATTCTTAGGTGACCCACAAAGGGCTTGAGACCCACAGGTTGAGAACTACTGCTCTAGACCTTTCTGGGGTCATGCCCAAGAACTCTATCCTTTCCGTTAGCAATTGCTGCTGTCTTGTTTGCCAGATCTCAGCTTGGCAGTCCTCAACCCCTTCCTTCAGCGTCATTCACCTATAATCTCAGCAAGCCACAAAGCAGCCCTTGACCCGTTGGGGTTCCCAGCCATGCTGGATTTCTTCTGAAGCTCCTGTGTGTTTGTCACAGGATGCACACACTGCCTTGCTGTGCGCCTTTCAATGCTTAGACTAGAACTAGAATCTCCACGGAGGCGGATGATCTGAGCTACATCTTTGCTGACTCGCCACAGCACTCAGAACTAGTGCATGATGCTTGTGAACGCTCATGAAAACGTCTAAATCTTGGAAAATGCTGAAGCAACGGTGAGAGGTGGATATTCATATCCCCCCAACCCTCAGACGAGAACAACATTCTAAGGGGTCCACAGTGACCAGACTTGGGCTAGGCTGTGAACCTGGTCTAGATGACTTTCTCCCACATACAGACAAGGGAGGTGAGACACCTAGAGACCCAGCTATTCTGAGGGTAGCAGACACGGCCGTATAGATTCCTTCATTCTTTGAGTACTGACATGTACAATGGGAATCTGGCTTTGAAGCCATCTGGGCTGATGGGGCGGAAGGCAGCTGTCTCCCTCGCTCAAAGGCTGTGAGTTGACAGAGGACAACCATCTGCAGATGCAGCAGCCAGTGCAGACACTGGAGAAGGGGACCGCTTCTCTGTTTCTCTCACACAAGACTGCTCAGACTCACACCAGCGCTGCTACTTGACACAGACCACAGGGCACCTACGCTGCAACCCCAAAGCAAGGACACTCAGTGTCAGCCTGGTGATGTGCCTACACACCCCTTCAAGAGCATATGTGTGAGTGCGTGTGCGCGCACTCACACTCTACACGGACATACAAACATTTGTACGTATTTTAAAACCATCAATGTCCAAGGCTCATATGTTAAAGCACACCAGAAACATTACATCTCTATGCCAGCCAGCTCCCTTCACTGAGCTGGCGGGCAGGCAGGCGTCCACGCTCCTCCTAGCTCTGTCATGCAGCCCGATAGGTGCAAGCACACTCTGGCCCAGCTGCGCAGAATCTGCAACTGGCTTGCGAGAACTCCTGCCCCGCCCCCATCCTCGCCCCATCCCCTACTCCGCCCCAGTCCTACACCGCCCCCTACCTCTAGTTCTCACTCACAAGGCAACGTCCTCCTCCACAGCCAGAGGGAGTGGGTGGGAAAGGAGGCTCTAAACCTCGGTTCTTCCTTTGGTTGAACCTTGCTTGGTTCTCAAATCCAGCTCAGGACTTGAGTGACACAAGGTGTTACAGAGAAAAAGAGCCAGGCTTGGAAAAGGAAGCCCCCAACAAGTCCTATCCCATCCCTGCCAGCTGGGGGTGAAGAATGCTGGCTAGGATGTCAAAAGTGGGCTGGGCTGGGTGGCTCGGAGTGCTTCCCGAGGGTCCTAGCAGAGAACAGCAGCAGGTGGGGGAGGCGTGGTGAGGGCGCCTGAGAACAGAGAAAGGGACAGAGGAACAGGATCCAGGAAGAGGGGAACGCAGACGCAGAGAGGAAGACAGTCAGCCAGGGAAGAGATAGAAACCCATAGAAGGTGGTACCGGAAGGATGGATAGTGATGGAAAATAGGCAGAAACAGAGACACAGAAAGAGAGAGTGGGAGACCCAGAGAGAGAAACAGGCCCTGGGATTGGGAGGGGAAGTAAAAGAGAGCGAGAGAAGTAAGACTTAAGAGGTGGGGAGGGCACAACCAATAAAGGACTTGAGCCTCTAAAATGGCCCGAGTGGGGTCTGCAGGTGGCGGCTGCGGAGGTAGTGGTGGGGGCGCAGATCAGGGAAAGGAGTAGGAGCATGTGGAAGGGGTTCCTAGGAATCTCAGGGATTAGAAAGTCGGTTTGAGGTAGGAATGCGGAAAGCAGGCAAGACTGGAGACCTGTAGAAGAAGGCAGTAGAGAGGAGCGGGTCCTGGCTACTGTGGCGCTGGGAAAGATCCCCCAAATCCCTGGAGAGATAGAGTGGATACCACATGCAGCGCTACTTTGTCTAAGCTGTCTGGGGTCCCTGCCTAGAGACTCTGACCATTCTCTTCTCAGGACCCCTGCCTACGTCCAGCCGGCTGTTTTCTCTTTCTAACCTGGCTCTGCCGTCGGGTCCCTGTTTCTGTTCCTCTGCATCTCTGCGTCTGTCTAGGGCTCTGTCCGGATCTCTGTCTGGGCCCTCCATCCTCAACCTCCCCCGCCTGGATCTGTATCCTCCTTGTAATTTCCACACCCAGTTCCTCTGTCAGGGGCTCTCTCAATCTCTGCATGTCTGTCCCGGGATTCTGTCCCTTCTAAGTGTCTCATCCTCATCACTGCACTGTCCCCCAACCTTTGAGCCCCTCACTCTTGAGCAGGGTGGGTGGGGGGCGCTGGAGAGGGAGCTGTGTGTTCCCGGCGCAAAATAGACTCCCGTTGCCATGGCGACGCGAGCGCGGCCTCGAGACGCAGGCTTCGGGCTGGGTGTGCAGAGGGGACACCTGGATCCGGAAGGCGGGGGCCGGGGCTCCGACGCCCGTGTCCCAAGGGGCTCCGGAGGATGACTGGGACTCCTAGGTCCCCGGGGAGGGTGTACTGAGCTAGGTGACTGGTGCCAGGCCTTTTGGGAGGGGGCTGGGCTGCTAGGATCCGCGGCGGCGGTGGGTGAGTTTGATTGTCAATGGGGTTGGACTGGTCCTTGCATCTCTGACGGACACAGGATTCCTTCAAAGGCCCCCAGGCTGGGGAAGGAATCTGCGAATCTCGGGTGAGGGTTTGACGCGGTGGAGGCGGAGGGGCGTCTGTAGAGTTTGAACACTCTGATCTCCAAGGGGCTGCAGAATTCTGCGTCTTGGGCGAGTAAGGACCACGGAGCAGCAACTATCCATCCCATCCATTCACATACTTGTCCATTCCTCCCCATTCCTCTTTTCCCCCGTGCCTCAGTTTACCCCTCCTCACCAGGTACGGATGCGCTCACCTCACTTTCCGGATGCGGGACCTTCAGGGAATCGGGGGTGGCAGCGTGGGGGCCAGCCAGGGTAGGCAGCGCGAACGCGTGTCTGCCAGCCAGCGGGGCTGGGCGCGCGCGCGCGCTGATGGGGGTGGGGGCGGCAGGCTGCGTGGCGGGGACCCTGGCCGGCAGCTCTTTCTTGTGCAGATGCGCACCGGCCCCAGTGCAGATGTGGCCGCCGCCAGCCCTCGCCTGTGTCTCGCGCCGGCTTGAAGCTTGGAGAGGCGCCTCCCCCACCCCACTTGAAGGAGACCCTGCTTTCTTCCTCCCACAGACCCCTGTAGCCCCCGGAATGCCCCCCAAACCCAATAATGGTTCGGTCCTCAGTCACATAAATGTTTATTCTCCGAGACCGGGTCCCAGTTGTGACATTCGTTCCCCCTCCTTTTCCCGCTTCGTGAAGTGGCCCGGGGCCCAGCCCCACCTCCACCTTTCTCTAAACCAATTCCCACCAGCATCAAGGAATCTCATTTGCATTTCCGGGGCCAGCTGCCCAATCGGAAGACATAACCACGCCTCCTCTCCCACGGGGGCGGTTCTCCTGACGGACTGCACCACTCTTGGGATCCAGGGATGAAGGAAAAGTCATCCATCAACGTCTTGGTGACAAGGAGGGTGGGTGCTTCCTTCAAGTCAGGGCCTGGAGTTGGGCAACAGGGAGTTGTTCTTGCCTTGGAAGAAGCCTAACAGTCCGATGTCTGGGACTGGTTCCTTGAGGATCTTCTGAATCTGCAGGCAAAGGAGATGAGGAAGTGAAGAAGTCCTATCTCCATGATACAGAATCTGAGGCGCACTTCTTCATCTTGATCCCCCTTATTATTCTGACAGCATCCCTTCTCCAGTCAACCACTTGTTCTTCCTGTTTTTCTGGTGACCTCTCCCTCACCTTGCCTGGTTGAGCTGATGCCCGCCATCTTGGTCTGCTCTTGCCTTGGTACTACTAAGAGCAGATGTTTCTGCTTTGGGTTATCTTGCCTACCCACATGCCCCCTTCTTCACTAGTCTCATCTTTCCTGGGTCATTCCTTTTTTTAGCGCTCATCTTCCCCACACACAGACCTAAACTGTGCCCATGAACTCTCAATGCATTTACAGAACTCTCTCTTGGTGGAATGGGAGTAATCAACCACATTGCTGGCAATTAAGGAGTCCAGCCAAGTTTATCTCCTGAAAACTATACCAAAAAACGCAAATCCTGCATTTCCACTTCTCTCGCCCCGTTAAGCCCCGCCACCGTTTATAGGCCTCGTGAAGATCGGTTTCTTTTCTCTGTTCCAGGCCACCTAATGTAATCTTTTGACTATCCTGAGGTACCAATTTGATGGTGGCAAGTTTCTGTTCTCTTTCTCAATGAAGCATAGTTGAGATTTATTAAAGATATTTTAAAAACAAAGTTTAGAAACAAAGAGAGGGGCATTTTCTTTTGCTTGCAACCCCAGTAGTCTCTGGAATTTCCTGGTAATAAGAATATAAACACCAAAGCATGGATCTAGACTTCTCTAAATGGGAGCTGCCTCCTAACCTGTGCACTCAGGATCTGTGGCTGAGGAAAACACTCTCCCCGCATGGATTTTCTTTATTTTTTCTTGTTGATGTTGATTTGGTTGGGATAGAACCCAGGGCCTTGCCAAAGCTAGACAACTACTCTGCAGTAGTCTACAGACTGCCGTGTGTGTGTGTGTGTGTGTGTGTGTGTGTGTGTGTACATGTACATGTTTATGTGGGTATGTACATGCAGATGTGTGTGTGTGTGCGTGTTTATGTAGCTATATAGTGCAGATGTGTGAGAAAGAGGCAATGGCTTGGTTATTGTGAAACCCCAAATCTTTCTTAGGACATGGCCCAGACTCCCCCCTTTCTTTCCTCCCCAACCCCAGTATTGGCCACAGTCAGCAACAATTACTGGATTATGGGAAACTCAGCCCCAGGTCTTGATCTTTGTTCAGCCATCTCCTAGACAAGGAACTCCAGACTCCTGTTCTAAGATCCAGAATTAGAATTCAAAATTCTATTTTTGTTGTTGTTGTTGTTCAGAATATGAAGTTAGGTGTCTTCTTCCCCAATTGTTCTCTACCTTCTGTTTTGAGACAAGGTTTCTGTGGTGGTTTGAATAGGAATGGCTCCCACAGACTCATGTCTTTGAATGTTTGGCCCATAGGGAGAGGGAGTGTCATTACTAGGGGGGGTAGCCTTGTCGGAGGAAATGTCACTGCTGGGGCAGGTTTGGAGGTCTATGCTCAAGCTACACCACTGTGACAGTCTCCTGTTGCTCGCTGTAGACCAAGATGTAGACCTCTGAGCTGCCTCTCCAGCACTGTGTCTGCTTGCAAGCTGCCATGCTCCCTGACATGACGATAATGGAGTAAATCCCTGAAGTATAAGCCAGCCCCAATGAAGCAGTTTCCGTTGTAAGAGTGTAGCCGGTCTTTGCTACTTTGTGGGTTCTTCTTTTTCTCCCCCTTTATCCCACCCAATTCCATGTCCTAACACTAGACAGGAGAGAAACAAGGATAGAGGGGAGAGAGGAATTAGGAAAATCCCTAAATCTAATTTCCTTCCTTTTGTTTCTTCTTGGACCATGGCTACTAACAAAGTACAACCAACCTCCCTAAATGGCTAACAATAATCCTAATCCTGCCTCTCAGGGCCCTAGCATTTATACACTCTCTGAAAAATTCCCAGAATTCCAAACATCACACGATTGCAGAAACTATCTGCAGCTGGCAAAACCATGCGTCTGCTAGAGCACGAGGCAAATCACAGTCAGCCGCTGTGGACGATCCAAAGTGGGCCCCATATTCCCACACCTGGGATTAAAGCAAAAACACGTTTTTGTAATATTTCTGTGTTTTTAAAGAAACCAAAATTCCAAAATTGTCACTACATAAAAGTTGTTGTGGGGGCTGGAGAGATGGCTCAGTGGTTAAGAGCACTGACTGCACTTCCAGAGGTCCTGAGTTCAAATCCCAGCAACCACATGGTGGCTCATAACCAACCGTAATGAGATCTGATGCCCTCTTCTGGTGTGTCTGAAGACAGCTACAGTGTATTCATATATAATAAATAAATAAATCTTTAAAAAAAAAAAAAGTTGTTGTGGTCATGGTGTCTCTCAGAGCAATGAAACCCTAAGACAGCCTCCCCTTGAACTAGGGGTCCTCCTGTCTTCTCACTGCAACACCCAGCAAGTATGTGGATTCTGGGGATGTAAACTCAGATCCTTATGCTGGTATAGAGAGCACTTTACCAACTGAGCCGTCTCCCTGAACCTCTCAGATTGGCTTCTTTTTTTTGTTTGTTTTGTTTTGTTTTGTTTCAAGACAGGGTTTCTCTATGTAGTTCTGGCTTTCCTGGAACTCACTCTGTAGACCAGGCTGGGCTCAAACTCAGAAATCCACCTGCCTCTGCCTCCCAAGTGCTGGGATTAAAGGTGTGCGCCACCACCGCCCGCCTGGTTTCTTTTTTTGAGACAGGGTTTCTCTGTATAACTCCCTGGCTGTCCTGGAACTCATTTGTAGACTAGGCTGATCTTGAACTCACAGAGATCTGCCTGTCTCTGCCTCCCAAGTGCTGGGATTAAAGGCATGCACCACCATGTACAACCTTAGATTTGATTCTTAAAAAAGAAATACTACTTTTTTTTTTTTTTTTGGTTTGGTTTTTCGAGACAGGGTTTCTCTGTGTAGTCCTGGCTGTCCTGGAACTCACTCTGTAGACCAGGCTAGCCTCGAACTCTCGAACTCAGAAATCCGCCTGCCTCTGCCTCCCAAGTGCTGGGATTAAAGGCGTGCGCCACCACCTT
>NW_021604771.1:678875-687881 GCF_004785775.1 Grammomys surdaster | reverse complement strand
GTGTAGTCCTGGCTGTCCTGGAACTCACTCTGTAGACCAGGCTAGCCTCGAACTCTCGAACTCAGAAATCCGCCTGCCTCTGCCTCCCAAGTGCTGGGATTAAAGGCGTGCGCCACCACCGCCCGGCAAGAAATACTACTTTTAAGGCTGGAAATGATTGCACCACTTTAATCCCAGCACTCAGGAGGCAGAGGCAGGTGGATCTCTGTGAGCTGGAGACCAGCCTGGTCTGCATAGTGAGTTCCAAGACACTCAGCGCTACATAGAGAGACCCTGTTTCAAAAAACAAATGAACAAACAAAAATTAATTGAGGACTTCGTACAACGTATTTTGATCATATTAGTGATGGTTTGTATATTCACGGCCCAGGGAGTGGCACTATTAGAAGGTGTGGCCTTGTTGGAGTAGGTGTGTCATGTGGGTGTGGGCTTTAAGACCTTGGTCCCAGCTGCCTGGAAGCCAGTCTTCTCTTAGCTGTCTTTAGAACAAGAGGTGGAACTCTCAGCTCCTCCTCCAGCCTTATGTCTGCTTGGACACTGCCATGCTCCCACCTTTTTTTTTTTTTAATTAATTTTTTTTTTATTTATATAAGTATACTGTAGCTGTCTTCAGACAGACCAGAAGAAGGCATCGGATTCCATTACAGATGATTGTGAGCCATCATATGGTTGCCGGGAATTGAACTCAGGACCTCTGATAGTGCAGTCAGTGCCCTTAACCACTGAGCCATCTCGCCAGCCTACACCATGCTCCCACCTTAATGATACTGGACTGAACCTCTGAACCTCTAAGCCAGCCTCAATTAAATGCTGTTCTTATAAGAGTTGTTTTGGCCATGGTGTCTGTTCACATCAGTAAAATCTTAACTAAGAAGTTGGTACTGGGAGTGGGGTATTGGTGTGATAGGCCTGACCATGCTTTTGTTTGGAAGAATGTGGATTTTGGGATTTTGGATTTGGAAGGCAGTGGAATGTTTTAAGTGGGGCTCTCCTAGGAGGAATATGGAAGACTTTGTTGCTGAGGGCGATTTGAACTGTGGAAGCCTGGCTCTAGAGGTTTCAGACGAGGAGAAAGTCAATGTGTGGCCAAGAGACTGTTCTTGTGAAAATTTGGTGAAGAATGTGGCTGCTTTTTGTCCTTGTCTGAAGAGTCTACCTGAGGCTAAGGTGAAGAGAGTTATATTAAGTGTATTGACAAAGGAAGTCTCCGAAAAGCCCAACAGAGACTTTGTTCTCTGGTTAAGTCTCATGAAGAGTGTTTTGAACAAACATAGCAAGCTGAGAAAGGAAAAATATGGAGGCTGAGTCTGGAGGATTGTCTGGAGTTTGAGGTCCATCTGGGCTACAGATCAAGATCCTGGTTAAAAATAATAAAAGTCAGGCAATGGTGGCACATGCATTTAACCCTACTACTCTGAGTTCGAGGCCAGCCTGGTCTGGATGGCCAGGGCTACACAGAGAAACTGTCTCACAATACAAAACCAACCAAACCAATCAAACAGAACAGAACAAAAAATCAAAAAAGTAGTAAAAGGCCGGGCGGTGGTGGCGCACACCTTTAATCCCAGCACTCGGGAGGCAGAGGCAGGCAGATTTCTGAGTTTGAGGTCAGCCTGGTCTACAGAGTGAGTTCCAGGACAGCCAGGGCTACACAGAGAAACCCTGTCTCAAAAAAAAACAAAAAAAAAGTAAAGGAAGGAGAAGGAAGAAGAGGAGGGGAAGAAAAGAAGAAAGAAGAAAAGAGGAAAGAGGGAAGAGGGAAGAAGGGAGGAGGGAAGAAGGGAGGAGGGAAGAGGAGGAAGAGGCTCAGCAAAATTCCTTAACAAGTGAAAATACTTTTGATTCCAGCCCAGCCACCTGAATTCAGTTCCCCAGAGCCCATCAGGAAGGAAAGAACTGACTCCCAAAAGCTGTTCTCTGATCTCACACTTGCACAAGCACTGCAAGGCCCAAGCTCACACATGTGTACACATGCACACACACACACCTGCACTCACACATTTTCTTTTTTAAAAAAAGGACAGTTGGAGATACAATTTAAGGTTGGAGATAGGGTTTTTCCCTGGCAGCCACAGAGCTAGGGGAAAGCGTGGGGCCAGAGAGAGGGTTCAATTGTTAAGAATGCTTGCTGCTCTTACAGAAGACCAGGCTTCAGTTCTCAGCACCAATGTTGGTGTCTCACAGCCCCCTGTAACCCCAGCTCCAGGTGGTCTGACGCAGTCTTCTGGGGTGCATATCTGGACATACATGTACACACGTAAATAGAAACATAAATCTTTTTAAAAATGTGGGGGGTGGAGGTGGCTTACCAGTTAAGAACACTGGTCTATTTTCTAGAGAACCTGGGTTGGAATCCCAGCACACACGGTAGCTCAAAACTGACTGTGCTTCCAGTTCTATCGAGATCTGATGTCCTTTTCTGGCCTCTTTAGGAACTGTGTGCATTTTGTCCCCACATATACATGCAGGAAAAACACAGATACACATAAGAATATGAATGTATATTTATGTATACATATTCAATTATATATATATTCATATTCTTGTGTGTATATGTGTTTTACCTGCATATGTATCCATATATGTATGGGTATGGTGGTATTCAGCTATAATTTCAGCACACAGAAGGTAGATGTAGGAGGATCAAAATGGCAAAGTCATCCTTAGCTACAGAGGGAGTCTGAGGTCAACCTGGGCTACGTGAGGCCTTGTCTCAGAAAATAAAATGGGGCTGGAGAAATGGCTCAGCAGTTAAGAGTAGCGGCTGTTCTTCCAGAGGACCCAGAGTTGACTCCCAGTTCCCACATTAAAGCTCACAACTGTCTGTAACTTCCATTCGGGAAATCCAATACCCTCTTCTGGCCTTTGAAGGCAACTAGGCGCTATGCACACAAGTGGTACACACAAATATATATATACAGGGAAAATATATAATACAGCAAAGTTAATGTTAAAAAAAAAACATGGAAAGAGGAAGAAAAGTATGTCTTCTCTGCCTGGGTGACAGAGGAGGGACTTTACCTCCTTGAACTGTGGGTGGGCAGCATCCTTCAAAAGCTGGAGAATCAGCACCTCACTCGTGGACAGGAACACACCGCTCTGCTTCATCCGGGACAGCGCCACCAGACGGTTCATCTCACTATGGAGGGACAGAGCAACAGGAAGAGAGGGCGAGTGTCTATGCTGTGCCACATCTGTGCTGTACAGTTTTTCTCTCAACTGGAACCTTCTCTCCAGGTGAGAGGGAGAGGCTCAGAAGACTCAGGAGGTAAACAAGAGACCACATGCAGAGCTAGGGAGATGGCTCCGTGATAACGAACACTGGCTGCAAACCGGGCGGTGGTGGCGCACACCTTTAATCCCAGCGCTTGGGAGGCAGAGGCAGGCGGATTTCTGAGTTCGAGGCCAGCCTGGTCTACAGAGTGAGTTCCAGGACAGCCAGGGCTACACAGAGAAACCCTGTTTCAAAAAAAAAAACCCACAAAAAACAAACAAACAAAACCACAAAAAACAACAACAAAAAAGAACACTGGCTGCGGAGCTGGAGAGATGGCTCAGTGGTTAAGAGCACTGACTGCTCTTCTAGAGGTCCTGAGTTCAATTCCCAGCAACTTCATGGTGGCTCACAACCATCTGTAGTGGGATCTGATGCCCTCTTCTGGTACATATATATATTACATACATGTATATAATACATATATATATGTGTGTGTGTGTGTGTGTGTGCGTGTGTGTATTTATATATTAAAAAAACAAAAACAAAACACACTGGCTGCTCTTGCAAAAACCACGGGTTCAATTCCCAGCACCCACATGGCAGTTCATGGTCAAGAACTGTAACTGTAGCTCCAGAGAGTCTGGGGCTCTCTTCTGACTTCTGCAATCATACATGTGGTTTTGTTTATATATGTGTAAATATGTAAACAAAACATTCATACACATAACATGAAATTTTAAAAGGCCACACATGCCCAGTTGAGAAAAAACTTTGGAGAGTCTCAAAGGCTCTTATCCTGCGTTATAAAAGGAACCAACAATAGGAGCAGTCAGGAAAGTGACTAACTGCAGGGCAGCTGGGGAAAGAGAGACTTCGCTGGAAGGAGAGGTTCTCAGACAGTTGAGCTGTCCGCAAGCTGTCCAGAGGAAGCCAGGCCTGCAGCTCTCATGAATCCTACACCTGTGCTGATTGGGGCCCTTCAGTGAAGCAGTTGTCTCTGAGTCCACTCCTCACCCATACTCCCATTAGTGACCCCAATAAAAACTCATTGGCCCAGTGTGGTTAAGAGCGCTGGTTGCTCTTCAAGAGGACCCAGGTTCAATCCCCAGCAGCCACATGGGAGCTCACAGGTATCGGTAACAACAGATTCCAGGGGAATATGACACTCTCACACCAAAGTACATAAAATAAACTTTTAAAAAAAATTAAAAAAATAACTCATTGGCTCACTGAGTTCCACCTTGGTGCAATGGTTACTCTGGTCTGTAGTCCACTCCCTTTCTGGGGTAAGTAGGTGTTTGTGTGTTGGGATTCCTAAGGAAACATCTTTCACAACAATAGGACACACATGTCCCCAGATGCCCCCAACAAACACCCACCACAAGGCGACCTTCTCACCTTTGAGACGAGCAGGCATCCACTGCTACATGAACCTCTAGCCCTTGATCCAGGAGGTCCAGAGCTGTGTTCTAAGGCGTAGAGAGGGGTCAAGGTGAGACTCAGAGCAGAACTGGGCCCCATAAGGGGAGGTGAGGATCCTAGGCCAGAAATGGAGAGTGAAATGGCAGATGAGGAAGTCTCAGGTCAAGACTAGGGCCCCAGGACAGAAGGAAGGACATAAGGGAGGGCAGGAAGATTAGACAACCCTGAAGACAAAGAGTCTCACCAAAATGCAGCCTTGGGTTTCAATGCCACAGAGTAGTACGGACTGCAGCTGGGGCAATTTGTCCAGCTCCTGTTGAAGCGGTGGCACCATGCTGAGGGATGTTTTGCTTATGGCTTGCAGGCCCTGAGCACCCAGCTCAGGAACTGTGGGGCCCAGGCCTTGTGGGTAATGCTCTGTCAGTAAGACAGGGATATCAAATATCCGGGCCACCTGTATAGGAGGGAAAACATTGTGTTGGGACCCAAGGATGAGGGCTGATGACCAGATTCCTGAGTCTGAGGGACAGGAGTGGGCCTGGAATCCCGTGTTTGGGGGAGGAAGGTTTCAGTCTGCACTCCTCAGACTTGGGAACACAAAGGTGACTTGTACCTTAAGCATCCGAGCAGCCATTGAGACGATCTGTGGGAAGTAGAGGACTCTGTCTCGAAGTTTCTCCTGCATGTCACATAGGAACAGGATGGAGGACTCTGGGAGGATCCGGCCGAGGCTAGCCCTGGCTGCTGCCATTGTCTGGGGGTGGACAGAGGGACAGTAGGCAGGGTCAGGCAGGGACAAAAGTACAGGGACTCATTGATGGCCAGTACAGGTGGCTCTGTGGTGGCCTGTGCTCCCTGTCCTCCTGCTCATACCTCTGGGCCTTCTCACCCATTGTTATTGGCCAGGAATTCCTACTTTTATATCTACATCCCTCCCTCCCTCTCCTTTTCCCCCTCCCTCTCTCCCCCTCCCTCCTTCCTCCTCCTCTTCTCCCCTTCCTCCTTTTTTCCCTCCTTCCCTCCCTCCCTCCCTCCCTTCCACCCAGCTCATTGGTGAGGCCACTTGCCCCCAAAAGCTTTCTCTGAGCATGTCTACCTTGTTCTCAGTGTCAGCCTCTCAGACTGTACCCCCTTTCTCCTCTCCCAAGGCTGTACAATGCTGGCAAGTAATTCTGTGACCTCTTTCTACCTGTCCCTAATGGAGCTCACTCAGGCCTCCAACCTCTGGGGAAACTGAGTCTTAATAAGGTGACCTGCTCAGGGACATACAGATGTTGGACACTGTCTCTGAGATAAAAAGTGCCACGGTTGGGGGTGGAAGTGGGCGTTATGGGGCTGGAGAGACCGCTCAGCTGTTAAAGGATAGGATCACAACCAAAAAATATAAGTGCCACAGGGATTTTCTATGTAGCTAGCCCAGGCTGGGCTTACACAGAAACTTACAATCTTCTTGCCTCATCCTCCTGAGTTCTGGGGTGGCAAGCATGTGCCACCATGCCAGGTTCTTTGAGATCCTTTAGTAGCTGGCTTGGCCAATACTTCCCTCTAGCCTTGGCTTACCCATGTATAAAACACTGTTGCATGGCTGGGTGGTGGTGGTGTACGCCTTTAATCCCAGCACTTGGGAGGCAGAGGCAGGCGGATTTCTGAGTTTGAAGCCAGCCTGGTCTACCGAGTGAGTTCCAGGACAGCCAGGGCTACACAGAGAATCCCTGCCTCGAAAAACCAAAACCAAAAAAAAAAAAAAAAAAAAAAAAAACACTGTTGCTGAAACTCTTTCTGGGTCTTGAAAAGAAAGGGTGGTCCCCACAGGATGGATACTAATTTGCTACAGAAAGTAACAAAAGCCTAACACGTGCTACATCATAGAGAACCCCCAAAATATTACACTTAGTTAAAGACGCTAATGCATGCTCATGACCTAGTCATATGAGACCACCAGAATAACCCAAGTATGGTGGCTTGCACTGTATCCTAGAGCCTAGGACAGCAAGAATTGCTGAGGGTGAACATGAGTTCCAAGTCAGCCCGGGATACAGAGCCTCAAAAAGCTAAAAACAGATCTGGCAAGATATCTCAGTGGGTAACAGTGCCTGCCAATGAACCTAAGAACGTGTGGCTGACTGGACTAGGTAAAAGGAGAGAACCAACACCCATAGGTTGTGAACTCTGACCTATATGTGACACACCTCTCCCCCACCCCCTTATAAAATAAGTACATGTGGGGCTGGGGGAATGGCTCAGTGGTTAAGGGCACTTGCTGTTCTTGCAGAGGACCAGGGTTTGATTCTCAGAACCTATACGGTGAGTCACAACTGTCTGTTACCCTATATTCATGTGGTGCATAGATATGCAGGAAAATGTACGTGCATGCACACACACACACACACACACACACACACACACAAAATTAAAAACAAAAAGCCAGAAATAATGACAATGACACACAACCAATAAAACAAAAGGAGAAATGTACAGTATAGTCAATACCAGGAATGTGAACGGCCAGGGGATGGAGGAGGGAGAATTTACGTGACTGTTAATGGTTTCCATTTGGGGGAATAAAAATGTCTGGAACCTAGATTAACAGTGGTGGTTACTCATATCATTGTCATGCTAAAGCTCACCTTATTCTCAAATAGCGGAGAGCACTGGGAATGCAGCTCAGTTGGTAGAGACCTTACCTCAGCAACACATAAACCACTGAGGTGGCACAGACGTGAAATTCCAGCCAGCACAGATCAGGCGGTGCCAAGGTCACCTACTGCAACATAGTTGAGGCCAAGGCCAACCTTGGCTACATGAGACTCTCCTTCCAAAACCCAAGTTTTGTTATTGTTGTTGTTTTGAGACAGGGTTTCTGTGTGTAGCCCTAGCTGTCCTGGAACTTGTTCTGTAGACCAGGCTGGCCTCGAACTCAAAGATCCACCTGCCTCTGCCTCAAAAGTGCTGGGATTAAAGATGTGTGCCACCACTGCCTGGCCATTATTTCATTTTCCATTACTATTTTTATATGTGTGTGGTTTGTCTGCATGTGTGCTTATGTACCATGTACACACAGTGCCCATGAAAGACAGAAGAAAGGAATCGAATCCCTGGGAACTGGAGTTACAGTCAGTTTCGAGCAACCATGTGGGTGCTGGGAATTATCCTTTCTCAGGGCAGCCAGTGCTCTTAACCACTGAGCCATCTCACCCATCGTCCAAAACTAACTTTTTGAAAGGTAATCTTCCTCCCCACCCCACTTTGTGATGCACGTATGTGTGGAGGACAGAGGTCAAAAATGGGTGTCTTAGCCGGGCGGTGGTGGCACACGCCTTTAATCCCAGCACTCGGGAGGCAGAGGCAGGCGGATTTCTGAGGTCAGCCTGGTCTACAGAGTGAGTTCCAGGACAGCCAGGGCTACACAGAGAAACCTTGTCTCAAAAAACAAAAACAAAACAACAACAACAAAAAACCCAAAAACAAAACAAAACAAAAATGGGTGTCTTTGCTTAGAAGCCATTCCTCTGTATTGTGAGACAGGGCCTTTCCCTGGAAAGCGGGGTGCCCAGATTCAGCTAGACTGGCAGGACAGTGAGCCCAGGGACCCTCCTGCCTACTCCTTTCCAGTGGTAGCATTACATGGTCACAGGCCCAGCCCTGACATTCTATGCAGGAGCTGAGCATGGAATTCAGGTACTCTTATGTACATTTCAAGCACTTTACTGAACGAGCCATTTCTCCAGCCTAAGTAGATAAATTTACATATATTATAATTGTATTATATAGTATACATATTGCATAATATCATATTATATATTTGTTATTGCTATATTAAGATACATAACATTTAATATATAAATTATATATAAACTATTATATAATACACATTTTACATATAATATATAAAATATGACATTACATAATAATATGATTTACATTATTTATAACACACACACATTAATTGTATTTGTATGAGTGTTTTGGCTGCACGTATATGTAATGCCTACAAAGAACAGAGAAGTATGTCAGATTTGCTAGAGCTGGAGTTATACATGGTTGTGAGTTGCCATGTGGGTGCCGGAAACTGAGCCTGGGTCCCAAGATGGTAAAGTTTACATGTATTTTACCACAATTCAAAAGAAAAAAAAAAATGAGTCAGGCAATGAGTACTTGAATCCCAGTACTCAGGAGGCAGAGACAGGCCAGCCTGTTCAAGGCCAGCCTGGTTTGCAGAGTGAGTGCAGGACAGCCAGGGGTACACAGAGAAACTCTGTCTCGAAAGATCAAAAAAAAAAAAGCAGAAAGAGGAAGAGCAAAAGGAAGGAAGGAAAGAAGGAAGGAAGGAAGGAAGGAAGGAAGGAAGGAAGGAAGGAAGGAAGGAA
>NW_021604771.1:653542-678865 GCF_004785775.1 Grammomys surdaster | reverse complement strand
GAAGGAAGGAAGGAAGGAAGGAAGGAAGGAAGGAAGGAAGGAAGGAAAGGGAGAAAGAGAGAAAGAAAAATATAGACCAGGCTGATAAAGTCACCTGCCCAGTAAACACGGGCCCCCCCCCCCCATTTTTTTTTTAAAGTTACACTTTTACAAGGGAGAAAACTGAGTCTCAAAATGATCTGGAACTCAAATGCCTGGTGAGACCCAGGCATGCCTGAATTCCTTTGCTACTCTGTCTGTATACCCAGGACCCTGGGGTTTCATAAGCCACCTTGTGTGGCACCCGACTCCCCTGCAGGCTGTGTTGTTGTTGGGCTCCGAGGTGCTGCACAGCTGAGGATTCCAGCCAGGCTTTCTATGCAGTTCTCTCCCACTGTTTGTGGGGAGATTTGTGTTCATTCATTATTTACTCATTCAATGGGATACTGAGGCCTGGGAACTGTAACAGGGCCTCACGCCTTAGCCTAACTGACTCCATGATGGAAGTGCCATTCAGGCTGTAAAGCTCAGCACACAGACAACACCATCAGCCAGAACTACAACAAAGGGTTACTCCAGCAAAGCCCATAGTTCTGGGGAAGTCTCTAAACGTAATAACCTTGCTTTTTGTCTTCTGCGGTAACTGTTTTGTTAACTGAAGTGTGTCAACCCAGGATTTTTGTGCTTAAAAGTACATCCTGAGAAAGGCTCAGGGCTATACTGGGATCCTGAGCACCCCGTGTAGTCACTGACCAGCTAATAAAGAATTTTATTGGCTTAATCCAAGTCTGAGCAATCTTCTCTGGTAAATTCCCCACAATATTTCTGAAGGTCCCACTGAGATCCCAGAGCTGACCAAGACATTTGAGGTCTCAGAGCCCTTTGGAGCAAGGCAGAGTGTTGGAGCTTGGTTCTAATGCTTTCATTCAATCGGGAATCTCCGTGTCCAAATGCTAACGGTCCTTTGGTTTTTGATCGATCAATAAAGACGCCAACAGCTAATGGCTGGATACAGGGCAAGGACAAGAGAGGAACAGGGCAGAATCACCATGACTTGGAGTAGAAGAATGGGACGCAAGAGCAGCAGGAGGTAAAGCCAACCAGTCGCGTGGCTGTGCCCTTCCCAGCCTTGAGCAGGCCGAATAGACCTTGTTTACCAAAGGACCCTGCAAGTTCCCGCAGGACCTTAGAATAACAGACTGCCCACTGACCCTGCTTTGCAACATAATCCAGCTGAAAAAGGATGGGTTCGGTGGGCTTCCCCTAGTGCTGAATATTAAACTTGGAGCCTTGATCAGAAACTTGTCTGGGCTCCGTGCTCCTCTCATCCCCGTCCCCCCACACCGTCCTTTACATTTCCAGACCCCCTTTCAGGTAAACCCAGTTCATTCATGGCCGCTGGACGGCTACAAGTGGCCACTGGCCACTTCCCCAATTAGGCCTGGGGTAGCAGGTAAAGGTTTAAGAGTGTCCAGCCTTTGAGGTAGCCAAGGCATTTTAAAAATGAGCTAATATGTGTATGTGTCTTTCATTCACAGTTCCAAAGATAGCTCCTGAATGTGTGCGTGCGTAGGTGCATGCATGCGATCCACCAGGAGCACAAAGCGACGTAGCCAAAACTTGCCGCCACAGAAGAGTGTGGTGGCCATGAGCCCCTAGAGGTGCACAACCCGAGATGGTCCAGGTCTCTAGTACTTACTCTGACCAATCATTGCCTAACACTTTAGAGGGGTCTTACACCTCCACCCCTAAAGGAAACAAATTAGAAATTCTCCTGGTCTGTCACCTCCGGAGGGAAATCTGATTAAGACATCGTCTCTTTGGACACATAGGAAAGGTCAGACGCCGCTGGTGATCCAGTGTCTGGGAATCACGTGAGACACCAATGGATCTCTGGTCTGTTCAACGTGTGTGAAGGTATGGTGGCCATTCCTGGTTGTTTTTACTGTATGTCTGTCTCTGTGTGTGTGTGTTTCTATGTGTATCAATCAGTTTTCTTTCCCTGTATTGACCTGTGGCTTTCTCTGGTGTGAGACCCTCCTTCCACCCCATTTAAGACCTGTGCTCCCTCCTGTTGGGGACCAAAATCCTTTTTTTTCTACCAGGTCACCAGAGATACTCTCCCCACATAAAAAAACAAAAACAAAAACAAAACAAACAACAACAACAAAATCCCCCTCTTGTCCCACTCCGGGAAGAAGAGCGCTTGCTAGTTTGGTTGCTTGACACCTGCTCACAGTCAGGGTTGGTCCCTGTGTGGAGGTGGGGAGAGGCCAGGCCTCTCATCCAGCTGCCCCCCATCTAAGCAGCGAGGGGGAATAGTTTCCGGTTATCACTCCTTCCACACTGTTCCCGCTGTTCCCGCTCTAAGCAGCCCTAGGGCAGTTGAAAAGTTCCCCTGGGCTGAGCCCGTGGGAAAAGAGAAAGCTCGTGTGTTTTTCTTCACAATGTAGAACTCACCTTTCTCTGAACAAAATAAAAAAATACTGCCCTGGGCTGGGCAGGGGGCTTGCTACTGGACGACACAGCCTGGACAGACTAGATTTTCCCTTCGGTCCAAGGAGACTTTCAGCAATTTTCACTAAGTACTTTTTAGAAAGATTAAAGACAGCTGCTAAATAGATTTCCTTTGTCACTCAGTTGGCCTCAGATACTAAAAAAAAAAAAATTATAAAAGTTAAAAAAAAAAGAGAGAGATATAAGCAGGTCCCGGTGTCTTGAGGCAGCTCAAAGGTGTTTACAACAGAGAGCTGATTAAGAGGAGACCTTCTGCATAGACTCAAAGTCACTGTAACCTCTGATGAGGAGACACAATTACACTTACCGATACCCAGCAAAATTGTAGTGTCTTACCATCTGTCAGAAGGATATCTCCTCACTCAAAGTTCTGCCTCCAATGAAAAGATACAGTTGGAAAATCTCTCAGACTAGCAACAGAGACTCCCAGGGGTATGGGCAGAACCCCACACCACAGAACTGGCCCAACACCAAGCTCCTATAACTGTTCAACTAGCTAGTTCTGTCAAATCCTTCATGATTAAACAGTAATGATTAAACAACAATGACCTTAGAAACAAAACGGGAAATTGCAGTCCATATTGCCTAGCTTGAAGAGTCACCCTGGCACACACTCTCCTGCCTGTGAAGACACCTGGGACCTCTGATTCTCATGAGTCTGATTCTTCCAGAGAAACAGGTGTACACTCTTTGACCTTAAAGATGTGGTTCTTCAGCCTCCCACTGGCAGAGATGACTCAACCCATTTTGCTTTCAAACGGACAGATCCAGTGGGAGGTTACAACAGGCAATAAACCTGGACCAGGTTGCCCCAGAACTTAAAGATATTACATCCAGACTTCTGTCCTTCTGTCAGGTTTCCCAGAAAAAGAGAATATGAAAGGACCACCGAGGGACTGCACCAGAGTTACAGACCTTGGGCTACAGAATGCCAGCTAAGAAAGCCCAACTTTGTACTTCAGAGGCTTGGCTACCAGCTGAGAGGAGGCAAAGGAGCCTGTCTCAGAATAGGATGGCTACCGTCCGTTAGATCCCAACTCCAAGGACTGAGAGACAGGTTCAAGAATCCCAGAGTTTGTGGAACTAGCAAGCCTTCTTTCTATACATGAGCACAAAAGGGCGGGGGGCACTAAGTCCATAATCAAGACTGAAACTAAACAAAAGACAAAAGGGGTTTTAGCCCAAACTCTGGGGCCATGGAAATGCCCTGAGCCATACATGTTGTCTAAACAACTGGACCCTGCAGGCACAGGATGGCCCACCTTTTTAAGAGCTGTGGCAGCTACTGCTTGCTTAATAAAAGAAAGCAAACAGGTTAACTCTGGATTAAGACAGACGTTATATTGACAGCACCCAGGGCATAGTTGAGGCCCTCCTCTCCAGGAGCACCAGAATGCTGGCTGTCTAATGACTGTGTGACCCAATACCAGGCCCTACTCCTGGCCCATCCTTGAGTTTCGTTTGAGAAACCCAAAGTCATCAATTTGGCTGCCCTACTGCCTGATGATACAGGCACTCCACCATAACTGTCAGGAGATGAAAGATAAAGCCAGGTGCATGGGAGCTGTAGGAGTTACCTTAACTGAAATGTTTTGGGCCCAAGTCAGGAATCTTAACTCAGAGAACAGAGATGAGTAATCTGCCGGGTGGTGGTGGCGCATGCCTTTAATTCCAGCACTTGGGAGACAGAGGCAGGTGGATTTCTGAGTTTGAGGCCAGCCTGGTCTACAGAGTGAGTTCCAGGACAGCCAGGACTATACAGAGAAACCCTGTCTCGAAAAAAAGAAGAAAAAAAAGAAGAGTAATCTGACCCAGGCTCTCAAATAGGAAAAAAGAAAAATCTTCCACCATACACATGGACTGTCAGTCAGTGTGCTTTTACTACTGGCCACAGCATGATCTCTATTGAAAGAAGGCTTTCTTACCACTGGAAGAAAAGGATATTAAAAAGGGGGTGGGGGAGTACTGGAGAGATGGCTCAGTGGTTAAGAGCACTGGCTGCTCTTCAGAAGTTCATGAGTTCAAATCCCAGCAACCGCATGGTGACTCACAACCATCCATAATGAGATCTGATGCCCTCATATGGGTGTCTGAAAACAGCTACAGGGTACTTTGGGCGGGGGCAAGTGGGGATGAAGCAAGCAGGGCCAGAGCAAGAGGCAGAAGGGAAGGGAGAAAAAAGCCAAAAAACCAAACTTGGCCCTTCTATAGTCTATTTCATTTCTCCTATAAATTGCTGTCTTCTACTGCTGGGCTGCTGACCTACCTGTGTGACAAAAGCCCTAAGACCAGTGAGGCCTATTGGTATTCTGATGTCATGTCACACCCTGGTGCTGTACTGTACTCCATGGTAAAGAAGAAACGGATAGCTCAAACCCACAGGTTGACAGAGGACACCAGAGAAAAAGTTCATTCAGAAAACAACCTGCAGGATTGTTGGGAACTAATCCTCACCAGGCTACTCACCTAGGGTCCACAAAATTTTCTGAGTTGCTCAGAGCATGTTATGTGTTATACCTAGACTAGATAGCTTAGCATGGATGTCTCAGCCAGATGCCAGGTTTGTGCCCAAATGAATCCAAAACAGAGAGCCCTTATCCAGGAAGGGGTCCAAATGAGAGACCAACACCCCTGCAGACTCGGGGAGAACTGACTTCGCCAAGATCCAGCCTGCTGGGGGAGGATGCCTTTCCAGGGTGGATAGAAGCCGTCTCAACCTGACTGAAACTGCTCAAATAGTAGCTAAGATGCTCCTCCAGGAACTAGTCCCCAGATTTGGCCTCTCCCTGGCAATACGGTCTGACAATGGCCTGGGTTTCATAGCCCAAACCTCTCAACAAACCTAAAGCTTTAGACATAGATTGGAAACTTCATTGTGCACACAGACCTCAGAGTTCTGGGCAGGTAGATAGGTAGGTAGGCAGACAGACAGACAGACAGACATAAGGAAAAAAAAGAGGAATCAAAATTTAACAAAACTCTCGTTAGAGATTAGAGGAGCATGGACAGCTCTCCTTCCTTTGCTTTTCTTTGGGCCCACTGAGCCCCATATGGGGAGAGGTTAGTTTGGAAGAGCTCCTCCCCCACTGCCTCCCAGGCTCAGAGACCAGCAGTTAGTAGAACTCTCTAACACTCCTTTCTCAAGTCACTATGGAGCCTCCAGTCCTCTGTATAGGCTTTTCATTGAGCTATCTGAGGCCCAGCTGACCTCTGAGTGCACCAGCAGTTTTCCTATGTTGGAGTCCAGTGGTGGGCGGACCATGTGAATCAAGTGATTAGCCAAAGGGGCACTGACACTAACCTGGAAAGCATCCTACAAGGTGATTCTCTCCACTAGTGCCGGAAGGCAATGACGGTAGCTGGCTGTAAGCCACAGGTCCACCATGTCAAGAAAGTAGAGGCCACAGATGCTGCTCCCAAATGGACTGTCTCCCGACTATGGACACACTGAGGTTAAGGTTTTGTAAGGCCCTAGGACCTTCCACTCCCTCCCCTCTACCTCCTCCTGAAACCTGTGTTTAGAATGAATGCGGGTTTAGAATGAATGATCCAACCCCCATGGTCCTCAGGCCTGGACCTAGGAACATAGGCAAGTATTAGCTAACGTGTCCATAAACCAGCAACTCATATTTATCTTGGCCTTGGTGCACTGATGCCCAGTTTAATGTCTTCTTGTACTGGAGAGAGAGGAAATATGGGGTTTATTATTATTTTTTTTTTTAGAAAAGAAAGAGTGCAGAGTTTACATTTCTAAGCATGCCCTGCAGCTGGGCCCCGAGTTGGTAGGCACAAGGGAGGAGTTTCCAGTGCAAAAATTGGGTTTGTGAAACTGAGGCTTTCTGAAAAACCTCAGGAATCAGATTCTATGCCACAGGAAGGAACCCTAGGGGACAGAGTTAATTATTCCCAGCCAGAAATCAGCCAGGATTGCTGGGTTTGCTTAGACTCCCAGACTCACAGGGACAGAAACAAACCAGACTGTCAGCCCATTGCCAGACAAAGCTCTGAGATTGGGGGCAGCCTAAATTAATGTTAGAGGACTTATAAAGATTTAAAACATGTCTAATATCCCAAAACATTTAATCTGGGCACGTTCCCTTATTTTGATGTCTGCTATTGTGCCTTGTGGGTAATTCATATGGATAACAACAAAATTACTGGGCCTCTGAGACCACTTGGCGGGCATGTACTAACAGCTTGACTGAACATGCCTCTTACAATGCTTTTCCAGCTAAGTACAGAGGTTGATCAGGACTTAGAGGTGTTAAAAGTTTCAGTTTCTGAATTAAAACAAGTTAGATTCCCTTATAAAAATGGTCCTACAAAATTGGAAAGGCTTAGACTTCTTACCATAAACACAAAATAAAACAACAACAACAGCAGCAGCAGCAATAACGAAAAATCCCTATGTATGGCTTTGGAAGAAACCTGTTGTTTCTAGGCTAATTGATCAGAAATAATTAATTTTTTTTCTTTTGCCATGGTTGGGGAAATAATTGTTACCAGTCTCTGTTCTCTTGGTTCCCTGGTTAACCACTCTGCTATCAGCATTGGCCGGGCCTTTAATTCTCATTCTGACTGGATTAACAGTGAGGCCTTGCATCTTAAACTAAAACAGGATACCATGATTTGACTCATTCACTAAGACCAGTGGGAACTGTAACAGGGCCCCACGCCTTAGCCTAACTGACTCCATGATGGAAGTGCCATTCAGGCTATAAAGCTCAGGACACAGATAACACCACCAGCCAGAACTACAATAAAGGCTTACTCCAGCAAAGCCCATAGTTCTGGGAAAGTCTCTGAACATAATAACCTGTCTTCTTACTTTATGTATGTCTGTTTCTGGCTAACTGTTCCTGTTCACAGAAGTATGACAACCCAGAATATGTGCTTTGTCCTTAAAAGCTCATCCTGAGAAAGGCTCAGGGCTGCACTGGGATGTCAAGCACCTAGCATAGTCACTGGCCAGCTAATAAAGACTTTCTATTGACTTTAACCCATGTCTGAGCAGTCTTCTCTGGTGAATACTCCACAACAGAGACCAAGAGAGAGGGAAGACAAGAGGCCCTGTCTCAGAGGGAGCCCAACATCTGAGGCTGTCCTCTAATTTCCACAGATGTACCATCCCACTTACACAGAGTCTCAGTCTCTCTCTGTCTCTCTCTGTCTCTGTCTCTCTCTGTCTCTCTCTCTCTGTCTCTCTCTCTGTCTCTCTGTCTCTCTCTCTCTCTCTCTCTCTCTCTCTCTCTCTCTCTCTCTCTCTCTCTCTCTTTCTCATCTCAGGCTTCAGGATCGGGGAAAACCCATGGGGGGAGTAGGTGTCCACTCACTTTGGGGGTAGGCAGCTGGATGTAACTTAGCTGGTAGACTGCATGCACAAACGTCTGGATTCCATGACTAGCACCACAGAAACCAGGTGTAGTGGCACAAGCTTGGAACCTCAGAACTTGAAGTGGAGGCAGAAGGATCTGAAGTTCAGTCATCCTGTGCTACCAGTCATATTGTGATTAAGGAGTTTTGTTTTTTGAGACAGGCTTTTTTTGTTGTTGTTTTGTTTTATTTTGTTTTTGTTTTTTATTTTGTTTTGTTTAGCCCTGGTCCTGGAACTCACTCTGTAGACCAGTTTGGTCTCAAACTCAGAGATCTACCTGTCTCTGCCTCCCAGAGTGCTGAGATTAAAGGTGTGTTGAAGCAGAATTTTAGCAGGGCCATTGTATCTGGCATGAATTCCAGGATGATGGCACCAAGGCTCTGAAGTAGCTTTTTGTAAATAGTCAGTGGCTGTTATCCAAGAGCTGTTTCTTTGAAGGATTCTCAGAGCCTTTGCACAACTTAGTCCTGAGACATACCTGGCAAACCTAGAAGTCTCTTATGGCTGAGAATTGCTTAAGTAATGGTAAGTAATGGGTGATCCCCTGAGGCTGAGAAGCCAAAATTCATCCTGCAGAGTCTCCTTCATTCAATGGTCCTGCTTAACCCAGTGTATACCATCATGCCCAGCCCACTCTTTGTTTTTGATTTCTAAGATTGATTTATTTATTTATTTTTACTTTGTGTATATTGGTCTTGTGCCTGCATGGATGTCTGTGAAACACATGGATGTCACGATGAGAGAGGCCAGAAGAGGGCATCAAATTACCTGGAGCTGGACTTACAGAGAGCTATTAGCCAAGACATGGGTGCTGGACCCAGCTTTCCCCTTCTTTCGAAAAAACTGAAGCAGGGAGTGTTGGCATGTCTTTAATCCCAGTAATATGGAATATGGAGGCAGAAGCAGGGGGATCTCTGTGAGTTCCAGGCCAGCTTGATCTATAAAGCAAGTTCCAGGACAACCAGAGCTACTATTACACAGAAACCCTGTCTCAAAAAAAAAAAAAAAAAAAAGGAAGGAAGAGCTATAAAATTAGGATGAATGTGTTGGGCATGGTGAACATGCTTATAATCCCAGCACATCGGAGGCTTATCTGGGTATCGTGCCAAGAGTTGGAGACCAGCCACGACCTTGCCTCAAAACAGCTAACCAACAAGACATTTAAGACTGTATAATGTGTAACAGACTGTCCAGTGAAGAATGAATACAAGCCTTGCAATAAAGTCAACAGCTAACAAAAACAGCCCGTGGGGATGAGGCTTAAAACTGACAGCCACTCCCGTTTGACCCAATGTCTTCTCCCAGACTGAAAACTGAGATACAGGCTCTGCCCGCCTGACCACAAGGCTCTAGATTCCCCCTTCGCCTAACCCCAGTCACGTCCCACCTCAAGGAGCCTGCTCCTCATTTCCTGGAGGACCAGTGAGTGTCTCTCTGTGTGTGTACGTGGGAGCATGTCCATGCATGTGGAGATCAGAGCCCAGCCTCAGGTGCTGGCAGTCACCTTCCACACTGAGATAAAGTTTTCTCTTTTCTGCTGCTGCACAAGCAAAGCTAGCTGGTCAGGAGACTTCTGGGGAGTCTTCCATTTCTACCCATGTCCCAGTGTGACCACTGGGATTACAGTTACATGTTATTGTGTCTAGCTTTACATGGCTGCCAAGGACCTGGATTGAACTCCTCAGACTTGACTGGCAAACACTTTACCCATTGAGCAATCTACCCAGTGCCCAGAGGACTTCTTCTCACTCACAGGGCTATCTTCTGGTTCTGAGCACAAGGGACACCCAGACACCACGACACATTTCTGAGGGATGGATGGGCTGGAGAGACACACGGAGGATCACAAACACCTGGCAATTGGCTGAAGGCAGCAGGGAACTCCAGAGGGTCCAAGCAGGAGGCTCAGAATCTCATAGCCTGACAGGCATCGGACACTAACCTCCACGGTCACCATCCTCAAAATGATAGACACACAAACCCTGATCCAGAAATCTGTCCCTAAGTATTTACCTGACAGGGACCAGGTTATTATTAATAACAAGACTCTTTGACAGGGCTCTAGTGACAAAGGGCCACATATTCCCAATATGGACATTCCCAAGTGTTAGACAGACTACAGCCATTTGCAGCCTGGCCACCTGGTGACCCATGATGCTTTACACAAAAGACACTAATGCATAATGACCCAGGGCATCATATCCACTCTCAACCACTGTGTATAGATGAGAACAGGCTGGTGAGGGACTCACGTCAACCCTCTGTCCTAGCTGTTTAAATCCTGCCATTACAGGCATGGAGTCACTGAGCTGGGATTATATACATTTTTTTTCTTTTCTTTTTTTAAGTTTTCCACTATGTAGTTTGGAATGACCTAGAACTTCTGATTCTCTAGCCTCCACACCTAGTGCAAGAATTTATAAACACACAAGTTATTCTTCCAGTACCAGGGATCAGATTCAACACTGTTTACTTTGAGACAGAATCTTGCTAAACTGCTCAAGGGGACCAGGAATTTAACTTGCAATTCTCCTACTGAGAGTAGCTGGGATTACAAAACCTGCCAAAGTTCTCACTATGGATTCTTTGTAGTCAAAACCAACTGCAAGGGAGGTCTCCAACATAGCAAGGGAAATTAAAAGTGAAAGCGTGGTATGAAAGAAAAACTCCCACCTGCGCCCCCTGAATGGCAAATGTAGTTTTTTTTTTCCTTAAAAATTCCTTTTTTTGGGTTTTTTTTTGGTTTTTTTGTTTTGTTTTTTTTTGTTTGTTTGTTTTTTTGTTTTTTGTTTTTTCGAGACAGGGTTTCTCTGTATAGCCCTGGCTGTCCTGGTACTCACTCTGTTGACCAGGCTGGCCTTGAACTCAGAAATCCGCCTGCCTCTGCCTCCCAAGTGCTGGGATTAAAGGCGTGCACCACCACCACCTGGCAAAAATTCCTATTTATTCATTTAGTTTATATATTGAAGAGGGTATCCATATGTGAAAGTCAGAGACAAATGGGGGGGGGGCTCATTTCTCTCCGGATTCCAAGGATCACAAACGTGTGAGTTGATTAGGTTTATTTATATATTTTTAAAAGATTTATTTATCTCTTCTGTATATGAGTGCTCTGTCTACATGTAGGCCTGGATGACAGAAGAGGGCACCGGATTCCATCACAGGTGCTTGTGAGCCACCACGTGGTTGTTGGGAATTGAACGCAGGACTTCTGGAAGAGGAGCCACTGCTGAGCCATCTCTCCAGCCCTGATTGGGTTTGTTTGACCTGAGACTGCATGGCCACATGCATGTAGTATCAGTGGAGGCTGGAAGAGGGAGTCAGATCTCTTGGAGCTGGAGTTAAAGATGGATGTAAACCACCGTCTGGGTGCAGGGTACCAAACCTAGATCCTCTACAAGAGAATCCAGAGCTCATAACAGCGGAGCCATGTCTGTTCGCCACCCCCCCTTCTACCCTCCTCGTGTTTTTAAAAAGACTTATGTCCCAAGGGCTGGGCTCTTGGCTTGGGAACCCATTTCTGGGAGGCACAGTGTGAAGGAAGTGCTGTATACCACCTGTGGCATATACGTTTAAAGAACAAGAAAGTCGTTCAGTGGTAGACAGCACTTGGTTTGCCTGGCACTCATGACACCCAGGCTCAGTTCGCCAGATTTGCTCGAGATGGACTGCGGACACAGTTGGGAGAGGATTCAGGATGCTCTGGGGAGAGGGAGAGCAAGTAATTGTGAGAGAAGCAGGAGTCAAGAACCCGATCCTGGAACACGGAATTCCAGGCTGTGTGACCCTGGTGAGTTTCACTTCCTCTCTGGGCCTCTTTTTCCTTCAGGGATAGCTCACTCGCGGGGCTGATGCAAGAGGTGGCTCTAGAAGGGTTGGGAACCCTCCCCGGGGATCTATCCGGGGACCAACTGGAATACCACCCCAAATCCCCGACCTGACGCCCTGCAAGGCTTCCGTTTCCCTGTCTGAACGGCTGGATGGTGTGTTTGCAAACGGCGCGCAAAGTAGCGAATGGGACTTACTCGAAGGTCCCAGGTTCGAGTCCGGACCCCTTTTCCTAGAAGTCCCGAGATCTTTCTCCGCTGGATTCCCCCAGGCCTCCGTACCGGGTCTCCTTTTTGCCCTTTGTGGATATGTAGTAGGAACCGCGGGCCTCTGTTCTGCCAAGCCACCCAATCGGCGTTCGCCTCACTGTTCCACTCCACCCTGTTAATCCGATTGGTCTACAGAAGCTCGAGAAGGCGAAGAGACAGAGGGTATGACCAATGAAAGTCCACGGAGGAGAGCTTTGGCTGGGAGCTCAGCTTCTAACCCGGAGGGAGGTGCAGAACGACCAGAACTAGAGGCTAGTGAAAGGTTCCTGGCACCATCCGCTCCATCCGGGACCACCAGGCAGAAGTAATGCTTTCTTGTAAACCTAGCTCTAGGAAGGCTGAAGTATACAAGGACTGCCAGTTCGAGACTAGCCAGGACTACATGGTGAGAGCCTGTCAACCAAAACAGCCGGGTATGGTGGCGCTAATGTTTAAGTTCTAACACTCAGGAAGTAGAGGCAGGCATAACTCAGATCCATACCAGCCTTGTCTACAACGTGAATTCCAGAACAGCCAGTACTACACAGAAAAACCCTGTCCAGAAAACCCACCTCCCAAGACAGCCAAGGACATTTTGCCCCACGGCTTGCCAGTTAGCTCTGTCTCCAGGAGTTCAAGGCTTGTCTCCTTTGGTGGTCTATATAATAAACGGACACTGTGCTTAGAGATGGGGGTTGAGAGGCAGGATTACTCCATCCAGATATATAAACCCGGTATGGTGGTTCAGGCCTGTAATCCCAGTATTCTAGAAACTGACGCTGGAGGATCGCCTTGAGTTCAATGAATAAGAAAATAAAAACTGATTACAGTGGCTTAATATCCGTGACCCCAAGTACTCAGAAGTGGAGGCAGGAGGATTTCTCTTCCTTGAAGGTATTAGGAAAGGGCTCGGCATGGTGGCTAAGTGAGACTGTAAACCCAGCACGTGGGAGGCTGGGGGGTGGGGGTGGGGGGAGATCATTCGGGGGAGAGCTATGTCTACATAGAGTTCCATATCTACATAACCCTAACAGAGTGTGACACTGTCCCACAAAGAAGAAAAAAAAACAAGGCTGGAAATGTAGTTCAGGTGGCAGAGTCCCTGCCTGGCACCAATAAAGCCTTAGCTGCAGTATCCAGCGCCGTATACATATGGGGGTGGGGGGATGGCACTGGGGAGTGGAAGGTGACCGGAAGAGGTTCAAGGTTGGTCTCCCCAGTACAGTGAACTCAAGTGCATCCTGAAACTGAGACTCAAAAACAAAATGAAACAAAGAAAACAAAGATTAAAAAACAAACAAACAAACAAACAAACAACCCCAACAAACCAACTAGCCAACTAACCGACAAAAACTAAACAAAATAAAAATAAAAACAACCTCAATTCTCCCCATCCTATCCGGTGTGCGCTCCGGCCACACCCGCCTCCCGGGGGGCCCAACCCAGGGCCTTTGCATGTGCAGATCCTGATGTTAGAGACCACGCCTCCCCGTAACCAGCTTCTGCTCGGCGTTCCAGGCCTTCCCTGGCCACGCAGTATAGCTAGTTAGCACAGGACATTTTATTTATATCACAGAACTCTGTATCAATCAGAAATTGAAAATCTATCTTACTCTCTGAAGCTCTCAGCAGGTTCTTGGGTATTAGCAGATACACAGCAACACACACACACACACACACACACACACACACACACACGTACATATTCCAAGTCCTGTGCCTGACTCTGGACTGGCTGTCCTCCAGTGCCCCATTAGCACTTGGCTCCCCCTGTCACCCTTCATTTTGCTAACCTGACTGGTCCCCTATTTGCGCTCCATGAGGCAGGGATCTTGTCTACACAGCTCTAACATCAAGTTCTGGGCCTGACCCATAGCAATGCTCAGTGGCATTGGGGACTATTGAGTCAGAGCAGACACCAGGTAGAGAAGAGGGGGGTGGGCAAAGGGAGCAACCTGTGCTCGATGCCACTAGGAAGAAAGAAGGGAGAACGCAGAAGAGAAAGTACGAAGAGTCCCTAAAAGGACCAGAGGTGGACCTGAGTCTAGAAGGCTCTGGGTGTGTGGTCCAAGAAAGGAGTCGGCTTGGTTTATTTCCCTAGACTCTATTTTTGTACAGATTCGAACGGCACTGTTATTGAATTCGAAGCTTCATGCATGCTGGGCAAGTGTCCCACCATCTGAGTTACCTCCACAGCTGTGCCAGGGAGGGAACACATGGATGGGAACTCCCGAGGGGCTGCCTTTGGCTTTGGTGGGAGGAGGGGAGCCTGTGTTATGAATGGGTTTCACTGGTTCTCTCACTTCTCACAGGACTCCTGAAATGCCAGGCATGGGCGTCTCCCAGTCGTGCACTCTAACCCAGGCAAGAGCCCCAGGTTCAGCACTGACACTAATGTACCTGGTATGACTAGCCGTCAGGGGAACTGAAGCCAGCACTGGCCAATTAACTTTATAGAGTCTTTAACACAGGAGTGATGACATTTGCTTTTTCTTTTCTTTTCTCTACCTCCTTCTTTTTACCAACCCCTCCCTCTCCCCATCTCCCTCCCCCTCCCGACACCCCTGCCCAGAGTTTCACTATGTCCCTGGTGGTGGTGGTGGGGGTGTCCTGGTACTTACTTTGTAGACCAGGCTGACATTCTAACTCATGAAGATCTGCCTGCATCTGCCTTCAGAGTGCTTGGATTAAAGCTGTCCACCACCATGCCTGGATACCTGGTTCTTTTATTAAAATTCATATTCGTATATATGTGTGTGTCTGCTTACCACATGCATTCAGTGCCAAAGTATCCAGAAGAAGATGCCTGATCCCCTGAAACTAGAGTTACAGGCTGTTGTGAGCCTCCACGTGGGTGTCAGGAATTGAACCCACGTCCTCTGGAAGAGCAGTCAGTACTCTTGACTATTAGATCACCTCCAGACTGTGCAGGTCCTGTATATCAGACTTAGGTGATCGGGTTTGGCGGAAAGCACCTTTATTCATGGAACCGTTTTGATGGCCTCCCTAGGCCTTGTGGGAAATCTTATGTTGTCATTTAATTGGCATATCATACTCAGTGAGTTTAGGTTGATCTCTAAATCCTCTCGTTCCCCTCCCTCCAACCTTCCTCCCCGCTGTGCTCTTTCACCCACAGTCCTCAGCTCACAGGTGTTCTATTATCCTCCCCACCACCGCCTTCCTCACAGCATCGGCTCCTCTTGGGGTCCCTCTCTTGTTTCCTGGCTTCTGCCCACACTCTCTCCCACACAATACACATGTATAAAGATGAAAGCCAGAATCCACATTTGAGAAAGAACACTCAGTGTTTGATTTTCCGAGCCAGTGTTAGGTTGTTTAATATATTTTCCAGTTCCATCTATTTTCCTGTCTTAAAAAAAAACAGATTTATTTTTATCTTATTTATGTCTTACATGCCGGTGTCTCATTGTGCGCATGTGTTTGCCCATGGAGGCCTGAATGGGCTTTGGCTCTCCTGAAGCTGCAGTCACAGGTGGTGTTTGTGACACTGTCCTTGAGCTCTGGACTTTCCTGCCTCCATCTCTTGAGTGTTAGAATTTTAGATATATGGCACACTAGGCTTAGACGCTCCTCCTTCCTCTGGGAATTCCAATTACCAGGTAGGAAGATTACAAGTTCAAGGCCAGCCTGGGAAACTTATTAAAAAACAGGAGGAGAGAGTATTGCTCAGGGGGTAGAGTGCTTGCCTAGAATGCACAAGGCCCTGTATACTAGCTACTTTTCTTTTGTGATAACAAAATTGCCACGACCAAGACAATTCATAAAAGAAAGGGTTTTTCTGGCTTCTGGTTCCGGCGGGATAATAGTCCATGTTGGCAGAGCAGAGGCAGCAGACAGTAGACAAGGCAGCTGGGGCTGAAGCTGAGAGCTTACATCCTTTATTGTAAGCATGAAGATAGAAAGAGCAAACTAGAAATTCGAGTCTTTAAAGCCTCAAAGCTTGCCTCTAGTGCATATACTTCAGGCAATAAGGCCACACCTTCCAAACCTCCCAAACAGCGCCATCAGCTGGAGACCAAGTGTTCAAGTGTCCAGCACCAGGGGAGACAGCTCATTTAAACCACCACACACTGGGCTGGACTCCACAGCACTGAGTAACACCCAGCATGACGATCCACACCTATAATCCCAGACTCTGCAGGCCAGTGCGGGAGGATCAGAAGTTCAAAAGCATCCTCCCATCAGCCAACCTTGTCTTTAAAGAAACGTTGTGGGAAGCTAGAGAGGGATGGATCAGTGGTTAGAGCAATTACTGCTCTTGCAGAAGACCTGACTTAAGTTCCCCAAACCCACAGGATGGTTCATAACCACCTGTGACTTGACTTACAAGCATTTTGATGCCTCTTCTGGTCTTTTCAGTGGTTCACACTTACTAATGAGAGCACATGCATATTTACATATAAATATTTTTACAAGTAGATGAAGGGGCTGTAGACATGTTTCAGCAGGTAGAGGTATTTGCTGCCAAGGCTGATGACCTGAGTTCGATCCCCAGGGCACACGTGGTGAGACAAAATCAAAACCCCAGATCATCCTCTTATTTCTACATACAGTCTGTGCCATGCCTATAGTGTGCACACTCAAGCACACACAGAGATACACACATACACAAACACACACACCACACATACACCACATATACGCACACCACACACACATATGCATACACACAGAAAGATACACATATACACAAACACACACACACACACACACACACACACACACACACACACTAATAAATGTAATTTTAAAAGTCCTTTGAGCCAGGCAGTAGTAGCTCACGCCTTTAATCCCAGCACTCAGGAGCCAGAAGCGGGGGGATCCCTGAGTTCAAGGCCAGCCTGGTCTACAGAGTGAGTTCCAGGTCTGCCAAGGTTACTCAGAGAAACTTTGTCTAGAAAAAAAAATAAATCAATAGCCCTTTGAACTGTTTGTTATAGGAAGTAGCTCTATTGGCATAGTGCTTGTCTAGCATTCATGAAGGCCTGGGTTCTGTATTTGTCACCACAAATGCCAGATGTGATAGTACATACTCTAATCCCAGCACTTGAGAAGTGGAGGCAGGAGGATCAGGAGTTCAGGCTCATCCTCAGTTATATACTGAGTTTGAGGTCAGTCTGGGATACATTAGACCCTGCCTCAAGTTGACAGCAAAATCCCTTTAAACAATGTAACTTCAAAAGCCACTAGAATCATGAGACTTGGTCACATAAAATAGAAAGAAGGAAAGAAAGAAAGGAAGGAAGGAAGGAAGGAAGGAAGGAAAGAAGGAAGGAAGGAAGAAAGAAAAAAGGAAGGAAAGAAAGAAAATAAAGAAGGCAGGGAGGAAGGAAGGAAGGGAGGGAGGGAGGGAGGGAGGAAGACAGGCAGGCAGGCACTCACACTGGGTTCTCTTGAGAAGCCCACTCCTACATACCATCCTTTGCCAAAGCTTCCCTTTCTATTAACGCCCATGTGTAAACATCTTTTCCCGATAAACTCTGACTCTGTTTCATACTGACTTCTCCTGAGATTCTTTTCTGTTGCAATGGCAGGAATCCCAGCTTACCAAAGTTGCAATCTCAGAAAAGAACTCAGGCTGCAGCAGGAGGCAGAAAGGAGCTGAGTTCCAGCATCCTCTGTCACTAACAAGACCTGGGCACACATCTGAAGACATAGGGTTCTAGCTGCCATCCCAACTTCTGGTTCTGCAGGTCGAGTGTTAGGCCTGAGAATTCATGTTCCTAACAAGTTGATGCTGCTGTTGATGGCCTAGGTCTGTGTGTGTGTGTGTGTGTGTGTGTGTCTGTCTGTCTGTCTGTCTGTCTGTCTGTGTGTCAAGATTTCATGTAGTTCAGGCTGCCCTGGAACTCTATATGTAGCCAAGGATGACCTTGAACTCCTGATTCTCTTGCCTGACACTGAGACATACATATACATCATATACTACATATACACACAAATACAAACATACATACATATACATATGCACCCATATACATACACATACGCATATGCATACGCATGCGCATATATATATATATATATATATATATATATATATATATATATTTGTTTTTGTTTTTTGAGACTCACTCCATCTGACAATGGGCTAAACTTTTCTGCAAGTTTGAAATGTTTTATAATAAGATGATGAAAATTTATAGCAGAGATGCCAGGTAATCCCCAGGGTAGCAGGGCCCGAGGGGGGGGAGCTGAGGATAGGATGAGGCATTGCGTGGGAAAATGCTGAGGATAGCCACTTCTGACCTAGATATTTTTAGGCTGAGGCAGAGCTCATGGGAAAGTGCTTATGCCTACCTGTGCCTAAAGGCTTATATGTGGGAGGCCTGGGACCCTGGGGAGCAGTGACAGAGCCTGGCATGGGGCAGGTATGCTTATAATTCTAGGACAGACAGTTCTTTAAAAAAAAAACAACTAGCTATCAGTATTGTGTATGGGTGGGTGCAGGTGCCCACCTGCACGCATGTGTGGAGATCAGAGGACAACTTTGTTAAGTTGCTGCTCTCCTTTCCAAGTTCATGTGGGTCATGGGGATTGAACTCAGGTCGTCAGGATTTGTGGCAATCGCTTCTTATCTGCTGAGCCATCTAGTGCTCCCCCTTTAACTGTTTTTAACTTTTTATGTAGCATGCACAGGACTCTAGGTTCCCTGGTGGCATATGCCCGTAATCCCAGAACTTGGGAATCAGGAGCAGAAGCAGAAGGATCGAGAGTTCAAGGTTATCCTCAAATACTTAGTGAATCGGAGGCCACCCTGGGATCCATGAGACCCTGTTTCAAACACAGCGAACCTCATCTAAAGTGAGGGTTAATTACCATCCGCCTTCCAGGATTGGTGTGGAGCTGAATGAGTTAGCACCCACTGTGAGGGAGTACTAACTCATTGTGAATCCATATTGTGTTTATATCCCACCCAAATAAACGTATGCACCAATCTCAAGCTTCTGTGGGTTCTATCCACTCCCTCCCTGTAGGGCCTGGGGATTTCCTTGGCTGCTCTTTACTGTGATCTTTCCCCCTCAGTTTTCTTTCCCATGTGCGTGCACACAGTGGTTTCCTTCCTTATCATTTGCTCCATTATTCTGATTGAGACAGGATCTTGGTGTATAGGCCTGAATGCCCTGTGACTTGCTGTGTAGCCTGGGCTGGCCCCAAACTCCAAACAATCGTCCTGTCTCAGCTGTCCAAGTATTGAGATTACCATGTTCCATGACACATTTACTTATCTGGGCTATTTTTGTTTGGTTGGTTTGATTTTTTTTTTTTCAAGACAGGGTTTCTCTGTGTAGCCCTGGCTGTCCTAGAACTCACTCTGTAGACCAGGCTGGCCTGGAACTCATAGATCCACCTGCCTCTGCCTCCCAAGTGCTGGGATTAAAGTTGTACACCACTGTTCCCAGAGACTGAATCACCAACCAAAGACTGCGCACTGGCTGGACCTAGGTCCTCTGCATACGTGTAGCAGATGTGCAGCTTGGCCTTCATGAAGGTCCCCCAACAACCGGAGTGGGGGCTGTCCCTGAGCCTGTCACCTGCCTGCCTGTGGACCCAGCCCCTAAATGGACCACCTGGGCTGGCCTCAGTGGGAGAGGATGTGCCTAGTCCCCCAGCAGGGGGAGGGGGGACTTAGTGGGAGATGACACCTGGGGGTGGGAATTCCCTTCCAAAAGAGAAGGGGAAGGTGGATTGGGGGGAAGTCTTGTGTGAGGGGGTACTGGGAGGAGGGAGGCTGATATTGGGATATAAAGTGAATAAATAAATTGATTTAAAAATAACTGAAAAAAAAACTACCAAAAACAAACAAACAAACAAAAGCAAAAAACAGGTGTGCACCACCATACTCAGCTATTCAAGCCACTTTCTAACCTCCTGCTAGCCCACAGACCAGTGGTTCCAAACCTTAATGCTGCGGCCCTTTGATCCTTTAATACAGTTCCTCACGTTGTGGTGACCCACAAACCATAAAATTATTTTCATTGCTACTTCAAAATTGTAATTTTCTACTGTTATGAATTGTAATGTAAATATCCGATATTCAGGATATCTGACATGTGACCCCAGTCAAAGAGTCATTGACTCCCTCCCCTTAAAAGAGCTTTTGACCCACAGGTTGAGAACCACTGCCCTAGAGACAGCCTCTGGAACTTTAGCTTTGCTCGGTGTTGGGTTCTGAGGTCTAGTATATAGTGAGTATACAATAAATACATGGTAGTAGTGCTGGGACCTAGCCTTGGGGCCTCCTGCTATCTAACCTGCAAATCTGGTTGTGCAGGAACCTCTGGTAGTTGGGCCTCCAGTTGGGGGACCAGGTGTCCCTGAGCTGCAGCCCCATGGAATGTGAACAGAAGTCTCTCTGCACACAGACCTCAGGGCCCAGTTTGAGAGACCCTGAGGGACTACATGGTCTCTAGGATGCATGGCTGAACGTTCTGAAGTAGAAATACATTTCAGAACACACCGCTCAAGTGTGCAAGGGCATGGGTCAGTTGAGTGGAGGGCTGGCGTTCCAGGATGAGAGGTCCCCCTGGGAATGCAGGTGACCCCTAACACCGTTCCTATTTTATGGGGTAGATGGGCAGACTCTGGAGCCTGTGGCTTGCTGGGTAAGGACGGATACAAGAGACAAAGTGCAGACAAGAGGGGAGGGGCTCTTTGGGCATCTCCTACTTGACCAATTAACACATAGCTGGGCCTGGAATATAAAACGGACTGTACATGAGTGCAGAGGCAGAGAAAAGTGCCTGGAGATAGCCAATTAAGGAACAAAGGCCTCTTTTGCAAGGCCAGGCTAGGCACAGAGACAAACTCAGCGATTAATGTTGAGGGCTTTTAAATGGAGACTTGAGAGGGGTTACATTGGCTGGAAGGAGAGGGATCCTGTCTCTGAGAGGGGAGTGCCAGCCCCTCCAGGGTTGAGTCAGTCACTCCACCCTCAGGCTCACACCCTACTCCAGAGCTTCCTTCGGAGGGGTGAAATTGAGGCCCAAAAGACACCTGGAAACAGGAAGCCTGGCCTCTGTGTGGAGGACATCCTTGGAATCCCGAGGTTCATGCAGTGATGTGGGCAGGGGGACAAGGAAGAGGTTTCCCTGAGGTGTATTTACTTAATTTTTCCATCTTATTCTGTGGTGTGTGTGAGTGTGTGTCTGTCTTTGCATACGTGCCTGTGCCACATCAGGTCTGCAGAGGTCAGAAGACAAGTTGCAGGACTCAGTCCTCTTCTTCCAAAATAAGGCTTCTAGAGGTCAAACTCTACAGAAATCAGGTCCGGACCTCGCTGGACTCTGCAAGCCAGTTTTTTGTTTGTTTGTTTTGCTTGTTGATGTTGTTTGGGGGAGGGCAGGCTCTCACTGTGTAGCCCACGATCGTGAACTGGCATTACATGCGGCTGCTACCACCTTTAGCTCAGATAGGAGAGCCAGGTCATAACCCCACATCTTCCACCAGCCCGGGTAGGGCGTGCTGCGCAGCGATAAGGCAAAGGTGCAACCTGGCAACCTCCACCCACATTCCCCAGTTAGAATCTAAGCTCTCTGCAGAGGCCGCCACTCACGCCCTTATCGGCTCTCCATTGGTGCTAAGCGCCATCTCTCCAACCCCTTAAACTTCTGCGGACTAATCAGATTCCCGTGACTGACCCTCCTTAGCTGCCCCGCCCCTTTTAGGGCGCAGCCGAGGCGCGAGCGGATTGGCCTGCTCGGGAGGGAGGGGCAGACACGTAAGGGGCGCAGACCTCGTGTCCAACGCAGGCAAAACGGTGACCCAGCCCGGCGCCAGTGACAGTCCAGTGGGGAAAGTGCGCTGAAGGGCCCTAGTGGAGGGGCTGGCTGGACTCGAACCTGATACCGCCAGGTAAGTCCAACTGCCCGTCCTTACTGACGGGGGACAGGGGGGAGACGGAAGCGTTCCGGGCTGTCCGGCTGAGGCGGGGCTCCAGTTGGTCTCAGGATGAACCATCAGGGAGGCACTTCAAGCTTCTCCAGAGTTAAGTTTTGTATCAGCCCCGGGAGTGGGCGATTCCCATGCCCGTTTCTTCCAAGAAGAAAAGCATCCCAGAGAGGGAGTGAAACTCACTCAGGGTCACACAGCTTGGCAATCTGGGTTCCTGTAGTGGTGTGCAGTAACCACTTGCCCAATTAAGTAGCCTCCTCCTCAATCCGTCCACAGGAGGTCACTTACCTCAGCCTCAGACAGGTTTCCTTTACTGAGGGCTCCTTCCAGAACTCCCAGGATGCCCCTAAATCTCTCTCCAGACCAGACACCCCCCTTCACGTCTTACATGCCCGCCCCACCTCGACTCTTTCTCTCAGATTGGTCATTTTCTGCCCCACCTCTCACCCAGCTTCCACTTAGTCTTCAGATCACACCCAGCTGGCCCGAACTTTTTTCTTTCTTTCTTTTTTATTCTTTCATATATTACATCTCAACCAGTTTCCCCTACTTCCCTCCCAATCCCCGTCCCCGACTCCCATCCACTCTTTTCTTTTCCAGAAAGGTGCCCTCGGACACCAACCAAACAGCATATCAAATTGCTGTAAGATTATGCACCCCCCACCCCCTAGTATTAAGGCTGGACAAGACAACTCGGTATGAGGAAAGGGTCCCAAAAGCAGAAAAGAGTCAGAGACAGTACCCACTCCCACTGTTAGGAGTCCCACAAGAAGACCAAGCTACACAGCTGTAACATGCAGAGGGCCTAGGTCAGTCTCATGCAGGCTTCCTGGTTGCTGGTTCAACTCTGCAAACCCCTATGGACCTAGGTTAGTTGATTCTGTGGGTTGGCTTGTGACCCCTCTGGCTCCTCCAATCCTTCCTCCCCCTTTTCTGCAAGACTCCTCGAGTTCTGCCTCATGTTTTGGCTGTGGGTCTCTGCATCTGTTTGCATCTGTTGCTGGATAAAGTGTCTCTGATGACAACCCGGCCAAATACCAGTCTCTGAGTATCAGTAGCAGAATGTCATTAGGAATTATTTCATTGCCTTTTAAATTTTTTAAAAATATTTATTTATTGCCAGGAGTGTTTGGTTCTACCTTAGGTCTCTGAGCTATCCAGCCTCTGAGTTGTGGCTATCTATCCAGGGAGTGGGGTGGGCTCCCTTTGGTGGCTTGGGTCTCAAGCTGGGCCTGTCATTGGTTGGCCACTCCCACCATTTCTGGGCAACCTTTACCCCAGCACATCTTGTGGTCAGGACAGATTGTAGGTCAAAGGTTTTGTGGCTGGATTAGTATCCTGATCTGTTCACTGGAAGTCTTGCCTGAGTACAGGAGATGGCTGGTTCAGGCTCTGTATCCCCCTTGCTAGGGGTCTTAGCTAGGATCAACCTCCTAGATAGCTGGGACAGACTAGATTTTAGCTTGTTTCTGAGATGCACCCTGCCCCTGAATTCCAGTAGTCTCTCCCAATACTCTCTCCATCCTGCTTCCCCCACCTGATCCCTGTCCCTGTCTCCATCCACCCCCAGTCTCCCCTTGATAGCTAGTCTGTTGCGCCTTCCCTTGAGCCCTCCTTGTTACTTAGCTTCTCTGGGTCTGGGGATTGTAGCATCTTTGTCCTTTACTAATGTCCATGTACAAATGAGTACATATCATGTTTGTCTTTCTGGGTCTGGGTTACCTCACAGAGGGTGATTTTTTTCTATTTCCATCCATGTGTTCTAGATCCATCCATGACCAGGATGTGTCATCCCTTGGGTATATGCCCAGGAATGATATAGCTGGGTTCTGAGGTAGATTTACTCCCAATCTTCCAAGAAACCACCATATTGATTTCTAAAGTTGTACAAGTTTGCACTCCCACCAGCAACAGACGTGTGTTTTTCTTGCTGCACAGGCTTATCAACAACTGCTGTCTCTTGAGGTTTTGATTGTAGCTATTCTGAAGGTTGTGAATGTAATCTCTGGGTCGTTTTGATTTGTATTTTCCTGATGACTAAGGACATTGAACATTTCTTTAAGTGCTTCTCGGCCATTTGAGATTCCTCTGTTGAGAATTCTCTGTTTAAATCTGTACCCCACTTTTAATTGGGTTATTTTGTTTGTTGGTATCTAATTTATTGAGTTCTTTATATAGTTTGGATATTAGCCCTCTCTCAAATGTAGAGTTGGTGAAGATCTTTTCCCTATCTGCAGCTTGCTGATTTGTCGTGTTGACAGTGTCCTTTGCTTTACTGAAGCTTTTCATGAGGTCCCATTTATCCATTGTTGATCTTAGAGCCTGAGCCCTTGGTATTCTGTTCAGGAAGTTGTCTCCATTGCCAATGTAGTCTAGGATATTTCCCACTTTCTCTTCTATTAGATTTAGTGTGCCTGGTTTTATGTTAAGGACCTTGATCCACTAAGACTTGAGTTTTGTGCAGGGTGATAGATACGGATCTATTTGCATCCTTCAACATGGAGACATCCAGTTAGACCAGCACCATTTGTTGAAGATGCTTTCTTTTCCACTGTATGGTTTTGGCTTCTTTGTCAAAAAATCAAGTTTCCATAGGTGTATAGATTTAAATCTGGGCCTTCAATTCCATCCCATTGACGAAGTCGTCTGTTTTATGACAGTACTGAGCAGTTTTTATCACTATTCTGCAGTGCAGCTTGAGATCAGGATGATGATTCCACAGAAGTTCTTCCATTGTTCAGGAGTGTTTTGGCTATGCTGGTTTTTTTTTTTCCATATGAAATTGAGAATTGTTCTTTCAAGATCTGTAAAGAATTGTATTGGACTTTTGATGGGGATTGCATTGAATCTGTAGATTGCTTTTAGTAAGACGACCATTTTTCACTATGTTAATCCTACCAATTCATGAGGGTATGTGATCTTCTCATCTTCTGATACCTTCTTCAATTTCTTTCTTCAAAGATTTGAAGTTCTTATCCTATAGATCTTTCACTTGCTTGGTTAGAGCTATATCAAGATATTTTATATTATTTGTGACTATTGTCCTTGGATTTCTTTCTCAGTCCGTTTATCATTTGTATAAAGGAGGGCTACTGATTCTTTTTTTTTTTTTTTTTTTTTGAGTTAAGCTTGTATCCAGCCACTTTGCTGAAGGTAGGAGCTCCCTGATAGAGTTTTTGGGGTCACTTATATATACTAGCTATTGAGTAGATATGTGAAGAGTGGACAGCCTTGTCTTATTCCTGATTTTAGTGGAATAGCTTTGTGCTTTTCTCAACCTAATTTGATGTTGGCTATAGACTTGCTGTAAACTACCATTATTATGTTTAGATATGTGCCTTGTATTCCTAATCTCTCCAAGATTTTTATCATGAAGATGTACTGGATTTTGTCAAAAGCTTTCCCAGCATCTAAAGAGCTGATCATATGATATTTTTTCTTTTTTCTTTTTCTTTCTTTTTT
>NW_021604771.1:649171-653442 GCF_004785775.1 Grammomys surdaster | reverse complement strand
GAACTCAGAAATCTGCCTGTCTCTGCCTCCCAAGTACTGGGATTAAAGGTGTGCGCCACCACCACCCGGCGATATTTTTTCTTCTTTCAGTTTTTTTATATGGTGGAGTACATTGACAGATTTTTGTATGTTTAACCATCCCCAAATCTCTGAGATGAAGCCTACTTGATCATGGTGAATGGTCTTTTTGTATTTGGTTTGAGAGTATTTTATTGAGTATTTTTGCATCAATGTTCATGAGGGATATTGTTCTGTAATTATCTTTCTTTGTTGAGTTTTTGTGTAGTTTGACTATCAAGGTGACTGTGGCCCCATAAGATGAATTTGGCTATGTCCCTTATGTTTCTATTTTGTGAATAAAAGAGTTTTGGTATTAACTCTCCTTTGAAAGTCTGGTAATGACTGCTTCTGTTTCCTTAAGGGTTATATGCCTATTTAAGCTGTTGTTTATCTGATCTTGACTTAACTTTGGTGAGTAGTATCTATCAAGAAAGTTGTCTGTTCCTTTTAGATTTTTCAATTTTGTGGAATACAGGTTTTGAAAGTATGACCTAATAATTTTTTTTTTTTGGATTTCCTTGGTCTCTGTTGTTATGTCTCCCTTTTTATTTCTGATTTCATTAATTTTGATATTCTTCCTCTCTGCCTTTTGGTTAGTTTGGTTAAGGGTTTACCTATCTTGTTGATTTTCTCAAAGAACCAGCTCTTTGTTTCTTTTTTCTTTTCTTTTCTTTTCTTTTTGTATTGTTCTCTTGGTTTCTATTTGGTTGATTTCAGCCCTGAGTTTGATTATTTCCTGCTGTCTACTCCTCTTGGATGCACTTGCTTCTTTTTGTTCTGGCGCTTTCATGTGTACTGTTAAGTTGCTAGTGTAGGAGCTGTCCGATTTCTTTATGAGGGTACTCAGTGCTGTGAACTTTCCTCTTTTAGCACTGTTTTCATTGTGTCCCATAAGTCTGGGTATGTTATACATACATTTTCATTGAATTCTAGAAAGTTTTTAATTTCTTTCTTTATTTCTGCCTTGACCCAGTAGTCATTCAGCCGAGAGTGGTTCAGTTTCCATGAGTTTGTAGGTTTTCTGTTGTTTCTGTTGTTGTTGAAATCCAGCTTTAATCCATGGTGGTCTGATAGGATACAGGGAGTTATTTCAATTTTCTTGTTGAGACTTGCTTTGTGACCAGGTATGTGGTCAGTTTTGGAGAAGGTTTCATGAGATGCTGAGAGGAAGATATGTTCTTTAGTGTTTAGATGACATGTTCTGTAGATATCTGTTAGGTCCATTTGAGTCATAACCTCTGCTAGTTCCATTATTTCTCTGTTTAGTTTCTGTCTTGATGACCTGTCCATTGGTGAGAGTGGTGTGCTGAGGTCTCCCAATATTAATGTGTGGGGTTCGTTGTGTTATTTAAGCCTCAGTAATGTTTCTTTTACAAATGTGGGTGCCCTTGTGTTTGGGGTGTAGATGTCTAGAATTGAGGCATCATCTGTGGTCTCTTAGAGTCTTCAAGGCCCCTCTGGCTTTTAGACTCGACCTTTATGTGTTATTTGGCCTTTATCCCTTGCAGCTTTTAATGTTTTTTTGTTTGTTTGTTTAGTTCTGTATGTGTAGTGTTTTGATTATTATGTGATGGGAGACTTTCTTTTCTGGTCCAGTCTATTCAGTCTTCTGTAAGCCTCTTCTGCTTTTATTGGCATCTCTTTCTTTAGGCTGGGTTTTTTTTTTCCCTGTGATTTTGTTCAAACTATTTTCTGGGTTTTTGAGGTGAGTTTCTTCTGTTCTCTTGTTTCTTAGGTTTGGTCTTTTCATAATGCCTCAGATTTCCTGGATATATTATGTCAGGAATTTTTTTTTATTTGACATTTTCTTTAACCAGTGTATCAATTTTTTCTATCATATCTTACATGTCTGAGATTCTCTGTTCCATATTTTGTATTCTGTTGGTGATGCTCTAGTTCCTGTTCACTTACCTAGGGTTTTCCGTCTCCAGGATTCCCACAGTTTGTTTTCTTTATTGCTTCTCTTTTCATTTTCAGGTCTAGAAAAAGTTTTATTCTCCTTCTCCTATTTGTTTGGGTTTTCCTGGATTTCTTTTTTTTATCTTTTTTTTTTAATTTATTTATTTACTTTATACATTGAGTACACTGTCGCCGTCTTCAGACTCACCAGAAAAAGGGATTGGATCCCACTACAGATAGTTGTGAGCCACCATGTGGTTGCTGGGAATTGAACTCAGGACCTCTGGAAGAACAGTCAGTGCTCTTAACCACTAAGCCATCTCTCCAGCCCTTTCCTGGATTTCTTTAAGGGATTTATTCCATTTTCTCTTTAAGGACCTCTATCATCGTAAGATTGTATTTAAGGTCACCGTCTTGTGCTTTGGCTGTGTTAGGATACCCAGGGCTTGCAGGACACCTCGACTGTGGTGACGCCACACTGCCCTGTCTCTTGTGGACTGTTTTCTTATGCTGGCCTCTAGGCATCTGGGTTTGGGGTAATTATAGGTTTAGGTGGCAGTCTCTGAGTTTATCTTTGCTGGATGGACGTTTTCCCCCTTGGTTGCTGTCTCCTTTCTGATCTTCAGGTCAGAGTGGCTTGTGGTTCTCGTGGCCTGCGAGTCCTCAGGTCTAGTACGGTGTCTCCACTGGTATTTTGGTGGCCCAAGTGACCTTTGAGGTTTTGAGTGCCAGCGTTGCCTCTGGGGTTCTGGGAGGTAGCATGACCTCTAGAGAGCAATGCTGGCCTGAAGGTGAAAGAAAGAAAGAAAGAAAGAAAGGAAAGGAAGAAAGGAAGGAAGGAAGGAAGAGAGAGGGGGGGGAGGGAGGGAAAGAAAGGAAGGAAGAAAGAAAGGAAGGAAGGAAGGAAGGAAGGAAGGAAGGAACGAAGGAAGGCGGGCAGGCTGTTGTAAAATTAGAGTAAAGGTACAGGGCATGGTAGTGCGTGGCTGTAATCTCAGGACTCAGGAGACTGAGCCAAGCATTGGAGGCCAGCCACTGGCAAAAGTGAGACTTTGTCTTTAAAATAAATAAATAGCACCAGGTGGCACACGCCTTTAATTCCAGCACTTGGGAGGCAGAGGCAGGGGAAATCTCTGAGGTCAAGGCCAGCCTGGTCTACAGAGTGAGTTCCAGGACAGCCAGGGCTACACAGAGAAACCCTGTCCCGAAAACCAACCAAACAACAATTCCACAAAGCCAGGCAGTGCTGGCACTCACCTTTAAATCACTGTCCTCCATCGCTGTCCACCATACTGAAGCCAACACCTTTACAGAGAGAATACATTACCTGAGGCTGGGAGATGGCTCAGGAGGTAACGTGCCTGCACACACGTGTGAGGAGTCCAGGTGTCCAGAGTTTGAATTCCCAGCACTCATGCCAGAAGCCAGTAGCAGTCATGTGTCTGTGCGGACTTTGTGCAGCACCAGGCCCGGAGAGAAACTGTATTGATGGGTCAGGGGTAGGGGTGGGGGTCAGGTGAGAGCAGGTCTGATGGAATCCAGAGCTCACTATGTAACTGAAGACAATCTAAGTCTTCTCCTCTCCTGCCTCCATCTTCACAGTGCCAGGATGAAGGCATGCACCACCATTGAGTCCAGGGTTTTTATGTGTGGTAGGCCAGCACTCCATCAACTGAGCTACATCCACAGGCCCTACTCCTGTTTTTAAATGTGCTTGGCCCAGAAAGGAGTGGTACTGTTGGAGGAATTGTGTCACTGTGGGGTGGGCTTTAGACCCTCCTTCTAGCTGCCTGGAAGACAGGCTTCTCCTCGTTGCCTTGGAAAAATATAGAACTCTCAGCTCCTTCTCCAGCACCACGCCTGCCTGGATACTGCCATGCTTCTTGCCTTGATGATAATGGACTGAACCTGTAAGCCGGCCCTGATGAAATGTCCTTTGTAAGAGTTGCCTTGGTCATGGTGTCTCTTCACAGCGATAACACCCTAACTAAGACAGTGTCTGGATGGAATTCTGGCTGACTGCCCTAGAACTCAGAATGTAGACTAGGCTGACCTCATACTCACTGAGATCCACCTGTCTCTGCTTCCTGAGTGCTGGGATCAAAGGACTGTGCCACTGTGCCTGGTCTGAGTTTTTGCAAAAATAAATATTGGTGTCCTTACTACATAGCTTAAAAAAGTCTGTTGCCTACCACCACCTTCCTCAGTGCCCCCTCTGTTGGGTGTCACTTCCCTAGTGCCCCCTCTGTTGGGTGTCACTTCCCTAGTGTCCCCTCTGTTGGGTGTCACCTCCCTCAGTGTCCCCTCTGTTG
>NW_021604771.1:648715-649161 GCF_004785775.1 Grammomys surdaster | reverse complement strand
CTCCCTCAGTGTCCCCTCTGTTGGGTGTCACCTCCCTCAGTGCCCCCTCTGTTGGGTGTCACCTCCCTCAGTGTCCCCTCTGTTGGGTGTCACCTCCCTCAGTGTCCCTTCTATTGGGTGTCACCTCCCTCAGTGTCCCCTCTGTTGGCTGTCTAACTCCCTCAGTGTCCCCTCTGTTGGGTGTCATCTCACTCAGTGTCCCCTCTGTTGGGTGTCACCTCCCTCAGTGCCCCCTCTGTTGGGTGCCACCTCCCTCAGTGTCCCCTCTGTTGGGTGTCACCTCTCTCAGTGTCCCCTCTGTTGAGTGTCACCTCCCTCAGTGTCCCCTCTGTTGGGTGTCACCTCCCTCAGTGTCCCCTCTGTTGGGTGTCACCTCCCTCAGTGTCCCCTCTATTGGGTGTCACCTCCCTCAGTGTCCCCTCTGTTGGGTGTCACCTCCCTCAGTG
>NW_021604771.1:628813-648615 GCF_004785775.1 Grammomys surdaster | reverse complement strand
CCCCTCTGTTGGGTGTCACCTCCCTAGTGTCCTCCTCTGTTGGGTGTCACCTCCCTCAGTGTCCCCTCTGTTGGATTTCACCTCCCTCAGTGTCCCCTCTGTTGGGTGTCACCTCCCTCAGTGCCCCCTCTGTTGGGTGTCCACCTCCCTCAGTGTCCCCTCTGTTGGGTGTCACCTCCCTCAGTGTCCCCTCTGTTGGATTTCACCTCCCTCAGTGTCCCCTCTGTTGGGTGTCCACCTCCCTAGTGTCCCCACTGTTGGGTGTCCACCTCCCTCAGTGCCCTCATGTTGTGTCTCCACCTCCCTAGTGTCCTCCTCTGTTAGGTTCCTTTGTCCCCATACCCCATTGAATGAATAAATGATGGATGAGCACAAATCTACCCACAAACAGTAGGAAAGAGCGGCAGAGAAAGCCCAGCAGGAACCCCGAGTTGTGCAGCAGTTTGAGGACCCAGCAACAGCACAGCCTCCTAGGAACACTGGCTGACACGAGCCATTGGCGGTGAAGCCTCAGACCCTGTGGGTAGACAGACACCATTCAGGGGAAGTCAGGACAAATGACCTGGCCCCTCTGGAACGCAGGTTTCCCTCTTGCAAAAGTGTTACTTGGCAGGTGACGTCTCTAGCTTGTATGGGGAGATGGCTCATTCAGTGAAGTACGAGTCATAGATGCATGAACACCATGTAGAAAGTCAGCGTGGGTTCAAAATCCCAGAGCTAATGAAAAAGCTGGGCATGGTTGCGTGTGCTTTGTGACCCCAGCCCTGGAGAGCAGTGTGACTCTGCTTTAGTGAGAGAACCTTGCCCAAAGCAATATGGTAGAGGGCAAGAGAAAAAGCTACTGGACACTTTCCTGTGGCCACTGGTGCATGCACGTGTGCCCACGAGGACATGCGCACACAGGAGCATGGCCACCCACACACACACACACACACACACACACACACACACACACACAAAATGGCCAGAACAAGTAAAGTCACAGATACAGCCAGGGGATGAGGAGGGAGAGATTTGAGGTGACAGTTAACAGACGCAGGGTTTCTACTCGCTGCCCCGGCCTGCGGGGTCTTCGACAGGGTACCCTAAGAGAAGAAGGGACAGGAGACGCAAAGAACGAGACCAAGATAAGTTTTCTGATCAAAGTCCGTCGAGCTGTGTTTTCTGTCAATTTATACATCCAGGGAAGGGGATGTGTTTGGGGGAATGTCACAGCAGCTGGGCGTTCTGCCACGCCGGTTATCTTGCAGCCCCGATGTTTTTGTCTGGCTCAGGGCGCAGCAACCACTTTCCTTAGGGTGCAGTGACCATTGGTCACCTGCTTTCTCAGCTGAGGACAAACAAAACCTAAAGCTATTCTTTCAAAATGGAGGAAGGTTGGCTCCCCGCAACTCGCCATGACGAAAACACTCTGTTCCAAGGTTAACGGAGATGGTATACACATGACTATGCCCCCTGCACATTTAAATTTAATTTTTAAAATTTCTTTAATTTTCTATTTTTAACATTTTTCTTTTTAAATTTTTTAATAATTACTTTATTTTATGTCTGTGGGTATTTTACCCTCGTGTATATCAGTGCACCACATTGTTGCCTGGCGTTTGCAGAGGCCAAAAGAAGTCACTGAGTGTCCTGGAACTAAAGTTACAGATGGTTGTGAGCTTCCAGGAGGGTGCTGAGAATCAAATCCAGGACCTCTACAAGAGCAGCCAGTGCTCATAACTGCTGAGCCATCTCTCCAGCTCCTTCATTGGCTTTTAAAGACAAGGTCTTACTCCGTATTCCTGGTTGACTCAGAACTCTCTTTTTAGCCACAGGCCAGCCTTGAACACTCAGTAATCCCCCTGGCTCAGTCTCCTGAGTGCTGAAATTACAGTCATGGGCCATTCTGGGATCCCATTGAGTAGACTTATACATCACATAGCCGTTGTTATGGGCCGTTTCCCTGAATTTAGTACTTTTGGGGTTCACCAGAGCTGTATGCCTATTAAGTTTTCATTATTTTCGATAACTTGGTAATATGCCATGTGTAAGAATCTTCCCAAGTCCCAGAAGGCAGTTCAGCAACAGTGTTTTATACATGGAGTCTTAATTAAGGTTTCCATGGCTGTGAACAGACACCATGACCAACTCAACTCCTATGAAGGACACCATTTAATTGGGCCTGGCTTATGGGTTCAGAGGTTCAGTCTGTTATCATCAAGGTAAGAAACATGGCAGCGTCCAGGCAGCCATGGGGCAGGAGGAGCTGAGAGCTCTGTATCTTGATCAGAAGGCCTCCGGGACAAGACTGACTTCCAGGCAGCTAGGAGGAAGTTCTCAAAGCCCACCCCCACAGTGACACACTTCCTCCCACAAGGCCTCACCTACTCCTCAAGGCTACACCTCCTTAATCTGCCACTCCCTGGACCGAACATATTCAAACCACCACACATGGGTAAACCAAGACTGGAGAACTATTGGCCCTTCTGAAAAAGCCAGGTTTTAAGAATCTCAAAGCCTGGCATGGTGGCACATGCTTATTAGCCCAGCACTTGGGCGGGCTGATCCAGAAGGGCTTCACTTTAAGTTTAAGGTCACCACGGGCTAAATAGCAAGACCCTGTGACCCTTTTTATCTCAGGGATAATGTCCCGGATCTGTATGCCCCTAGACGGGTCACTTACTGCTCATGCCTCAGTTTCCCCAGGGGTGGAGGCCTGAATGAGCTCCACTAGTGACAGATAGAGAGTGAATCAACTACTTGTTAATGGTGTATAATCTTTATATAAGAGGGAGGAAGTGGAGGTGCGGGTGGTGGGGGTATGTCTAGAGGGTGTCACGGGGTCAAGGCAGACATGCTCAGAAAAGGCTTCCTTAAGAAAGTAGCCCTGCCTGTGAACAGGGAGGGAGGACATTCCAGGCCAAGGAGAGCAGATGAAAGGTCCCGGCGATGGGAGCAGGGATGCAGGGTGCTTGGATCACAGAAGCAAGTGTGTGAACCCTGGTTGAACCCTTAGCCCTCATCTCCTGCTGTATCCTCCACAACCCCATGGACAGAGAGGAAGGGAAGGAAAGACAAGGTACAGGAATGCACATCCGGGAAAATGGCCGCCTCCCGCCTCCCCCACTCCTCTCCGTGCCCCTCCCCCATGAAACCTCGGTGTATTTATTATATACAGTTTGTCTTAGTGTTTTATTGCCTTGATGAGACACCATGACCATGGCAACTCTGGTAAAGGCAAGCATGTCACTGGGGCTGGCTTACAGTTTCAGTGTTTCAGTCCATTGTCATCATGCCGGGAAGCATGCAGGCAGACATGGTGCTGGAGATGGAGCCGAGAGTTCTACAGCTCGATCTTCAGGCAGCAAGGAGGAGACTAGCTTGAGCATAGACCTCCAAGTCCACCCCTGTCGTAACACGCTTTCTCCAACAAGGCCACACCTCCTGATTGTGACACTCCCTATGGGCTAAGCATTCAAGCACATGAATCTATGGGGGTCAAACCTATTCACACCACCACACAGTTGAACAGGGAGGCAGACTTACTACATACAGATAAACAAGGAGGCAGGCTAGCTGATCGTTGGGACAGTCTCTGAGGGGACAGTCTGTAAACATAAGGAGTAGGATGAAAGCTATGGTGGACATTTCCTATACACGTTGTCAATATTGTTGCTCAGATTTGACAAACACTTTGCCCATTTCCCATGATTCTGAGGGTTTGGCTCTTGACATGGTCGTGCTGTGTCAAAACCACACATTTACTAAGCACTTCGCTGAGTCCCTATGGTCCTCACCCGACCCTGCCTACTGTCCCTCTGTCCACCCCTAGGAAATGGCAGCAGCCAGGGCTAGCCTGGGCCGGATCCTCCCAGAGTCCTCCATCCTGTTCCTGTGTGACATGCAGGAGAAGTTTCGTCCTAGCATAGCCTATTTCCCACAGATCGTGTCAGTGGCTGCTCGAATGCTTAAGGTACGTAGAGCCGACTTCTTTTGAAGACCCAGGGGTTCAAGCCCAAGCCCAAGCCCTCCTCCCTCAGACCCTAGGAATACAGTCCTCAGCCCTCAGCCCTGAGATCCAGCCCTTTGTCTCTTTTCCCACGTAGGTGGCCCGGCTGCTAAATGTCCCTGTCTTGCTGACAGAGCAGTACCCAGAAGGCTTGGGCCGCACAGTTCCTGAGCTGGGCGCTCAGGGCATTCAGCCAGTGAGTAAGACATGCTTCAGCATGGTGCCCACCTTACAGAAGGAGCTGGATGGCCGGTCCCAGCTGCGGTCTGTGCTGCTCTGTGGCATCGAGACCCAAGCCTGCATCTTGGTGAGATCTTGCCTGACCCCTGAATTCCCCATCCTCACCTCCTGCCCTCCCTCCTGCCCTGGGGCCCTGGCTGAACCTCCCTCATCCTCATTCCCAGTACCCAGTTCCGACTTGGACTTCCCAAACCCTCACTGGGAGCCCTGTTTGTGCTCTGGGTCTGGACCTGACCTCTCTGCCCTTAGAACACGGCTCTGGACCTCCTTGACCAGGGACTGCAGGTCCATGTAGTGGTGGATGCCTGCTCTTCTCGAAGGTAGAGGGTATCTGTGGGGATGGCGCCTGCTATGTGTGTCAGGCACACGACAGCATGCACACCCGCCCTCTTTCCCTCTCTCTTGCAGCCAGGTCGACCGGCTGGTGGCACTGGCCCGTATGAGACAGAGTGGAGCTTTCCTGTCCACCAGTGAATCGCTCATTCTGCAGCTTGTGAGGGATGCTGCTCATCCCCAGTTCAAGGAGGTATGGGCCCCTTTGGGCTTCTGTGAATAGAAGAAATACCCCTCCTTTTGATATAGGGTCTCCTGTGTCCCAGGCTGGCCTTGGACACACTGTGTAGTCAAGGGTGAGTTTAACCTTCTGTTCTTCGTGTCTCTGCCTCCCAAGTGATTACAGGCACACACCACTACACCCCAGCTGGCTTTTTGTTGTTATTTTTGTTGGTTTGTTTTGGCTTTTTTGAGACAGGGTTTCTCTGTGTAGCCCTGGATGACCTGGAACTCGTTCTATAGATCAAGCTGGTCTCCAGCTCAGCGATCCACCCGCCTCTGCCTCCCAAGTGCACCACCACCACCCAACATGGTTTCTTAATTTATTTTATTCTCGTTGTAGCATGTGTCTGTGCGTGTCTGCGTGTGTGTGTTTGTGTGTGTGTGTTAATGTGTATGAGCTCCCTTGAGGGAGTCAGTTCTGTCCTTCACCCACACGGGTCCCCAGGACAGAACACAGGTCAGGCTTGAAGACAAGTGTCTATATTTGCTGAAGCATGTTGTTTGTCGGTTTTTTTTTTTTTTTTTTGGCTTTTTTGCTTCCCCCCACTCCCTTTGAGACAGTCTTACTCTGTAGTTCAGGCTGACCTCTAACTCATGGCAAGCCTCCTTCCTGCCTCAGCCTCCTGAGAACTGGGATTGGAGATATGCACCATTATGCCGTACTGAGGAATATCATTTCTTTAGGTTTCTGAAAAATGTCCGGGGGCAGGGCAGGCCAAAACAGCAGTGTTACATTAGGTATCCCGGGAGAGCAGTGTGACTGGCCAGGAGGCCCCTTCACACATCCCGAAAGCAGTAGTGGGCCTTCACCAGGGTGGAGACAGTGGATGTACACACTTTGGTTTTCTGGAGATTAACCAGTGATGCTAATGTGGTCGGTTACTCCTGTTCAAGAGGGAATTGTGAAAATGGGTGGAGATTTCATGGGCACAGTTTGGGCCTGTGCAGGAGCTGAGGGCCTAAAGGAATGATGGGGAAGATAAGACGAGTGAAGAAGAGAAGAGACTCCAGGAGAGAGCCGTCCACCACTAGTGGTCCAAGGCTACAGGGCAGACCAAGATTGCGGGTGGTTAGCTCAACCAGGCAGGTGCATTGAGAACCAGATTAAAAGGAACACCATTTTTCTATCCTTGCATTTTTTTGTGTGCCTGTGTGCAGAGTGGGCGTATGTGAACATTTGTGTTCATGTGGTGAGATGTGTGTGTGTGTGCACTTGGAGGCGTGAGGTTTGTGTCTAGAGCCTTCCTTGAGCACTCTTCTACCTTATACATAGAGGCAGGGTCTGTCTGTCAGACCTGGAGCTTGAGGCTGTGGGTGGCTGCTCACCAGCTTGTTCTGGGATGTAGAGACGAATTAGAGCGGGCCCTGCCCAGCCAGCGGCTGTGTGAGTTCTGGGCATCAGAACTCGAGTCTTAACACGTGTACACATGTTTTATAGACTGAGTCATATCCTCAGCCCATTCCCAGGGGATCCCCTGACTTTTTAGGACAGGGGCTTACTATATAACCATGACTGGTCTGAAACTCTAATTGTAGATCAGGCTGGCTTCAAAATCAGAGATATGCTTGCTCTGCCTCCTGAGTGCTATGTTAAAGCACCTCCATGTCCAGCCCCAGAATACTTTAAAAAATGTTTTTATTTTACTTTATGTATGTGGATGTTTTTCCTGTATATATGTCTTGAAAATCATGTGTACAATGCCCAAGGAGTCCAGAACGGGGCATTGGATCCTTTGGAACTGGAGCTAGAGTTGCAAGTGGCCGTGTGGGAGGTGGGAACTGAACCCAGATCCTCTGCAAGAACAGAAAATGCTCTTGATGGCTGAGCTGTCTCTCCAGCCTCCAGGAAAGCTTTTCAGGAGAGTGATTGGCTGGGAGAGAGAGAGAAAAAAAAAGGGGGGGGAGGGGCTGCCAGGAGGACCAGAGAGATGGGGCTTCTCAACTTCTTGACCTCTGTCCACAGATTCAGAAGATCATTAAAGAGCCAGTCCCAGACAGTGGGCTGCTGGGCCTATTCCAAGGCCACAACCCCCTCTTGCAGAACTCCAGGCCCTGACTGAGATGAGAGAGTTACTCCATCATAGGTAGAAGCATCTGCCCTGTGGGAGGGGAGGGGTGTTATGCCTCCTGGTTGAACATCTGGTCCTGGAAAAGCAATCAAGACTCCTGGGTGCTGGAAGGGGTGGGGGACAGGGGGTTGACAGAAGAGAGGTGGGGAGGGGACTCTGCTTAGGTCTACCTCATGAGCAAAGAGCAAAGAAGTATCACAGACTGGGACCCATACTCTGAATAAACACTGATGTGACTGTGGACTGAAACATTATTGGGTTTGTGGCGCATCCCAGGGTCTACTGGGGTGTGCAGGTGGGAGGAGGAGATGGGTCTTCTGATGTTGGGGAGGGTGCCTCTTCCTAGCCCCAAGCTGGGCCCCACAGAGACCACCTCTGTATGGTAGGAAGTGTGTGCATCTTGAAGAGTTTCTGCCTTTCCCCATGTCTTAGGGTTTCCGCTGCTGAGACAAAGTACCATGACCAAAAAAGCAGGTTGGAGAGGAAAGGGTTTATTTGGCATACACTGCCAGATCATAGTCCATCATTGGAGGAAGCAGTACAGGAACTCAAGCAGGGCTGGAACCTGGAGGCAGGAGTCGATGCAGAGGTCACGGAGGTGTACTTGTTACTGGCTTGCTCCCATGGCTTGCTCAGCCTGCTTTCTTACAGAACCCAGGACCACAATGGGCCAAGACCTTCCACACTGATCACTAATTGAGAAAATGCCTTACAGCTGCATCTCATGGAGACATTTCCTTAACTGAGATTGTTTTCTCTCTGATGACTCTAGCTGTGTTGAGTTGACACAAAGCCAGCCATACACCCCATCTCAGATAGTACTTATGTCTGACCCCATCGGCCCCTCCATAACACAGTAACTCTCGCATTCTGCAGGCCCTCACATCTCAGAGGGAGTGGGCCCCGTGTTACCATGGTTGCAGAGGCCACCGAACCCACATGACTGAACCTGGGAAAACATTTCCCTAAACAGCCCTTTCTCTGGAAGAGTACCCACTCAGCTTCATAGCATCATGCAGGCTTGCACCAAGGTGCCAGAGAAGAGCCTAGAAGACCAGACAGTGTGGCAGGGACAGTCCATGAAGCTATGGAGGGCATGCCTAGGTTGCAGTGGAGACACCAAAGTGTTGGAGATGCTCTTAAAGAGACAGATACACTGTTCTCTTCAGATGAAGTCTTCCAAATGAGTTTGTCTTTTTATACCTGTCACCACTCTCAGCAAGATAAGGTTTCCGGGAACACAAGCACTATGGTACTGGGCCAGTCCTTCTGGTAACTGAGATGGTGCCTATATATAGTGTGGATACACCAAACAGGATTTGTTTTCTAACCGAGCAGTGGATGGCTTACTATTTCATACTGTTCAGAACGGTATGTAAATTAAGATGAATGCTTCATTTCTGGAATTTTCCGTGTGGTATTTGAAGACCAGGATTGATTGCCTGAACTAAAACTACAGAGACCTCGGATTACATGGGGGAAGGGAGGGAGGAAATCACTGGATTTCCTGGGACATCTCAGATTCCAAATCCCACGAACTTAATTCTTCATAATCTCTGGAGAGACAGAGAGACAGAGAAAGATCCTTGTCTATCCGTGATATCTTTGTAGGATGATCAGTCAGCTGACTGAAGGATAAATACTTGATCCTACTCATCACGGTCCTCCACCGGTACACTGGGGAACCAGATATAGGAAAGACGTTCCAGCACAGATCTCTCAAGCCCCTTAGGACTAGCTCTGCAGGTCAGATTCTGCTGACCTTGAAACCCAAAGATCACTATGGATTTCATGGATGTGTGACATCCTAAGAGCAGGTGTTCTCATTGAAGCAGCCCCTCCCCCACCTCCGTATCACTGTATCTTGGGGCCCCAGGGTCCCTCCTGAGCTGGCATTTTCTCATTTGCTTGTCTGTGGACACCTTCCTCCCCATATCTTCCAGGCATAATCTTGCTGGCTGCAACATTCCCAGACTATACACATAAGTGCACACAACTCTCCATACCATCGTGGGGCTCAGGACAGGGAAAGGGAGACTGGTATCTGACTATCAGCTCTCAAACCATAAACCCAGCACCCAGCCGGAGCAATTTAGAGACGCTGGAGCCCCCTTGTGGAGCATTCTCAAACCACAAGCTTGTGCATTTAGGTCCTGCCTGGCTTGTTAAACCAGCAGGGGGCCTGGACTGGCAAGAATATGCTGTCCTAGCCACGCTGTGGCCACCGCTTGCTGTAAGCCTGAGCCTTGCCTTCCAACCTTCCAGAGATCTGAGATCTGGAGCCCAACCCTGCAGCTCCTTACTGAGGAATCCCAGGCAGTTCTCTGGGCCTGAGAGCAGGAGAAGGACCCCCACCTTCACCCCACCCCATCTCCTAAACCCAAAGATGTATGCTCAGGACAAAAAGACACAAGTACACACAGGAAGGTGGGACCTGGCCTGGTCAGGACAGACAGACTAGAGCATATTTGGGAAACCCTAAGAGACGGGAGGAAGGCATAATATCACAGGCCTGCAATCCCAGCACTGTCTAAAAAGAAAAAAAAATCCACAATAAAAACTAGGTTCAAATTTTTCCCAATTCATGATAGGCCTCACTTCTTCTACATGTAGAACTCTCCAGCTACAGTGACCGTCCTTAGTGGCCTCAGAGTCCTGCCTCAGGGCCTTGTCCTGCTCCAGGATCCCGTGCCTTCCTACAGCCTGACTCTGCTTAGCATTCCAGGCCCTCCCTGACCATGCAGGATCTGGTAGTCCTCTGGATCAGCCGCACGCTTTGTGTCCTAACACCCATTCCAATCAAAAACTGGAAATTCATCTTGCTGTCTGAAGCTCTCTGTAGGTTTTCTTGTGCGTTATGTTCCCATAGAGATGGAGATCTTGTCTGCTTTGTCTGCAGTCTTAACACCAAGGCCTGGGCCTAACCCATAGCCATGCTCTGTGGAATTGGGAAACTGTTGAGACAGAGCAGATACCAAGCAGAGATTAGGTGTGTGTGTGTGTGTAGGTGTGTGTGTGTGTATGTATGTGTGTATGTGTGTGTGTATGTATGTGTGTATATGTGTGAGTATGTGTGTGTTTGTGTATGTTTGTGTATGTGTGTGTGTATTTGTATGCATGTGTATGTATGTGTGTGTGTGTGTATGGTGTATGTGTATGCATGTGTATGTATGTGTGTGTATGTGTGTGTATGTGTATGTTTGTGTGTGTATGTATGTGTGTATGTATGTGTATGGTGTATGTGTATGCATGTGTATGTATGTGTGTGTGTGTGTATGTGTGTGTGAGCAACCCAGCCACTGGGAAGGAAGAAAGGAAGATTCTTGGTCAGAGATCCTCCCAGAGTTCTCCATCCTGTTCCTATGTGATATACAGGAGATATGCAGGGGTTAGTCAAAGTAGACAGAGATAGCCCTGGGTCTGGGAGCAGAGCTCTGGACTGTGGAACACAATGGGAGCCTGGGCTTGGTTTATTTTTCCAGGATTTATTTTACATCTTTACAGGGTTCTGGGCATGGAATCCTGGCTTCTTGCATGTTGGCCAGGCACTCTACCAACTGAGCAATTTTCTTCATCTGTCAGGAGTAGGGAGGTTGGCTGAGATGGGTTTGGCTTGTGTTGTAAATGGGTTTCAAAGGGTTTCCCAGCTGTCTGGGATTCCCTGAGGGTCACCGGCCTCAGGAGCCTCCCAACTGTCTACCCAACCCCAGTGTAGAGCCGCAGGCTCCAGGTGTTCCCCTTGGGCATTCTGGGGAGGGAACGGAAGATTGGAGAACCTTGGAGCCGGTATTGGGGTTGGCTGTCCCTGCTCTCCTGGGCCCAGAGCATGAGAGGTGAAATTGGATGCCACCTGGGGGTTACCAGTGAGAGTCTGGCAGAAGCTGTCAGAAGTCACCAAGGGACACATTGGAGTGAGCAGAATGTCATCAAAGAGGTCAAGGGTTGAGGTGTCTAGGGCAGCTGGGCTCAGGCTGGGGCTGCTGTGGGGCACTTCCATGGGGGCCTCAGCACATGCCACTCCCAGGAAGGGGGATGGAGGCGGCGGAGGTGGCCTTTGGAGCAGTGGTCTCTGGGCAGGCGCTTTTTGAGAGAGGATGGTCAGGGCCAGGTGCTGGGTGGCGGCTTCAATCTTGGCAAACTCCCTGGAGAGGGAGGGGGAGGAGCGAAGGAGGTAGGGAGGGAGAGAGGGAGAGAGGGAGAGAGGGATGGAGAGAGGGAGGAGAGATTCAGTTGGATGCCTACAAAGACCCCTTTTCTGAGTACCGCTCTCCTGGGCCCCCCTTTCCCCGCCCTGCACTTCACTGGGAGAGACACAGAGACACATCCCTTCTTTTCAAGCCCGTTTCCCCTCACCTCGCTCATTTCCTGGCCCTGGCCTTCATTTTCATGACTCTGACAGGTCAGTAAGTCTTCCCAGGGAAGTTCTGATTGCTGTAGGGTTGTGCACCACACAAGGAAGTTCCTTTAGCCCAATCCTGGGCACGTCTTGACAGTGAAGATTTATCATAACCCTATTCCAGCTCAGGGAGGCTTCTGGGCCCACCTTACTTCCTCCTTCCTGAGCTGTGTCTGGAGGGTTTGCACTATAGTAAGCTGGGAGCCTTGTTTCTTTCTTACAACACAGATCGCTCGCTGCCTTTGTCTGATCTTGAAAATCATTGGTTCGGGATGGAGGATGGACTCTGTGAGGGGGATGGGGCAGCATTTGGAATGTAAATAAATGAATAAATAAATAAGAAAATCATTGATTCATAAAAAAAAAGAAAGTGAAATGTCTCGGGGAAAGAGCGCCTTTCCAATCAATAATCACACAAGGGAGCCGTGGGCCAGTGGTGCACCGCCATATTGATAAGCGAGTCTCTTGCCAGAAGCTCCAACACTGTCCTGGGACTTCCACCCCCTTAGCAGTCACCTGGATGGATTTCATAAACAGCTGGGGCTGAATTGTGTTTTCCCAAATTCTTTTATTCCTAAAAATTAATTTTTGTTATTATCTTAAATTTTTTTTCATTTATTTGTTTTTTTGTGTGTGTACGCTCCGTCTACCTCCTTCCTCCCCCACTCTCCACACCACACGTGAAGGTCAGAGGACAGATTTATGTGAGTTTCTTATATGTCTATGTATTTGTGTGAGTGTATTTGTAGGAGGCCAGGGGAGGGTTCTACACAGTCGTGAGCCACCCGGCTTGTGTGCTGAGAACTGAACTCTGGCTCTCCGGAAGAGCAGCAAGTTATTTTTAACTACCGAGCCATCTCTTCAGCCCTGTTCCTGGTATTTTACTCAGTAAGTCGGGCTTGGTTGCAAGTACCTTTACCTGCTGAGCTGTCTAGCTGCCCCATAGCTACTAATCTGTGTACATGTATTCTGTGGGAGTGAGTGTGGGTCGAGACTAGGAAAATAGAAAAGGCACATGGTAGGAGCAAAGAGGCTCCAAGGGAGGGAGATGTGGAGGGTAACAGAACGCCTGTGATACAGAGGGGCGAGAGGATGACTGTGGGCGGAAGGAGAGAGAGGAACAAGGTGGGTGGGATCAGCCCAAACTAAGTGTGTATTAGACCGGGAATTTCTGGACCTGCTAGCGGTTAAATAATGACGCAGAGACTTATTAATATCTACAAGAACTTAGGCTTTTAACTTGGGCTACCTCCCAGTTAGCTCATCTAATTTAAGCTTAGCCCACCGGCGTGGCTAGTTCTTTACCTCTCTTAGTCGTCCGACTACCTGCTGGCAAATCTCTTGTCTCTGATTCTTCTCACAGAGACGCTCTCTCTGCCTGGAGTTCCGCCCTCCCTTCCTGCTTCAGCTATTGGCCGTCAGCTCTTTATTAAGCCAATCAACAGGCCAGGAAGGAAGTATGTTTACAAAATACAGGTGATGATTCAGAAGAATAACAGTACTAAAATCCAGCCAGTACTCAGTTCTCTGATGGTACATCGATCAACCTCAGACTGCACACAGTGCACCCCAATTGTGTATGAAAATGCCATAGGTGGGCTGGAGAGATGGCTCAGTGGTTAACAGCACAGGCTGCTCTTGCAGAGGGCCCGGATTCCATTCCCAGAACACACATGGAGGTTTTTGTTGTTTGTTTTTGTTTTTCTTTTTCTTTTTTTAAAGATTTATTTATTTATTATATATGAATACACTGTAGCTGTCTTCAGGCACACCAGAAGAGGGCATCAGATCTCATTACAGATGGTTGTGAGCCACCATGTGGTTGCTGGGATTTGAACTCAGGACCTCTGGAAGTGCAGTCAGTGCTCTTAACCACTGAGCCATCTCTCCAGCCCTGTTTTTGTTTTTCGAGACAAGGTTTCTCTGTGTAGAGACAGACTATCCTGGAACTCACTCTGTAGACCAGACTGGCCTCGAACTCAGAAATCCGCCTGTCTCTGCCTCCCAAGTGCTGGGATTAAAGGCGAGCGCCACCACTGCCCAGCCGGAGGTTTGTTTACAAGCATCTGTAGCTCCAATGTCAAAAGAACTGGCGCCCTCTTCTGGCCCCTGAAGGCACTGCATCCATGTGTTGCGCGGACATACGGGCCGGCAAACACATAAAATAAACAAATCTTTTTTTAAAAAAAGACCAGAAAATCCCATAAGAAAACCAGATACTATGTATACTAATTTTTAAAATAAAAACTTAAAAGCGGGGAAAAGCCACACCTGTGATTAAGTCTACACACAACCAACTGTGGAGCGTCAGAGCGCTGCAGAATTTGAGGCAAGTCATCTCAGGCTAGCTTTACTTCCGTTAATAGCCTTAATAGCTGTTCGTGGCGGGTGCAGCAGCGCACACCTGTAGTTGCAGCATTTGAAAGACGGAGGCAGAGGGATCAGGAGTTCAGTGCCGTCCTTGGCCACATACTGAATTTGGAGACAGCCTGGATTATATGAGATCCCACGTCAATAAAAACTCCAGAGACAGAACAGGAACGAGAGGGGGAGAGAGAAAGGGACAGAGGGACAGAGAGGAAGGGAGGGAGGGAGGGAGGAAGAGAAGGAGGGAGAGGGAATAGTAAATTATAATCTGAAACCAGCTGGGCAGGATGCTACACACATATGTAATCTCAGTCCTCTTGGAGGCTGCAGCAGGAGGACTGGTGGGTGTTTGAGACCAATCTGGCTGACATAGTGAGTACCAGAACATAGAAATACTCTATCATAGCAACAATAGCCACGTGTGGATGGACACACACACACACATGCACACACACATTTGAGGAACGATTACTCCCTTGGGTTTGGAGTGCGGCAGTTAGTAGGTGCACACATTAGTCCCTGAGTCAGATTCCCAGCAGTGAATGCACTGGGTGTGATGATACACACATGAATCCTAGCATTTGGTCGGTGTAGGCTGGAGGATCAGAAGTGTACTTACTGTGAACGAGTTCTAACTCCTTATGAATTAAAAGTCAAGTGCAGCATGTGGTACACTTAAATGTCGTGCACTTGTGACTGCCGTCACTCCCGTCATCTTCATGGAAGCCACCATCACCACCACCACCACCACCACCATCAAGATCATCACCACCAGCACCAGTGTCACCTCCACCACCACCTTTGTTTTACGGAAAAAAGTGTTCAGTGAATTCAGTGGCGCTTAGGATGTTCCAGATCATTTTAGTTTTGAGCTCCCGATCTTTGTGCCTCCGCCGGCCGAGTGCTATGATTACAGGCTGTACTACCATGCTTGCATTTATACTACAATGGAGATGAAACCTGAACTTCATTCATGCTAAGCAAGCATGGTCCAAGGTTGGTGCAAAAATAGTTTCTGCTTAGTATTATTTCAACTTGAGGTTTGACATTGGAACACATTGTTAATAAATCCTGATATGTTAAAACGTCATTTCAACCCAGGTTTCTCACTTTATGTTACATTGCTAATTTATTATTTATAGTTTTTGTACTATGGAAATGGCAATAAACAAACAGTAAACATAAGTGGTTTTTTGTTTTCTTTTGTCTTTTTTTTTTTGAGACAGGGTTTCTCGGTGTAGTCCAGGCTATCCTGGAACTCACTCTGTAGACCAGGCTGGCTTCAAACTCAGATCTGCCTGCCTCTGCCTCCCAAGTGCTGGGTTTAACTGACTGGCCTGAGTGATTTTTCTTTTTATTATTCAAGTACAAAACATAAAGCAGAAGAGACAACTTGCAACACCAGCAATGCATTTGGCCCAGGCACTGCTAAGAAACAAAGAGAGCCGTATGACTCAGGACGCTGGGTTTGCAAGGTGTGGTGCCATGAAGCTTTGATCCCAGCTCTTGGGAGGGAGGCAGGCACTGAGGCTAGCCTGGTCTACAGAGTGAGTTTCAGGACAGCCAGGGCTATCAAGAGAAACCCTGTCTGGAAAAAAAAAAGTTGTTTTTCTTCTTTGCTCTTTCTTCCTTCCTGCCTTTCTTTCTTTTTTGCTTTCTTTCTGGTTTTTGTTCAGGAAGTTTTACAAAGGAGATTAGAAGTCATTTGGCATTTGAAGCAAATAAAAAAAGGTAACAATACTTGACAAACGGATGCTTCAGGAGCTGATTAAAAACTGTAAGAGTAATCATTTAAAACCATGTCCTTCTGTACAATATGTAACACTTTGTTGTTGTTGTTGTTTGAGACAAGGTCTCACCATGTAGCCTCGGCTGTCCTAAACTCACTGTGTAGACCAGGCTGGTCTCTACTCACAGAGCTCCCCCTGCCTTTGCCTCCCAAATGCAGAGATTAAAGGCAAGCAACACCACACCCAGCCCAAGAACTGTTTCTTTGGACTGTGCCATGCACTGGAAAGTGGGTTCTACAGAACAACAGCAATAGCAGCTCAGCAGCTGCCCAGAGGAGAAACTCCACAGCACGCCCCAAAGCTAACTTGGAGGGAAAAAAAAGTCCCCTAAGTTTTCTGAATCCCAGCAAAACCATTCCAAGCGTGCTCAGCAGATTCATGAGATGCACCTAAAACTTCGACTCCTGCAACCGCCGTTGGCCAACAGAAAAGGCCTAGCTCTTTTCCGTGGCAGTGCCCGACTGTTCATGAAACATCCAATGTTCCAAAGTGGAAGGAATTGGGCTCTGAGACTCTTCTTGTCGGCCTGGCCTCTGGACAACTGACTGCCCTTTTTTCAAGCTCCTCCATATACGGTATTTTAAAAGATTTCTTTTTAATTAGGTGTATGGGCTCTGTGGGGTGGGGGGAGGGGAGAGTATTTGTGTGTGCGTGTAGTTACCCATGGAAACCAGAAGAGGGCTTCAGAACTCCTCAAGCTGCAGTTACAGGTGGCTGTGAGCCCCTGACATACATAGGTGCTGGGAACGGATGGAAGAACAGTAGCCCCTCTAACTCCAGAGCCATCTCTCCAGCCCCGCAAGCTTGAATGTTTTAGAAATAATTTATTGGGCTGGGGAGATGGCTCAGTGGTTAACAGCACTGGCTGCTCTTCCAGAGGTCCCGAGTTCAATTCCCAGCAACTACATGGTGGCTCATAACCATCTGTAATGGGATCTGATGCCCTCTTCTGGTGTGTCTGAGGACAGCTACAGTATAGTCATATACATAAATAAAAAAATAAAAGAAAGTTAAAAATAATTTATTCAATTTTATTGTATGTGCATATGTGAGGGTGTCAGATCCTTCCTGTCAACCAGAACTGGAGTTATACCTGTGAGCTGCCATGTGGGTGCTGGGAATTGAACCCAGGTCCTATGGAAGAGCAGCCAGTGCTCTTAACCACTGAGCCCTCTGTCTCTCCAGCTTAAATTTTTACACTTCAGGAATAATGATAATAAAGAACCCTTACTTCTCTTTGGGGAAAATGTGTTAATTGTTATGGCTCCTATTTGAATTAAAAAGGTTTTTTTTTTACACACACACAGTATATGACCAAGTACAAAGAAACCTTAAAATACCATATATGGCAGTGACTCTCACCTTCCTAACGCTGTTTAATACAGCCCTTTAATTCAGTTCCTCGTGTTAACCTGACCCTCAACCAACCATAAAATTATTTTGTTGCTACCTCATAACTGTAACTTTGCTACTGCTATGAATTATAATGTCAATATCTGATATGCAGCATATCTTATATGTGACCCCCAAATGGGTTGTGACCTACAGGTTGAGAACCATTGATATATGGTGCCACTTGAAAGAGTCAATTGTCCAGAGGCCAGGTGAATGTGGCTGATGAGGTAAAACCTCAAGGCCCAACTCATTCCACTTTTGAAACTCAGATGCTCGATGAGCCTAGTTATAATGATTTAAAATACATAGTTCAAAACCGTAGTTCCTTTCCTACCAGTCTATAACACACTTATCTTCCCGTCATCCACCAGCCACCACACCTACCCTCTCACTGTGTAGCCAAGAATGGCCTCAAGCTTCCTATAGACCAGGCTGGGATGGAACTAGCAGCAATCCTCCTGCCTTGACCTCTCGAGTGTTGGGGTTATAGGCATGTGCCACCACATCTGACCAGTATTCACTCTCTTGTACAACCAACGCCTCTAATTAGCTCCAGGACTTTTTATCCTCTCCGAAGGGGACCTCTTTCCTGTTAACCGCAGCCTCTCTGCCAGTTCGTGGCTCTCTGCCAGTTCGTGGCTTCTCTCTTTATGGGTTCCGGCTGAACAACTGAATTCCACGTTGTCTTAAATCTTCTTTAGAAGGCACATCCACATGGTGGTGCCATACCTTCTTTCTTATCTATCTGTCTGTCTATCTATCTATCTATCTATCTATCTATCTATCTATCTATCTATCTTTGAGCCAGAATCTTGTTCCTTAACCTGGCTGGCCTCTCACATGCAACGTAAACTGGTCGCAAACTCGCAGCAGTCCTTCTGCCTCGACTCCGGAGTGTTAAGATTACAGCCCTGTGCCACAATGCCCCCTACCTCGACTCGGGCTTTGTGAAGGTTGGAGATTTCATTGGCTTTGCTGAGTGATGGGTGCTGACTCTAGCGCACAGAAGGCGCACGGTAATACACGTAAAATGGTGCTAAACCCAGCCTCTGGGCCTTCTAGAGTCCACCCTGTGCCGCCCTCCCAGCACCCCTCTTACCTGCAGATCTGATTGTGTAGAAACCTCCGGTGGTTGGGTCTGCGCTTGGAGGGCCGGGTACGCCTGGGTTGCAGAGCCCGCAGCATGTGGGCCGAAGCCCCGCTCACAAAGGCACACAGCTCTCGGGGCCCAGGCTCAGAGACCCCAGGGGCTACAGGGGATCCAGGGTGCATGGCCGGTTGCTCAGGAGTCACAATGCAGATCAGAAATCACCCCTCAAATCAGAGATGGGACAGGAGCATAGGAACTCAAGGTCTGGCAATACAAAATGAGAAGCCGCCCTGGTAATTAAGGTGTGCCTGTCCCACTCCAGTCGCTGGACTGCAGGTGAGGGGCTAATATAGGAAGGCAAGGGGCAGGGAAGGGAGGGGGTGTTCCGCACATCTCTTACATGCCCAATTAACACATAGTTGGGCCTGGGATATAAAGCAGGGACGCGTGGGTGCTGAGACAGAGAAAGGCTCTTGGAGATAGCCAATTAAGGGGACAAAAGCCTCTTTAGCAAGGCCAGGCTAGGCACAGAGTCAACCGCAGCGATTAATGTTGAGAGCCTTTAAAAAGGAGACGCGGGGAGGGGATCGCTGGTGGCTGGAAGACGGATCCTCTCTGAGAGGGGTGCCAGCACCTCCAGGGGTGGGTCAAGCACCCCACATGGGCCCATCACCCTCAGCCTACCCCACCCAAAGGCCTATTTCTTTGTGCTGTAACCAGAATCATTAAGGAGAAACTGAGTCCTCTGGTCTCTGGGAGTCTCAGGGTCTCTGGCTTCTGAATCTTGAGAATCATGCAGCGGAGAGATCAGGAACCAGGTTTGAAATTCCAGGGTTGGGGAGAAGAAAACACCACTGGGGTTCTCCCCCAAGGAATTCTGGGTTGTTTAAAGAATTATGTGTATGTGTGTATATCTGTGTGAGGGTATGGGCATGTGTGCCATTTTGGGTGTAGGGTACTGGATCCCTGGTACTGGCCCTGCTGTGAGCCAAACCTGGTTTGGCTCCTGCTGTTGAGAGACAGAACCAGCCTCTCTGTGGCAAGTGTCTGTACTGGGGATAGTCAGAGTCTCCATCACCCTAGTGCCTCTAGTTCCTTGGAATTCTTCCTGAATTAGGTCCCTCTGTCTCTCCCACATATAAAAAGTTCCTGGTTCTCACTAGCTTCACGGCTGTCAGTCTCCTTCCTGTCCCTGCCCGCGCACCGACTCTGTCCTTCCCAGTTGTCTGTACCTCCCTCTCTAGTGTCTCTAATTCTGTCTTCCACCATGTTGGTCTTTTTCTGGGCTCCTCTCAGGGTTTCTTAGACTCCTTGTGTCTCTTAGGCTTTATTTTACTTCATTTTGAGACAGGGTCTTATGTAATTCTTATGGTGTCAAGGCTGGCCTTCAACTTAAAATGTGTCAGGTTCCAAAGAAACCCAGGACAAGTCTCCCTAAGCACTTCTCACCCCGCCCCCGCTACCCTAAACCTCTCCAGCCCAGGGCCTGGGCTTCAGTTTCTTTATCCCAGGTTCTCATTCCTATATAACTCTGCCATTTTGGCACTCCCTTGGTCCACAAGCTCTCTCTTGGTTCCCATGGGCTCTTCCTGTCCCTTCTCTCCTTCCTTCTCTTCCTCCCCTGACCCCCATGGCCCGGTTTAGTCTGGACCTTTCCAGATGCCTCTGACTGTACTCTCCTGGATATCTACTATGAAATCTCCTCCTCAACCATATCAAGGAAGTCAGGTCCTTCCTCATTTTCATTCAGTATGTGGCTGGGAATGGCCCTGAACTTTCTGGTCCTCCTGTCTCCACTTTCCCGGCACTGGGAGTACACTGTCACACTCGGTTCTCTGAATGAATGTTCCTCACTGCCTTTCCATCTTGTCTGGGTTCAAACCTCTCCCTCTCCCTCTCCCTCTCCCTC
>NW_021604771.1:580274-628713 GCF_004785775.1 Grammomys surdaster | reverse complement strand
CTCTCCCTCTCCCTCTCCCTCTCCCTCTCCCTCCCCTGTGTGTATGTGGCGTCTCTTGAGGTATCTCAGTACAGCTATCATATGATCCAGTGAAGGAGAAATCAGGGTCCTCTCATGAAGTCCTTAATTTCATTAATAAAAGAATTAAGAAGGGCCTAGAGAGATGGCTCAACCATTAAGAGCACTGACTGTTCTTCCAGAGGTCCTGAGTTCAATTCCCAGCAACGACACAGTGGCTCACAAACACCAATAATGGGATCTGATGCCCTCTTCTGGTGTTCATGAACCCTCATGTACATACAATACATAAATAAATAAACCTTTGAAATAAATAAATATGTAAAATAGCCAATCTTTAGAAAAGGAGAAGAAGAAGAGGAGGAGGAGGAGGAGGAGGAGGAGGAGGAGGAGAAGAAGAAGAAGAAGAAGAAGAAGAAGAAGAAGAAGAAGAAGAAGAAGAAGAAGAAAAGACTCAGATGGAAACTCAAGGACAATTTATTAGAGCTTAAAGAGAAAATCCCAGAGCAGGCAAGCTGTAAAGTTCACAGTTGTCAGGAGGAGGGGGAGGGGATGGGGGATGGAAAAGATGAACTGGAAATTCAGTCACAAGACAGCAGGCAGCCAAGCCACACAGCAGGGAGAGGAACTTTACAAACAGCATGGACCCCAAAGCCACCGTGCGGGAGTTAAGAGCATATTCAGGCTCTGGCTAGAATCTGATGAGAAAAGAAGAAAGGAAAAATAGTTAGTTACTCCTTTCTGAGGAAACACATAGACCCAGCTCAACCTAAGACTCCAGCAGTGGGCGAGAATTCTGGGAAGGAAAAATATATTAACTTAAGGTGAACTACCCTTTTTAGTGAAAGTCCCTGTAGGAGAGCCAGTGCCCAAGCCCTGCCTCCAGACTGCTCTAACAACCATGAAGGCCATTTCCAGCCCATAATGATGCCAGCAGCCAAGCTCTGTCCTACAGAGGGGGAAAAAAAAAAAGAAAGGCTAGTGAATCCCATGAACTGCAGACCGTGTTAGAAAGCCCTGACCTCCCATCCAAGAAGCTCTACATGAAGCCTGCTTCCTGCCCAGCTCTTTGCTGCTTCTCACCTGAGCAGATGCAGCCACACCCTCTTTTGTCTTTCCCAATAAATCTCTTGTGTGAGGTTTGTTGTATAGTGTGACTTTGTGGTATTTCTTGGTGCCTGGCTTCCGGATAGCAGAACTGCAACACTTATATCAGGGGAACCTTTCCCTCAGAGCTGTTAACACTTACACCTAGGTCCTAGGGGTGGTTGCTTAGGGAGGCATGTCTCCACTTCCAGATAGAGTCTATTCTTTACAAATCTTGGTGGGTGGGGGAAGGCTGGAATTCCTTGGTCCCGAGTTGCTGGAAGTGCACACTCAGGTCTTCCCAGAGTCGAATGAAAAGCTCAGACGCCAAGGGCCAGCCAGGGGTCACCACTGCTGTAGCTAGTACAGCATTCTTAGTACAGCAGCCAAGAGAAACATCCACCAACCAGCTCCTCTGTTTCCAAGTCATGTCCAGCCTGAGCACACACAGCTTGCAGCTTGGGGATGCTCCAACAGGGGGCGCTGATATCTATACTGACATTCCGAGATCCAGCTCAAGGTTTCAGGCCCTCTTTTCTCCTGTCCCATTTTGTGTGAGAATCTCCAGTGATTTCCTTCCCTGCGCTTCTCCCCTCACCCTCCTGTGTAATCTGAGGTCTCTCTAGTTTTAGTTCAGACAATTGATCTTGGTCTTCAAATACCACACGGAAAATTCCAGAAATAAAGCATTCACCTTAATTTACATACCATTCTGAACAGTATGAAATAGTATGCATCCACTGCTTGGTTAGAAAACAAATCCTGTGTCTAATGTATCCATGCTGTATATGCTATGTGCCCCCTCCTCAGCTCAGTAATCACTTAGGCAATCTCAGTTACCAGAAAGACTGTCCCAGTACCATAGTGCGTGTGTTCTAGGAAACCTTATTTTACCTGCTGAGAGTGGTGACTGGTATAAAAAGGCAAACTCATTTGGAAGGCTTTGTCTGAAAAGAACAGTGCATCTGTCTCTTCAAGGGCATCTCCAACACCTTGGTGTCTCACCAAGGTGAGAGAGAAAAGCCTGGAAAATTAGGTAATACGTAGCAGGGCAGGTTTCCCCATAGAAAGTTTCTATTGCTGTGAACAGACACTATGACCATGGCAACTCTTATAAAGGAGAACATTTAATTGGGGCTGGCTTCCAGGTTCAGAGTTTTAGTCTGGTATCATCTTAGCAGGAAACATGGTAGCATGCAGGCAGACATGGTGCTGGAAGAGCTCAGAGTTCTGCATTCGGATCAGTAGGTAGCAGGAAGTGAACTGGCTTGAGCTTCTGAGACCTTGAAGCCCACCCCCTAGTGATACACTTCCTCTAATGAAGCCACACCTCCTTCAAGGCCACACCTCCTAATAGTGTCACTCCCTATGGGCCTATGGGGGCCATTTTGTTTCAAACCACTACAAAGTGGACCATGCATGAAGCTATGGAAGTGAAGTCTAAGTTGTGACAGAAACTTGAGGATGTTAGAGAAACCAAGTATGTAGAACATTTGGTAAAGAAAATTGTGTGAAGAACCAGCCTCCACTGAGGCCATGTATGCTGCACCAAAGCCCACAGGATGTCATGTGCCTTGCTGTGGCCAGTGGAAGTACAGATCTAAAGTTTACCCTGCTGGGTTTGGGGTGATATTTTTTTCTTTTTACTATCTTTCCACTCCACCTCCATTTTGGAATGGGAATTGAAAGGTCAACATAAACCCCATTTGTCTCCGTTTAAGAACCAGGACTGACTTTGAAAAGAAGGCCATAGGCACCAGCGCCAGGAACAGGCCATAAGCCCCAGAAATAAGGTAATAAAACCCCCTCCCAAAGAACAGCCTTGGGAGAAACACAAAAATTGAGAAATATTTTATCTCAGAATGGGCCATCTGCGCTGGGCAGCCCTATCTCATCCCATGGTTAAAAGTTCATGGCATAGGAATGCAGACCATTGACCATATGTGACTCCCTAGCACACGCCAATGAAATTTTAATTGCTTAATCCTTCTAGTCAGTCCCCCTGGTTTTCTATAAGAAGGCCTGTGCATCTCTGTCTCGGGTCACCATTTTGAAAAATTGTTTACACCCTCCCCCCATGCTGGTTGTTTCTGCAGAATAAATGCTCTTTGTCTTTGCATACTATCAGAGTCTGGGGTCTTCCTTCAGCGATTTTCAGACCCTTATAGAGTGTTTATTGTGTCATTGTATATCAGAACCATGGAACTTTCTTTTTGACTGTGCAAGGCCTCATAGCTAAGGGGCTGCCTTGAATCTCAGGAAAGACTTGGAACTCAAATAATAGACTTACTTTTATTTTCTGTGTATGGGTGTTTTGCCCACACTTATGTCTGTACCTGTGTACCTGGTGTCTATGGAGGGCAGAAGAGGGCATCAGGTTCTGTGGAACTCGAGTTAGAGACAGTTGTGAGCCACCATTGTGGATTCTAGGAATCAAAGCCAGGTTCTCTGAATCTCTCTCTCTCTCACACACACACACACACTAACACATAAAATTAAAAAAATGTAAATTACATTTACCTACTTTGTGCCTGTGTACATGCATGTGTTTGCCACACAGCATAGGTACGGATTAGAGGACAATCTGAGGGAGTTGCTCTCTCCTTCCACCATATACGTATTGTAAATGTAATTCTTATTTTCCAGATGTTATTGTCGTCTCCGATGCTTACTGTTGAATAGACTCACCCTTCCTAGCTCTTTCTGAATTCTGGCTGGCTGGTTCAACTCAGCTGCTCTGGCCCACGCCCCTCTCCAAGCTGACGGATTCTTTCTGCTTCTGACGGAATTGCTCTGCTTGACCTCCAACTCTAGACATCTGTTCTAACTTGGTTTCTTTTCATTCTCTGGCTCATTCTGTCTTCACCTGCAGCCTGTTTCTGTAAGACTATCTCTATAAAAACTTCCTCTGAACTCCACTGACTCAACAGAACTGACTGCCTACAACTCAGATCTCTGCATACCTCTATCTCTGGAGTGCTGGGATCAAAGGAGTGCCCCGCCATGCCTGGTCCTAAGCTTTTCTTTACCTGAAACTTGCTCTATTCCAGGCTGGCTTGAACTCAAAGGGATCTGCTGCCTCTGTCTCCTGGGATTAAAGGCTAAAGTCAGATCTGTGTTCCGATCAGAATAGCCATGTTGCTGGATTAAAGTTCCTCTACAGATATGACTTGAACTCCAGCATCTGACTGGGCAGCAAGCATCCGTATCTGCTGAGCCATCTTACCAGCCCTCTGCATGATTTTTTTTTTTTTAGTTAACACCACTAACTTAGGGCTGGAGTGATGGCTTGACAGTTAAGAACAACTGCTAGTTCTATAGAGGACTGGGCTTTGATTCCTTGGGATCACATCAGACAGTTCACAACTGCCCTGAAACTCTAGCTCCAGAGGATCTGACACGCTCTTTTGGCTTCCTCGGGCACCAGGCACACATGTGGTGCACAGACATGCATGTGTGCACTCACACATACAGAGAAAGTAAAAATAACTAGATCTTAAGAAAAAAAAAATCTTAAAGAATCCCCTCTCCTTACCCAGGAATCAAGGGAGTGGCTTTCTTAGCAACCCCTTGGGATGTAACCTGAGAGGAACCAACATGGGCCTACGTAGCTGGTGCTAAGACAACTAATTGGTTACTGTTCCCCTAGGAGCCTGTACCTATGCTTGAGTGTATCTTATTTTCCACCCACTCTCCCTTGAGAAGCTCACATCTACACTTGGATGTGTCTTTCTTCTGAGACCCTTTCGTAAACCTTGTGCTTAAACCTGTATTAAAATATCTTTCCAATAAACTCACCAAATCTGCTTCATATACTGATAGTTGTGGAACTGCTTAGACCCCCGAGCCAAGTTTCCTGTTTGACCTAAGTCGAGGTCCCTAAAAATCTAGGGGAACACTCCTTAGGCTGCTGACAATGGTGATGTGGAGCTCTGTGTCTCCTGTCTACTGACAAAAAGAACCTGGTTATCACGGATTTTTCCAGCAAGAGGTAGGCTGAGATGGGTTAGAGATCAAAGGGACTTTGGTTAAAGGCAAAGAATAGACTGTATTAGCCCATTGTGGAGGTGCATCCCAGCACTTGGGAGACAGAGGCAGCAAAGATTAGGACGTCAAGACTAAGGTGGCGCTGGTGGGTGTGTCTGGGGGAGATCCACAGTTCCAGAGTGTTTGGCTGGTAGTATTGGCTTTGAACTTGTGGGTTTCTGGAGTGTCTCAAGGCACTGGGGCTGTCGTTAAGTGTCTGTGTGCATAGAGCAGTTGCACCAGTAACTAGGAGGCAGAAGCTGGAGCACTGGCTGATCTCACTACAACGCACAGGCCAGCGCCCCCCACGAAAAACAACCAACCAAAGTCAAAACTATCGCAAGGGAGTATGAAGTGCACGCCTGTAATCCCAGCTCTGGGGAGGTAGAGGCACGGGGATTAAGAATTCAAGGCTAGCCCGGGCTACATGAGCCTACATGACCCCATTGCGTCAAAAAAACAAAAACAAACCCAAAAAGAACCTATCCAAAAGTCTCGGCACAGGCTCAGAAAGCAGGCAGCAGGGGGGGGGGGGGGATGAAAAGCAGGCTTGAAGGGGCAGCTCAGACCCCCGAGACCCCGGCCACGCAGGAAGGTTGTGTGCCTCAGTTTCCCGTGTTTGACGAACTCCTTTCCAGCACCAGGGAACAGGAACTGAGTGTACAGCGCACGCCTGCGGCTTGGACCCCCCAAGATTCCGCATCTGGCGAACTCCAGCAGTGGGTGGGGCCGGGCTGGGCGCGTCGCGTTGCGTCATGACGCACGACGGCGGCGGCGGGGTTTGTGTGCGCGAGAGGCCGCCGATAAAGGTTGAGTGCCTCGCGCCGGGGGCCGTGGGGAGGGAGCGCGCCCCCGCCCCCTCCCGGGCCGCGGGTCCCGCAGCGCTGTGCCGGGCCCCGCTTCCCGTCAGCCCCCGCGGGAAGGCCCTGGGGTTCTCCTTGATCCCCCTCCCCGACCGGGGCCACAGGTGAGAGACCGGAGGGCGCGGTGGGGGAAGGGCCGGAGGGCGGAGTCGTTTGGAAAACGGCGAGCGGGAAACCGGAAGGGGTACCTTAAAGGGAAGGTCGCTCTTTCGCCTCCGATATTTATCTGTTAGGCCGGCTCCGCCCTCTTAAAGGGTAAGGGCAGTGTGTTTCGCTGCATTTTTTTGCAAAGCCTCCTGCCCCTTTCCCCCTCCCCTTTCTCTTAAAAGGAGGACTATTTCCTTCAAACCGGGTGATAGTGTCCCAAACATTGAACGAAAAGTTTCGTAATTCTGCTGGTCCCTAGAATATCTGAACAAAGTGACCTTTTCCCCCCTAGATACAATCTCACGTAGCTCATGATGCCCTCAGACTCGCTGTATAGCTGAGATGACCTTGAATTTTTGATCCTCCTGCCTTCATCTACATGCTGGGATTACAGGCCTGCCTGTGCCACCACGCCCAGTTCTGTGGTGTACTGTGAATAGAGCTTCATGCATGCCAGTCATTAACTCCTAACAACTGAGCTACATCCCAAATCCAGAGAGCTTCCTCGTTAAGCCCCGCCTTTTAAAGGGGACTCTCACTGCTAAATGGGTCCCTGTTCCGTTGGGCCTCTTGTGTTAAAAGATGTGTCGTCAGAGGCACAGGCAGTTTCTGAAGCTCATTTGTCACCTACATTGCAAAGGAACACCAGCCCTTTAAAAAACAAATCCTTCATAGCCTATTGCCCCTGAAAAAGGAAGTGCTTTGTAACCTGTCAAAAGGGGGTGCGTATCTCTGTTCACTCGAACTGTATTTCTTGAGCATGCACTCAGCTGATGTTTTAGTAGGTCCTGGGATGCATCAGTGTACGAGGCAGAGGTTCCCTGTTTGGATGATGTGAACATTAACAGAATAAAACAAGCAGCAAGAGAGCTATATGTTGATGGAACCGTCCCAGGACACTGTCACTGCTGTGCTGACTTCAGGATTTACTAGGGAAGGGTCAGGCTAGCACTGTTTTTGTTACCAATGGCATCCATCTCGTTGAGGTCAGGAATCCTGCTAAACACCCAACAATGTATTAGCTAGCCCCTCTGACAAAGAATGGCCCACTTCCAAATCCCTGTGCTGATGAGGTTGAGAAATCCTGGCTAGGGTGGTGGTGATGCACGCCTTTGGGCCCTACCCTCAGGAGGCAGAGGCAGAGGCCAGCCTGGTCTAGGTGGTGAGTTCCAGGACAGCCAGGGCTATGCAGAGAAACCATGCGTCAAAAAGACAAAGAGAGATCCTTGCTGTATAGTACTTAGAGGGTGAAGAGCCCCGTGAAGAAGGGAGCAAACTGAGGTATGGGAAGAGAGCAGGGAGAGCTGAAGGGATTTAAGTGAGGGAGTACCTCTGGGGTGAGTTCATTGAAGACTTGGAGGCGACAGTGTGAGTTGTGGAGGGTAGGGGTACTAGGCAGGCGCTCCGAGGTGGGGGTGGCTTTCCCTGCCTCGTTGAATAGCTAGAGGGACAGGAGGCCAGCAGGGAGGGAGAAGACTACCAGTTATGAGCAGTCAGCAGGCTTCTGTGAGGGAGTTTGTCTTCTGTTCCCATAGAGGTGTGACTGCTGTCCACGGTTACCTCAGTCTTCATCCCCCTGTCTCAGTCTCTTCTCTCACCACAGCTGGTTTATGCAGTCCTGGGGTTCAGACCTAGGGCCTTGTGTGAGTTGGACAGGCACTCCACCAACTGAGCTACCGCTCCTGTCCAGCCTTTAAGTCGTGTCATAGAGCACAGAGGGGGACAGACCTGGAGTTAGACTGTGGTTAAGTGAGGGGTGTCTCGTGCACCAAGCCTGGGGAGCAAAGGAGAGGCTTGGGGAGAGCCCCACTTTTGGAGCTTGTCTATAGATGGTGGGATCCTAGGAGAGGGTGCGGGCTCTCAGAGAGGGGCAGAGAGAAAGACAGCAGTTGTCGCCCGAACCCTAACTCTCCACCTCCAGGTCTAGAAGGATCCAGCCCAAAGGCTAAGGCGGTCAAAGCAAAGGGAGTCAGCCATCTGCAGCTAGGAGACATACGTAAAGAAAAGACTCAGCAGCAAGGAGCTGGGGTACGTGGGGACTACAGGTACCTGAAGTTCCAGAGGGAAGGGCAGGTTAATCCTCCTGACCTATAAAGGGCTGGGTGAAGTGAAACAAGGGGTCTCAGTTCTTTATGTTTGCTGCTGGGAGTGGTCCAGGAGAAAAGCAGACTGCTAGAGGATGCCATGGGAGGTCAGAGGCCATGGGAGGTCAGAGGCCATGGGAGGTCAGAGGCCATGGCACAGGGCAGCTTGGGGTGGGAACCCCTGCAGTTTTCACCTGCTGTTCTTTTTTGACTGGATCTTTGTAGAGATTCACCCTGTGCACTGTAGGGCGCTGAGGAGTACCTCTGTCCCTGCACTTGACAGACAAGCAACAGCCAGTGTCTGCAGACATCACAAGATGTCTCCTGAGTGGGAAGACGTTAGCTCAGTTGGGAACCATTGGTGCCATGCTCAGTGGCAAGGTTACTGGCTAAGGACAGGGAAAGGAGGATTTCAGTGGGGGAAGAAACTTGGGGATGAGAGAAAGTGCTGTGTGAGCTGAGATGCGTGGGGTGTGTTCTGAGTTGTGAGTATAAATGCATGCACAGGAAGGGTGTGCCAGGGAGAGTGTGTACAAGGCTGGTAGCGCTGGCAGACGTGGCATGATGGAAGGAGGCCGCAGATCCTGTAGGAACAGGATTGGGGGATCTGAGAGGGAATGAGGCAGGTGGTGGAGTGCCATGCCTGAGCTTTCCTTAAAGTGAACTTGTTTAGGGTGAAGTAGGGGGACGAGTGTTGAGGAGAGACATGATTCATCAAAACAGGCAGGAAGCAAAGCCAGAGGCTTCTTCAAGGGACTGATGACAGAAGGCAGGCCTCCTGAAGGCCAGACACTAGAGACCACCCCTTTTCGGACCTGTTTGCTTCCTAGAGGAGCTACTTTGCTGAGAAGTTTCACATCCCAGGTACCCCATACTCCTCCCTCGTGTCATTGGTAATGTGTGTTAAACCTAGGCTGTTGCAAATCCTTAACCCTAAGGAAGAGCCCCTGCAGCGTGGGCGACACAGGGGGCTGCCCCCTAGTCCTTGAAGAGCCAGCCAGTGTGAGTGATGGTGAGGCCCAGTGCTTGCTCATTCTGATCAGAATCCTTCCCCCAGGTGTGATGGCCGGCTCCCACGTGGACATGGCGCCAGCGTCCACCACAGAGGGAACTGGGGAAAAGCCAGGTCCCACTGCCCCAGCACCCACCCCTGCTGCTCAGTACGAGTGCGGGGAGTGCGGCAAGTCCTTCCGGTGGTCATCTCGGCTCCTGCACCATCAGCGCACTCACACAGGCGAACGGCCCTATAAATGCCCAGACTGCCCCAAAGCCTTCAAGGGTTCCTCAGCCCTCCTCTACCACCAGCGGGGCCATACAGGCGAGCGGCCCTACCAGTGCCCTGACTGCCCCAAAGCCTTCAAGCGTTCCTCCCTGCTGCAGATCCATCGCAGTGTGCACACGGGCCTGCGGGCCTTCACCTGCGGCCAGTGTGGTCTGGCCTTCAAGTGGTCATCCCATTACCAATACCACTTGAGACAGCACACGGGTGAGCGGCCCTACCCGTGCCCTGACTGCCCCAAGGCCTTCAAGAACTCATCCAGCTTGCGGCGCCACCGGCACGTGCACACCGGAGAACGCCCTTACACCTGTGGCATTTGTGGGAAGAGTTTTACTCAGAGTACCAATCTGCGCCAGCACCAACGCGTGCACACGGGCGAGCGCCCCTTTCGTTGCCCACTCTGTCCCAAGACCTTCACACACTCCTCCAACCTGCTGCTGCACCACCGCACCCACGGCCCTGCCCCAGGCCCCGCTCCTACCCCCGCCCCTGCCCCCGACACCACAGGGGAGACCAGCAGGGCTGACACCAAGGTTCTGGTCTCCGATGCCTACTTGCAGCCCCGCAGCCCGCCTGAGCCTCCAGCCCCGCCACCCCAGCCCCCACCCGTGGTGCCCGAGCTCTTTTTGGCTGCTGCTGAGACGACAGTGGAGCTAGTGTACCGCTGCGATGGCTGCGAGCAGGGCTTCAGCAATGAGGAGCTCCTCTTGGAGCACCAGCCATGCCCGGGTCCCACTGTGGCCACCCAGTCCGAGGATGTGCCTGCCGAGCTGCCCCAGGCTGACTCCGCTCTGCCACAGCCCCCACCTGCCACTACAGCCCCTCCTAACTTTGCTTGCCTTCCTTGCGGGAAGTCCTTCCGGACCGTGGCTGGCCTGTCCCGTCACCAGCACAGCCATGGTGCGGCCAGTGGACAGGCCTTTCGCTGTGGTAGCTGTGATGGTGCCTTCCCACAACTGGCCAGCCTGTTGGCTCACCAGCAGTGCCACGTGGAGGAGGCAGCAGCGGGACGCCCGCCTCCCCAGGCTGAGGTTGCAGAGGTCACCTGTCCCCAGGAACCTGTAGCCCCAGCCACTCCTGCTCCACCCCCTCCTCCGCCTGCCCCGGTTTCTGCAGAGCGGCCCTACAAATGTGCAGAGTGTGGCAAGGCCTTCAAGGGTTCTTCCGGGCTGCGCTACCATCTGCGGGACCACACGGGTGAGCGGCCCTACCAGTGCGGGGAGTGCGGCAAAGCCTTCAAGCGCTCCTCCCTGCTGGCCATCCACCAGCGTGTGCACACGGGCCTGCGAGCCTTCACCTGTGGCCAGTGCGGCCTCACCTTCAAGTGGTCATCCCACTACCAGTACCATCTGCGACTTCACTCGGGCGAGCGGCCCTATGCCTGCACTGAGTGTGGCAAAGCCTTCCGTAACACTTCGTGCCTGCGGCGCCACCGGCACGTGCACACTGGCGAGCGGCCCCACTCGTGTAGCGTGTGTGGCAAGAGCTTCGCACAGACCTCCAACTTGCGGCAGCACCAACGCGTGCACACGGGCGAGCGACCCTTCCGTTGCCCGCTCTGCCCCAAGACCTTCACACACTCGTCCAACCTGCTGCTGCACCAGCGCACCCATTCTGCAGAGCGCCCTTTTGCCTGTCCCATTTGTGGCCGAGGCTTTGTCATGGCCGCCTACCTGCAGCGGCATCTGAGGACGCACACCCCAGCTACCACAACTTCGGGCACCACCGGCCCTGCTGCAGCCTCACAAACCCCTGCCCCATTGGCTGCAGCTCCAGCTCCACTGGCCGCTCAAGATGTTCATGTTCTCCCCAACCTACAGGCCACACTTTCACTCGAAGTAGCTGGGGGCACAGCCCAGACTCCGCCCCCAGGCCCAGTTGCCCCCAGTTCTCAGACATTTCTCCTGGTACAGACTGCCCAGGGCCTCCAGCTGATTCCTAGCAGTGTCCAACCCCCTACCCCTCCACCACCACCGCCTCCACCCCCTAAACTCATTCTGCTGCCTCCTGCTAATGCCGGAGGTACCGGCAATGGTGCTGCAAGGCCGGGTCCACGGACTGTCGGGAAAGCTGGGCAGGGGACAGGGGTAGTGTGGCTTCCTGGCCCAGGTGGTGTGGGGATGCAAGGAGGGGGCAGTGCAGGGGCTAGCGGGGGAGGGCAGAGCCTCATTGTTCTGCAGAATGTAGGGAGTGGGGAAGCAGGACCACAGGACGTGAGTGGGGTTCAGCTTCAGCCAGCACAGGAAGTAGCTACGGTCCAACTACAGCCTGCACAGGAAGTGACTACAGTCCAGCTACAACCAGCACAGGAAGTGACTACGGTCCAGCTCCAGCCCCTGACAGGCCAAGTCTCCAGTTCTAGTGGAGGAGCTGTGACTACAGAGGCTCCAAACCTGCTGGTGGTTCAGAGTGGAGCAGCTGAAGAGTTGCTGACCGGCCCTGGTCCTGGAGAAGTGGGAGACAGCGAGGGCAGCGCTGGTATGGTCCAGGATGTCCTGTTTGAGACACTGCAGACAGACGAGGGGCTGCAGAGTGTGCTGGTGCTGAGTGGAGCGGATGGCGAGCAGACCAGGCTCTGTGTGCAGGAGGTGGAAACACTTTCCCCTGGACTGACAGAGCCAGCTCCCACTGGCCCGTCAGGACCGAAGCTCCTCATCATTCGTAGCGCCCCAGCTACTGATCTGCTAGAAAATAGCAGCGTTGCAGGAGGTACCACAACACTGCAGCTCCTGGCCCCACCAGCACCTGGCCCGGTTTCTACCCCTGTGGGGATGCCCGTAGCTCCCCCGTCCCAGATGGTACAAGTGGTCCCCGCAGTGGCTGGACCAGGGGTCATGGCTCCCCAAAACTTGCCCTCCATTCAGATTGTGCAGACTCTGCCTGCAGTCCAATTGGTACACACGTTTTGAAGAGACCCATTAGTACCTCTGTCATAGAACCCCTCTTGAGCCCCCCCCCCGCCGCAATTAACTGTTCTCCTCAGCTGGGCTGGGGTCAGCCCCAGAGTCAAGGGGGCTGCTGGCTGGACTTGCTAATAAAGACCCAGAATCTCTTCTTGGTTTTGATTTCATGGGGGTGGGGGGATAGTCATGGGCATAGCTCCTGCTTCAGACCTAGAAGTCTTCATTGTTGTTTCCTGGCTCTGAGATGACTCGCTTTGTACTTGGAGGGCTAAATGCTTCTCCGGGGTGGGGCCCAGCTCCCCCATCCTTTAAACTGTTAGGACTTTTTACTAGGCCGGGGAGGGGGTACACTTGCGGAGGTCAGAAAGACGACTTAGTGTCAGCCACATGGGTTTCCGTTTGGCAAGCTCTCTTACTCCCCGAGCTATTTCTCTAGTCCTTTCTCATTCTTTGTATGTGTTCGTGTGTCGCTTACTTATAGTAGAGAGGGCTGGGGATCGAATTCAGGATTCTCCACTTCTAGACTATAAACCACCCTTACCTTTACCTCACCTGGAAGGTAGGTAGAGGGATATTAATCCAAACGATACCCCAGGTGTCACACGGGTTGAGATAAAGGACCCTGCGGACCGGAATGCTCAGTGCTGCCCCCATCCCTTCCCTCAAAGACCCAAGCGCCAATGAGATTAGGTTCACAAGCAACGCCTCCTCGTCCTGATGCTCAGGTCGCTTAGCAACGAACCGGCAAGAAAGGAGCTGTGCTAATCCTCTCAGGCAGGCCGGGTAAGAAACCCTCTCTGTCCCCCACTCCCATCCCCCCTTCTCCATGGTTCTCCCACCGGCCTCCAGCAGGTCACAGCTCTTCCCTCGTCCTCGCAGCTCCCTTCATTAGTCCCAACCCCTGCCCCATAGTGGGGGAAGCTTGGCAACAGTTGCTAAGGCGTCGGTCCCGCCTCCAGTCGGGAGTGTGGACGTCACTTCCGGCGGTGACCCCCCCCCCGGACCCCCCCCCCCCCTTACTGTCAAGGGATTCGAGCAACCCCGTGGAGGTGCCTTGCAGGGCCCCGTTCTTGCTACGCGGGGTGGGACCACTTCGGGAGACTGCTGGAGATGGGGAGGGAGGGAGTTTATAGACAGATCGCTGAATGCCTTTCCCGGAGTGGGGGACGATTCAGGGAGATTTTAAGGAGCCCCCACTGGATATGGAGGCACCTGGCCTGCCACTGTGACAGTCCTCTTTGGCGATGCTCTGGCGCCCTTGGTGATCTGGGAAATGCTGCAGCCCATCTCTCCCAGGGCTCTTAGGACTCAGGTGCCCACCTAACAACAACCTAACTTGTTTTCAGCAGGTGTACGCCAGCTCCCTTCTGGGGGGCCGGCCTGGGGGCTACCATGGCCCCCAACCACCTGTCAGTGCGGGAAATGAGGGAAGATGAGAAGCCCCTGGTGCTGGAGATGCTGAAGGTGAGAGGCCGGCAGGGGCACCAGTGAGCATGCGCAGCTCCTTAGGGCCATTCAAAGTGGGTTCCACCAGCCCCGCCCACCTGCCTGAGCTCCGGGGGTCTTCGAAGGGGGGGGAATATCTTCGCCTCAGCTGTTTTTAATTGGTCTCTTTTCTCTAGTGACTTCTCCCTACTTACACCTCAGCTGCCATTTTTTAAAAAGCAGTTGGAAGGGTGTGGGGGCTGCTGTTCACGTGTCCTGACCTCCGTTCAGCCCCACTTACCAGTCCCAAAATGAGGGATGCTCTCACACACACCCTCCAGAGCCTCCAGCGAGGAGCCCATGTCTTCACTTTGCCTATCCTGATCAGTCTTCTTTGGTGCTTTACACTAGCACGCCATCCGGCCTCAGGCCCTAATTCAATTCATTTCGTTCAGGCAAACAGCATTCATTCACTGCCCTTAACACCCAATGGGCCAGACTGGGGCTACCCCGTCAGCCAGCTTCTCTTTCACTTGGGAATCCTTCCTCGGGAGTTCCAATGTGATGAATGGCTGAGCCCCTACCCCTACCCACAGGCTGGTGTAAAAGACACGGAAAACCGTGTGGCCCTCCACGCTCTGACACGTCCTCCAGCCCTCCTCCTCCTGGCTGCAGCAAGCAGCGGACTGCGCTTCATCCTGGCCTCCTTCGCCCTGGCCCTCCTGCTGCCTGTGTTTCTAGCTGTAGCCGCTGTGAAGCTGGGTCTGCGAGCCCGATGGGGCTCTCTGCCTCCACCAGGCGGCCTGGGAGGGCCCTGGGTGGCTGTCCGTGGTTCCGGCGATGTGTGTGGAGTCCTGGCTCTGGCCCCTGGTGCCAACTTAGGGGACGGAGCCCGAGTCACCCGCCTCTCTGTCTCTCGATGGCACCGTCGCAGGGGCGTGGGCAGGAGGCTGCTGGCCTTTGCTGAGGCCCGAGCCCGAGCATGGGCTGGGAGTATGGGGGAGCCTCAGGCCCGGCTCGTGGTCCCAGTGGCTGTAGCCGCTTGGGGAGTGGCAGGGTTATTGGAGGCCTGTGGCTACCAGGCAGAGGGAGGCTGGGGCTGCATGGGCTATCTGCTGGTTAGGGAATTCAGAAAAGACCTGTGATTAGAGACCATGTCCACTGGGTAGATGGGCAGAGAACCAGTACCTAAAGAACACCTACTGTGTGCACGGCACTTTACAACCCCTCCCTCAGTGTCTACCTGGTCTGCTGGGCTGATAGTGAGGCACCGAGGTTGATGGACTTACATACCCACTGTGAACCTGACAGATGCAAAGGGGACTCTAAACTCAAGTAGAACAATTCCCTTCTCGGTCTTGTGGGACCACTAGAAGTTACCCTATCCACTCCTTGGCCCCACCCCAACCCTCCAGTCTGTATGCACTGAAAAACTTCTGGTTCTGGATCTATGAAGCCCCTGCTGCGAGTATTTGAGGTCTGGAAGGGAGATTTGGGAAGAGAGAAAGACTCCAGGAGTTAGAGTCTGTGACAGGGAACTCCCAAAGGGGACAGATCTTCTGGGAGTGGGTGGGGCTGGGAGCACAGTGTCTCCAAACCCATCTGGTTTTTTATGCTGTTTGTTAATAAACCCTGAAACTTCTGTGTGCCTGTCTCCTCTCTGATGCATTTTCCAGCTGCTGTCTCCAGACTCCCTCCTTCTGTCTGGCTCCTCCTCTCCAAAGTTGACATTAATTGCTAGGGAAGTTGGGGGGGGGTGCACTGTGCTGGGAAAAGGAGAAGCAGTGAGCTCACAGCGGCAGCCCAGGCTCTGCCAGGCCTTCTGAGTCATGCTCCCCATTACCAAAGTTTTTCCCTCACAGCTGCCTGATGTGTGGGGTGTGTATGTGTGTGTGTGTGTTTGTGTGTTTGCGCGTACACCCCCTCCAGACCAAATGAAGCCTTGACCCCTCCGTCTCCCTATCCTCTATACCTTTGTTCTGGGAACTGGTAAGTTCAGACACTCCTTCCTCAAATAGGCACTGGAAGCTTCCCATCCAGATTTACCACAGTGGGTGTCAAATGGAGAGAGGAGTTTTTCAGTTTCTTCTCTTGATCTAGGAAGTCTCTCCTAGTGTCTGGCTTCAGGCCCTCTTGCTACTGCAGGATTGTCCCAAATCTGTCCCCTCCCAGCTGCACTTACTTGCCTGGCTGGACAATTAAGAAGAGGCAGAAGGGTGTGCCCTCAGCCCTGTCCCCCAGACACCCAGGCCTGCCCCTTCTCAGAGCTGCCATCTCCATAAGCATCTGAGCACGTGGCCCTCTGGAGCCTGGCTGGCCGCCTCCCTCCAGTGTGGGTGTTTGCACTTGAACACCTCCCTTCTGCCTGCCCACCGCCCCCCTCCTCCAGCCTCAGCTGTGGCCAGCCCCCTCCCCCTCCTGTCCCCTGCTGCATCCCTGCAGCCTCTCTCCCTCCTGGCAGAGCCTTCAGCCCAGCCTGCTCCTAAGCTGTCCAGGGTGCCTCAGCAGCAGCTTCCCTCCCTCCCTTCCTCCCTGGCTGCCTCCTCCAGCCCTCTCCTTCCCTCCTTCCCCTTTCACCCCCATCCCCTGCCCTGGACTCTGCAAACATGAGGGGCTTGGCCTGCTTCCTTGGTGAGTAATCCATTTCCTGGGGGGGCGGCACCTCAGGGGCCTGGACCCTCACCTCTGACCCTTTAGCTTCTCCAGTTTAGGGACTCATACTTGAGGGAGCCTGTTCTGGTCCCTGGTGCTGTGTGATATCCTGACATCTGGCAAGCCCCTCTAATCCCTCAGGGACCCAGCCTTCTGCATGTCCTGCCTAGCAACTCAAGTGACCTGCCCTTTGTTGCCCTGGCATGGACTCTGTGGACCTATCACTCCCACCATTCAATCTGGTTCCCAGCCCTGTCTTCAAGGGTCAGGCATCTGGGGTCGTACCCACCCCAGGGACCTGTAACGTATCCCAGCCTCCACCCAAAGTCCATTCCAGCAATGGGGTTTCTGACTCAGAGGTATGAGGACTCTGTGTGTGAATGGATGCTTCCCACTGGACTGAAGCTGGGAGCCTGCACTGGGGAAAGGACCCCTCCCCTCTGACTTACCCTTCACTCTGTCCCCTCCAACCTCCTTTGCAGCAACGCTGGTGGGGATCCAAGCTCTAGGTAAGTGTCCTGGTTCAGCCCTTGGACTCACCCAAATGCAAGCCTCCCCTCTCTCTCCTGCTGGTCCCTGCTACCCCAATTCCACTCAGCTCCCCAGACAGTGCTGCTATCTAGCAGGGACATTGAGTTTTCTCTAGAGTTAGCTGCTTGCTGACCTATGGGAGAGAACCGACAGTGCTGTGGGGAGGAGTGGAAAGGCCATTTGACCCCCTGGGGCAGAAGGACTTGGGATGCCTGAATTCCCTGGTTAACACTGTCCTTCCACACAGCCCCCAGCATCTCTGAGACATTCCTTTCATTGTAACCAGGACTCTGGGACCAGGGTCCAGCCTCCAGGGTAGCTGGCTTCCTGATGGTAGCTTGTGAGACAGCCCCCCTGCCCTTGGGGTCACCATAGCCCCCAGCCAATGCTAGTCACAGCTTTTCCTTCACCCCTCAGAGCGACTCCGCCTGGCTGATGGCCCTCACGGCTGTGCAGGACGCCTGGAGGTCTGGTACAGTGGGCGCTGGGGCACCGTCTGTGATGACGGATGGGACCTTCGGGACGCTGCAGTGGCTTGCCGTGTGTTGGGCTGCGGAGGGGCGCTGGCCGCCCCTGGAGGTGCCTTCTTTGGGGAAGGCACTGGGCCTGTGTGGCTCAGTGAGCTGAACTGTCGGGGCAATGAGGGACAGCTGGGTATCTGTCCCCACCGGGGCTGGAAGGCCCATATCTGCTCTCACGAGGAGGATGCAGGCGTCGTCTGTGTAGGTAAAAAGATTCAAACTCTTCTTATGGTTATGGCCCCAGGAACCTCCAAGCCCTTAGTTCCTACAGATCTGAAATGTCTAGAAGCTAAGAGATAACCAATTCCAGATCCCATAAGGCCAGGTTCCCCCCTCCCTAGGACTCCCAGCTTATGATCACTTATTTCTGAGCCCCAGGGAATTCAGGCATCCCAGGTCCTTCTGCCCCAGGGGGTCAAACAGGCTTTCCACTCCTCCCCACATCACTGTCCTCATAACTTTGGTTCTCTCCCATAGGTCAGCGGGCAGCTAACTCTAGAGAAGATTCACTGTCCCCGCTGGATGGGGATCCATGGCTGCCACTGTCTGGGGAGCTGAGCCCAAGCTCAGAGGAGCCCCCTATAACTCATGGTGAGCACACAGGACTAGCTTCCCATCCTGCACCCTGGTTGGACTCAGCTATGGGGGAAGGTCATCATGGGGGACGTTTTCCCAGCCGTCTCCTTCATTACCCAGAAATCCTCCATCCAGAAATCTTTTTTTGTTTGTTTGTTTGTTTGTTTTTTTTGGCTTGGTTTTTCGAGACAGGGTTTCTCTGTGTAGTCCTGGTCACTCTGTAGACCAGGCTGGCCTCGAACTCAGAAATCCGCCTGCCTCTGCCTCCCAAGTGCTGGGACTAAAGGCGTGTGCCACCACCACCCGGCCACAGAAATCTTTCATACCCTCAAAAAAAAAATCCCTAGACAGACGCCAAGGAGTCGGGAAGGGTGACCAGCTCAGATCCTGACTTCCTGGTCACATGTCACTTTCCTAGCTCCCCAACCGCCAGCAAGCTCCCAGAATGGCCCCCGAAAGAAGAGCCCCCGGCCACCCAAGCAGGCAAAGTCCACCCGAGCCCCTGTACTGACAAATGGAGCTCCCCGCCAGGGTAAGACTCTAAATCTCCCTTGTCTTCCTGATCTTCTATGAGACCCTAGACCCGGCCAAACTGAAGATCCCAGACCTTCATTCAGCCCATGACCCTCCAAGGAGACCAGTATTCCCAGTGCCCTCCCTTCAGATCCAGTCAGGACTGGCTACACCCTCTTCTTGATCCTTCCTCTATGAGACTTAGGGGGATGGCAGTTCTCTTTTCTAAATTAGCCAGCTGGCAGACAACCCTCAATCTCTGCTCTTTCTGGGCCTCGGTTTCCCCAGGTGAACAAACTGGAAGCTGCCCTCTCCAAGCTGACAGCAGACATAGCCTTTTACAATCTCCCATCTTCCCTGTCTGTAACCCCCCAGAGCGGCTGCGTCTGGTCTCAGGTCCCCATGGATGTGCTGGCCGCCTGGAAGTCTGGCACGGTGGACGTTGGGGCACTGTCTGCGATGATGGATGGGACCTCCGAGACGCAGCAGTGGCTTGTAGGGAGCTGGGGTGTGGGGGAGCGCTGGCCGCACCTGGGGGTGCCAGATTCGGACCTGGTGAGGGACCCGTGTGGATGGACGACGTGGGGTGTGGAGGAGGAGAGGAAGCCCTCCGGGACTGTCCCCGAAGCCCCTGGGGCCGGAGCAACTGTGACCACACTGAGGATGCAGGGCTGGTCTGCACTGGTATGTGTGCACGTGAGGGCATGACAACCCGCTCCTCAGACTTCAGCTCCTCCCTCCCCCAGGAAGCCGTAAAAGGCCCGGCCTCAAGTCTGCCTCTGTACACATTCTCTGGGAGAGGCAGAGATGAGCTTAGCCTGCTGAGCCTCAGCTTTCTTGAGGGAGTAACTAGAAACTGGGACCAAGAGTTAGGGGCCATGGAAGGGCGCTTGGGGGCTTCCTCCTTCGTTCGCTCCTCTCCTTCTTCTCCCTCGCTCCCTTTCCCTCTTTCTTTCCCCCAGCATTCTTGTTCTCTGTCGGCATAAGGCGTAAGTCCGTACCTGTTCACTCATCCTGCTTCTTCACTGGTCTAACCCAGTATCCGCTCACAACCCTAGACTCCCACAGTGTTAATGTGGCCCTTGCACACCCACTCTGGTTTTCCTTCTTGGAATACGTAGCAGGCATGCATCCATCCTAACCTCTGGTCACCCTGACCTCTGTCCTCCTGTTTCAGGTCCTGCACCCAGGCTGCGTCTTGCTGATGGTCCCCACGGCTGTGCTGGCCGCCTGGAGGTTTGGCATGGTGGCCGCTGGGGGTCTGTGTGTGACGATGCCTGGGATCTTCGTGATGCTGCCGTGGCCTGCAGGGAGCTGGGCTGTGGGGGCGCCCTGGCTGCCCCAGGGGGTGCCTTCTTTGGAGAGGGGGCTGGACCCATCATCCTAGATGATCTCAGATGTCGGGGAAATGAGACAGCCTTGCGATTCTGCCCTGCGAGGCCCTGGGGTCAGCATGACTGTCACCATCGTGAGGATGCCGGAGCCGTGTGTGATGGTAAGGGCGTGTAGCATGAGTGATGTCAGTGGGGAAGGCTGGGGCAGTGTGTGTGTTGTTACTGGAATGGATGGGACAGAAGTGTTGTCCCAGCTCAGCCTTCACTTCCTGTGCAATTTCCCTCTTTCTCTATCTTATATTTTGATTCAAAACCTTATGCCAAGTTAAATAAGGGTGACTTGGTCTCCCTAAAGGGCACTGGATATTATTTGGTATTTGGTGGTCATAATAGGTGAGCCCTACTTCCTTGCACCTAGTAGAAGTCAATCTTGCCTTGCTAGGTGCCTCTGCTCTTTTTTTCTCACTTCCAAACTCCCTCCATCTCCTGCTTTCTCTACCCTCTTCTTTCTACCCACTTCTTGCTGCGGCTTAGGGATGGGGAAGCCTTGGGCCTGTGTAGGAGGCATCCCTGGAGGTGGTGCTAATGTCTTCTTTCCTGGCCCAGGCATGCCTCTTGGCAATGTGCAGCCTACAGTTCCCACAGTGGACAGCAACGGCACAACACCCAGGCTTCTGTCTACCTCAGTGGGTCAGATGCCAGGCCCAGCAGGCAGTTGGCCTCCTCCTGCTTCTGCTACTGCCCCTCCAGAGCCTGGGCCCGAAGCTGGTGAGTCCCTCTCTGCCCTGGCTGTGAGTCTGTCTCCATGAAACCTGCTTGCACAAAGCATGGTAGAAAAGAGGAGCCCCTGCTCAGGCCAGTACTTGACTTAATGTTCTGCTGATAGCCTAAGACCCAGAATTGTTTGCACGTGAGTTCCACCTTCTGTAGCCGGCCCTGACCTGGAGAGGAGGCCAGGCATGAAAGCCCACTCTCTATCGTCTGGGTTCTATGGTGGGACTGTCACAATGTCCTCTGGCTAGTCACTGACTGCTCTTCCAGAAGTCCTGAGTTCAATTCCCAGCAACCACATGATAGCTCCCGACCATCTGTAATGGGATCTGACAGTGTACTCATATTAGGAAAAAAAAAAAAAAGAATTGTTTGAGTCAGGCAGGGGTGGCATACACCTTTCATCCCAGCATTCTGGAGGCAAAAGCAGAGGCAAGCGGATCTCTGAGTTTAGGCAAGCTGGTCTACAGAGTGAGTTCCAGAAACTCAGTTGGTTAAATGCTTAGCTTGCAAGCACAAGGACCTGAGTTCAGAACCCCAGTGGCCAAATAAAAACACTAGGTGCAGCAGTGGATATGTCCAACTCCAGCACCGGGGAGAGAGAGATCCTTAGGGCCTGCTAGCCAGTCAGTCTAGCAAAATCAGTGAGCCCCAGGTTCAGTGAGAGACCCTGTCTCAAAAAAAATAAGGTAGAGAATGATGTTAACCTCTGACTTCTATCTACATGAATGCACACACACACACACACACTTTCACACAAACACAAGGAGTCCCTCAGGTCCAGAAAGATGGTCCAGTGGGTGAAGGTACTGGCTTCCAAGCCTGATGGCCTGAATTTCATCTCCAGGACTCACACTATACAATGGACAGCCCTAACTCTCAAATTTCTCCTCTGACACCCTTGTACATACACACATGCACACACACAAAAGTAAATAAATAAACGTAATATTTAAAAACTCTAAAAAAATAAAGTAACCTCCTTGGTGCAATGGGCATGGTATACTCCTGCAATTCCAGCAGTTGAAAGGCTGAGGCAGGAGGACTATGAATTTGAGGCCAGACTGGGCTGCATCGTGCGTTTCAAAGTGCATTGCACAGATCAATACCATCTTCTGTTTACCTGTTGATACACTAAGAAGCACCTTTGAGTTATTGTAACTAGTACAGCATTTACAGAAAGTGTATGTTAACACTTTCAAGTGTTTAAAATCATGTTTATCTTTGTGTGTGTATGCATGTGTCATGGTACACATAGGTCAGACTGTAGTGATACCCACTCTGTGCTCCTGACGGGTCACTTGCCTGCACCATTAGCTGCTGGCATCTTTATTTACCAATCAGAGCCAACTGGGGGCAGGGTCCCTCAGTGTCTTACGCACAGACACTTGTGTAAGCAGTTTGGGGGACAAAAATTAACATTATAACACAAGCAGCATTAGGCCAAACCCCCTTCATTTCCCCCCTTTTTGTCCAATTAAAAAGGCTCTTTTCTCTCAGACATAAATTGAGTACAACCATAACAATTATGTAAATTACAAAGTGTGATATACAGTCACATCCAGTTCATCATATCTGTCAATTAGATAAAGTATTCCACCATCTATCCTAACTTAAAGAGCTTACAATGTATAGCTGAATTATATTCTGATTTTAGCTTGCATTACCATCTGAAAACTATGCTTTCAAATCTAGATCATCTCTCTCAATGCTAAGCAACTTAAGTTTGATTATGAGAATATACCTAGTCTTCAACCCCATCAGAAATCTGAGAATGAAATAAATATAACATGATATATAGGAAGCACAAAAACATGGCTTCCAAAACTTAAAAAAACTGTGGAGACAGCTGCCTGCCTGGACGGCCCCTAATTTCTTATAATGTTGGAACATCTTGTCTTCAGCCTTCTGGCCCAGAACTATCTGACATACCTTGAAACAAAGCAGGAATAGGAAGGACTAGCTTACCCTGTCTTGGCAGAACTTGGCGGTCGACTATCCCACATCTGTTTGTCCTCTTTGGACAGTATTTTGTCTGCAGACGAATAGGGCAGTTTTTGTCCAGTGGCTACCTTGCCATTGCTGGAGCAACTCCATGTGGAGGTTTTGACACTCAGTTTCTTCTTTGATCCATGAAGAGCTTATTATCAGGAGCAGACATGTCTCTAGTCAAAATTTCTAATAATAATGAAGTGATTAAATGTTAACAGATGCTTTCAAGTTTTTAAAATTATGTTTATCCCCGTGCATGCATGCACATGTGCCATGGTACACGTAGGTCAGAGAACTCTTTTTCTGCCATGTGGATGTCCCAGAGATCAGGTTCTCAGGGTTGTCAGGCTTGAGGGCAGATGTCTTCACCCACTGAGCCATCTCACCAGCCCCCTTTCAATATATTTTGGGTGTATTCCTAAGAGTGGAATTTCTCTATTATATGGTAATTCTACATTTAGCTTTCTGAGGAGCCCCCCAGCTCTGCTTAGCTCTGTCCAGTGCAAAAGGGACCTTGATCAGTACCTGCTAACCAGACTGAAGGATTATGAGGAAAAGCATAGCTGAGGGAACTGATGGACATTTAGAAAGGAAGACAGGTAGATGCAGGCTCAGAGTGCTAGCTGGGTTCTTTGACCCTGACTCTTGGCTTTTTATTTCTATTCCAGGGTCACCCCAGTTGCGCCTGGTGGCTGGACCCAGCAGGTGCTCTGGTCGGCTGGAGGTATGGCATGATGGACGCTGGGGGACAGTGTGTGATGACAGCTGGGACTTGAGAGACTCCACTGTGGTCTGCCGGGAGCTGGGCTGTGGGGGCCCTCGGCAACCAGACCCTGCAGCAGGCCGCTTTGGCTGGGGTGCAGGCCCCATCTGGCTGGATGATGTAGGTTGTGTGGGGACGGAGGCTTCACTGTCAGAATGCCCTGCTGCTTCCTGGGGGAAACACAATTGCGCCCACAATGAGGATGTCGGGGTCACCTGCACTGGTGAGGACACGCTAGCCAGCCATTGGCTCTAGGAGGGCTTCCAAGGGGAAGGGATGGAGGCTAAGGGTGGCATTGTTAACTTGACTGAATACTGCAAGCCCCAGCTCTGTAGTGGGTATTTAGCTCACATGACTTTACTCAAATTGCCTACGTCTAGCCAAAGTGAGGGCTAATTCATATCAACTCTGGCAATGCATTGCCCCCTATTTATAGGGGTCTGGTTTCCAACTCCAGTGCTAGATTCTGAGCTAGGAGCTGGGTTCTCAGAATAGAATGAACATAGTATGGGTCTTTGAGAAGCTCACACCTTGTGGAGGGCAAGGGGAACACAGATAAGCCATTGCAAACCAGCGGGACAAGGTAGTGTTTGGGAGGTCTCTGAAACCACACTGACGTGCCTTCTGTTACTAAAGGACTCCCAGAAATGAGAGAGGCTCAGGGTTGTATTTCAGCATCGTGAAGATGCAGGTTAAGTACAGCCAAGTGAAAACACACGTGGAGTAGAGTTTAGGTGTGAAGTCCTGGTGGGGTGGTGTAGACAGTACTGGATTATCCTGGCAACATGTGTGACAACATGCAAGAAGAGCCATCCAGACATGCCAGCCTTGATGTCTATGGGTTTTATTTATTTGTTTATTTATTTATTTATTTATTTATTGGTAGGGGCTTGATTGACCACGTACATGGCTACTCAGAAGTCACATTGTCAGTATGGACTTAACATGATGCAAACCCCCACCTCCCACCCCAAACACATAGTTTCTTACTGCCCAGAACATTCCAAGGGCTTAGAGGTCATCTCCTTGGAGCCAGGGACAAAGTACCCAAGCTTGTCTTGGGCATGGTTCATCTTTGACTACCTAGGTGGCCTAACCAGAGAGGCAGAGTGTGGATATTGATGACTCAAAGGATGGAGTCATCAGCTCTGCCTCTGTGTCCTCTGGGAGCCATGGGAGGACGGGGAGAGGAAACCAGCCTGTAGGCTTCATGCCAGTCTTGAGAATAATGAGTATGAAAGAAATGGCAGAGGTAATAGAGCATGCCTGTAGTACCAGCACTTGGAAGGCCGAGGCAGGAGGATTCTTATGAATTTAAGGCTAACCTTGGCTATAGAAACCTTGTCATGGAAAAAAAAAACCCACAAAATAAACAGGGGCTATGTGGTTAAAAGTGCCGGTTGCTTTTGTAGGGGACTCAAAAGCTTTTGTAGGGGATTCCCAGCACCCACACGGCAGCTGTCTAATAATGCCACTTGGTGGGTGGGGGACTGATATGCTCTTCTGGCCTCTGCAGGCACTGAACACACATGGGGCACAGACATTCATGCAGGGAAAATATATCAGATAGAAATCAATCTTTAGTTTGTAGAAGGGGGAGGGGGCGGGGAAGGAAAGCCAGGCCTGGTGGGGCAGACCTATAACCCCAGTTACTTGAGATCATCACAAGTTCAAGGCCTGCCTGGGCAGCTTTGCTCCTGTCTCAAAGAGTAAGAACATAGGCAGGTGTTACATTAATCAGAAATGACGCCCTTAAGGCAGTGGTTCTCAACCTGTGGGTCGCGACCCCTTTAGGGGTTGGTTGAATGACCCTTTCACGGGGGTCATTTAAGATCATTGGACTAATCAGATATTTACACCGTGATTCATAACAGTAGTAATATTATAATTACAAAGTAACAATAAAAATAATTTTATGGTTGGGGATCAACACAACATGAGCTGCATTAAAGGGTCACAGGATTAGGACGGTTGAGAACCACTGCCTGAGGCTATGTGTTTGGGAGTGGAGTAGCTATCTTGAGTTGCCCTATTCCTTGACCTTAAAAAAAATACTGATTTTATTATTTTTAATCATGTGCATATGTTTGTTCGTGTGTCGCTCTTCCCCGCTGAACTGTCTCTCCAGTCCCTATTCCCAGCTTTTTGTGGAACCTGCATGCTAGCTTCCCAGAGTGGCTATTTTGCCTGCAAGTGGATCTATACACCATGTGCTTGTTTGGAACCCTTGGAGACCAGGAGAGGCCATCAAATTCTCTGAGACTGGAGTTACAGTCAGTTACGAGCCATTATGTGTGTGCTAAGAATCAAACCCAGCTCCTCTGGAAGAGCAGCCAGTGCTCTTAGCCATGGGTCCATCTCTTCAGTCCAACAGACTTCTATTGTCTTAACTGAAATGAGGGGAGAGGGTAGTGGGTTAGCGGGACAGGACATGATCTTCCTTCACGATCTTATTTCTCCTCCCTCCCCACCTCCTAGGGACCCCCGGCCTGGATACCATCTCAGACCCTTTCAGTTGGAGCTGGCTCCCTGGGCTGGGTAGAGATCAGGATGCCTGGCTCCCAGGAGAGCTGGCCACCAAGCCTTCTGCCAGTCTCACCTCCAGTGTGCTACAGAAAACCACAAAGGCTCCAGGGAAAGTGCCCAAGAGTACCAAGAAGTGGGTGACTAAAAATGCAAAGAGACCAACCACTCAGCCCCCTGGGATGCCAACCACTAAACGCTCCAGAGTCCCAGGCACCCCAACCTCCCTAAATCCAACCCCACATACCTCTGAGTTACCAAAGAGACTGACCGCCGAGGCTCCCCACAGACAGACCTCACATACCACTTTAAGGCTGACCCCTAAAGTCCCCTGGGAGTGGACCTCAGAGATGGTGGTACCACTGTCCACTCAAGCCCCACAAGAAGTGACCTCTGAGGCCACTACCACTCAAACCCCTCAGATCTCCTTGGAGCCATCTGGTGAGAACCCAGAAGGCTCTCTGGAATCATCCCAAGATCCAGCTGCCACCCCAACTGCTGGAGTCCCCGTGCCATCGGGTGAGTAGTAGTTAAAAGGGTGGGGACAGCGAGGCAGCCCTGTACCTCCTAACCTGAGGGCCTCCCACCACCCCCAGGTCCCTTCCGGGTTCGTCTGGCTGATGGGCCCAACAGGTGTGCTGGCCGGCTAGAGGTGTGGCATGCCGGACTCTGGGGGACAGTCTGTGATGACAGCTGGGACCTCCGGGATGCCACAGTGGCCTGCTGGGAACTGGGTTGCGGAAAGGTCCGGCCCCGAGTAGGCAAAACCCACTATGGCCCCGGCACTGGGCCCATCTGGTTGGATGACATGGGCTGTAAGGGAAGTGAGACGTCACTGAGTGACTGCCCCTCGGGGACATGGGGGAAGCACAACTGTGACCACGAAGAAGACGTGGTGCTCACCTGCACTGGTACCAGGGAACAGGGAGGGAGGCCGAGGGGGTGGAGTTAGAGTGGAACAGAACAGAGCAGGCAGCGAAGGGTTACTGCGAGAGACTGACAGAGAAGAGCAGCGCAGTGGCAACGACCTGAGGGGATGGAGTTAGGGTGGGACATAATGGCGGGCCAGGAGCAGGCCAGAGGGGGCTCAGCACCAGAACAGGAAAGGGTTACTTTGAGAGACTCTGGCAGGGAAGGGAAGCACAGTGTCAAGGACCTCAGCTAGCAGGAAGAAACATTCTACCTGTCTCTCCCCAGGCTACCCGGGTGATGACGATTATCCTTCTTGGACCTGGGACCCCACTTCCGGAGAGGACCTGACCAAAGGGACCACAGTGGCTGCGCGGCCTGGACATACACTTTCCTGGGCTACCACGACAAACCCTGAAGTTCTCTCTCCAGCAACACAGAGCCTTCCAGACACAGGTGAGGGGCTCGACCTGAGTGCATATGCCAAGGCACCGTGTTTTGAGATCAGAGGAAAAATGGTGGAATTCTCCATCTACAAGCACTTTTACCCACTGGGCCAAGACATCTGCCCTGTTTGGTTTTTTTGTTTGTTTGTTTTTGTTTGTTTGTTTGAGGTGATATATCACGTATCCCAGACTGGCCTTGAACTTGCTATGTAGCTGAGGTCTGCCTTGAACTGATCCTCCCACCCTCCCCTCCCAAGTGTTAGCATTACAAATATTTGCCACTGTGGTCAGCCATAAAGATCTAACAGCTAGCCTAGGCCTCCATGTCCTGGCAGGCTTGCCTAAATGTGTTCCACTCTTGAGCTTGACAGGAATCATCTACTCCAGAGTATGTGGAGACAGCATGTGGCTCTGAGCAATCAGAGGGCATCTGCTAGTACCAAGCCTACCAAGGCAACCAGGCAGTGGCTGTAACGCACCAGCCTGAGACTCTCAGTCCAGAGCATCTGTGGAAATGACCCAGAATCCTCAGCTCAGGGTTACTCTGTCAGCACGCGGTTCCACATTCAGCGGAGTTGTACCTGGTTTGGCAGTCCACACTATCCTGGTCAGGCTCTAGCTCAGACACAGACAGGACCCTCCTGGGGCTCAGATTCTAGCTCCTGCTGTTCCCAGCCCCACTCATGCGGGTCACACCCATGAGGGTCACTGCCTTACACAACAGCTATCTGTCCTTCTGCTTCTCCATGGCTTCTGTCTTGCTATGGTCTGTGTCCTTCCATCCCTGCTGCTAACCCGGGCATCTCCATCTATCCTGGCCTGAGCTGCCCCCTGCGTGTTCTCTGTCATCTCCCATCCGGCTCTGTTCCTATGGCTCTCAGGGGTGATCTTTCTCCTCCTGAACTCTGCTGCCTGTGACCTTTCCCTTTCTTACCAACTTCTTGACTTTATAACCTACTTTTTAAAACTCCATTTTGCTTTTCTCTTGGTGTCTTTCTCCCATTGGATTCGTTCCTACTCTCGCCTCCTCTCTAGTACACTGTTTTCCCCAGTGCAGTATCTCTTGTTTTTTTCCTCAGTTTTTTATAAAGTTCTATACTCCTTCCACTCCTTTTAAATTTTTTAATTTATTATTTTATGGGCATGTCTGTGTACCATGTGTATACAGTTCCGACACAGGCCAGAAGAGGGCACCAGAGCTCCTGGAACTGGAGTTACAGACAGGCGTGAGCTGTCGTATGGGTGCAGAGAATTGAACCTGGCTCCTCAGGGAGAATGGCCTGACCTGTCTGTCCAGCCCCCGGATGTTCAAGTCACCATCTCACCCTATCTCTCACTAGTTTGCTTTTCTTTTTTTCTTTCATTGCCCCAGCTGGCCTGGAACTCCTGTTCTCCCCTGCCTCCACCTCCCCAGCCCTAGGGTCGCTGGACATGTAGCACCTTGCCCACCACTCACCTTATTTCACATGACTTCCTCTTTTCTTGCCTCCCTGGGGTTCCCCTTAATTGTCTTTTTCAGACCCTCTTCTTTTATCTCCTCCCTTCTGTAGCTCTCTCCTTTTTCTTTGTTTCATTGATTGTTTGTGTATGTGTGTGCATCCTGTGCTCAGGGCCATATGCCATGGTGTGTGTGCATGTACTAGCCCATATTTGTGTGTGCATGCACACGTGAGAGTGTGCACAAGTGCATGCATGTGTGTGTGCTCATGCATATGTGTGTGTATGTGCTTGTGTGTGGGGCCCGCATGCATAAGCTCATATGTATGTGTGTACACACACACGCATGGATACGTGTGTGTGTGTGTGTGTATCTGTGTGTGTCAGAAGACAACTTGCACAACTTGCAGGAGTCAGTCCTCTCCTCCTACCATGTGGGTTCCAGGTATACAACTAGAATTGTCAGTCTGGGTACTGACCCATCTCACCTGCCCTGCCTCTAATTTATTACTCCAGCCACATGTCATCCATGTCTATCTTTCCTCTTTCTCTTCTTTCTCCTTTTCTCTCCTTCCCTTTCCTCCCTTATTCTTCTCTGCCCCTCCCCCTTTTGATATATTCTTTTATATAGTTCAGGCTGGGCTTCTCTATGTACCAGAGGCTGGCCTTGATCCCCTGACGACACCTACCAAGTGCTAGGATTACAGGCACGGGGTACCACACATACCCCAACTTCTTTTCAGTCAGCTACTGGCATGTTCTGAACCACGATTTCTGGTTTTTTTTTCTTCTCCTACCTTCAGTCCTTTCTCTCGTTCTCTCTCCCTGTGTCTCCTGGCCCTCATTTCAGTGAGAGAGGTTAATACTATTTCTGCCCTACAGGCTGCCTTTCACACACTGTTTCTCTGTCTTCTCCCTCACTTCACTTTCTCTGTTTACACTCTTGACTGTGAATGCTTACTGCCTCTCTCCATGTGTCCCTCTGCCTGTCGCTGATTAGAGAATCAGCTTGTGTCCTTTCTGGAACCCAGCATGCACAGTCAGGCCTGCCTAGGTAGGTACCTGCTCTTCTGCCTAGCACCTACGTACATCACACGGGTGCTCCACATTTTGATTGGTCACCAGAATATCCGCTCTCCACCTGTAGAATTGAACTAGGGAGTAGGCTTCAGGAACTTGTAACTTGGACCTGGGAGTATCTCTTGCTGGTATTAAGGTTGGTCATTAGAATGCTGGAACCAGAAATGATCTTTTAGAGACCCTATTCCTTGTTCAGGTACAGCCGGATTACCAGAATTTACGTTCTGCAAAATCAGGGCGGCGTCTCTGTCCCGCTGCGCCCCCTTGTGGTGGAATTGATCGCACGGCAAGGCACTGCCCGCTGCAGAGACAGCTAGCCCCTGAGGCAGGGGGACCCCTTCCAGTGGGAGGGGGAGGGGGATAAATCAGAAGTACAAACCGTGTAAGCAGACTCTCGGGACAGTTCTATGTAGCAAGAGTTAGAAGAAGATATGGGGTGTATGGTAGGATGAGACTGTTTCAAACAGTTTACATGTGTCTCATGTATATATGTGTGTGGTATGTATGTAAGTATAAATGAATTATGTAAATGCTTGTGTATGTCTCTGCAGTGTGTGGACAGTGTGTGTGGAGGCCAGAGGACAGCTTCTGGTGCTGTTCCCCAGGCATTATCTAAACCTTGTTTTTGTGAGGCAGTGGCCTGGAGCCCAACATCGAGGCTAAGCTGGTGGCGCACACACCTGGGAGGTCCTCCTGTCTCTGTCTCCCTCACATGGGGATTACAAGAGGAGCCTGCATATCCAGCCTTATATTTACTTTAAATGTGAGCTCTGGGGCTCACACTCTGTTCGTGTTTGCAAAACAAGTACTTTACAAACTGAGCTATCTTCCGGGTCTCATTTGTTTGCTGTTGAGACTGTCTTATGTCCTAGCCTAAGCTAGCTTGGAAGTCACTGTGTAGTTCAGGCAAGCCTTGAACTCTCAGTAGTAGGATTAGAGGCATGCGTCACCATGCCAACCTAACGCCATTCACTCATTACACTGGTGTGATGTGTGCTGCCATTCAAAGCACAAGCCTGGGCCCTGACTCACTCAGCTGACTAGACTCCACTGGGACTGGAGCGAGTTGTGTGACTGCATGTCCCAATCTGATGTACAGAATGCCCGTGTAGTGTCCTAGAACAGAAAACATGGTTGGTAGAATGCTTTATTAAAACAACCCATGGGTTCAAGATCGCAAGCTTGTATGATTATTATAGTAGAGAAATCAAGAAAAGCCTCCCAGAATGTAATATTATCCACCAGCAGAGGACAGCAGGAAGAGAACTGGTTGTTAATTACTTCGTCTGTGTGTGTGTGTGTGTGTGTATGTGTGTGTGTGTGCGCGCGCGCGCTGTGGCACACATGTGGAGGTCAGAGGGCAGCTTCGAGGAGTTGGGTTTTCTACCTCCACCATGTGGGCTTTGGCACAGTGTCACTCAGGTCATCAGGATACTCAGCGGCCAACTTTACTCACTGGCCCCAGGAAGGGAATCCTCAAGTGACCAAGGGCATGTGGGAGAAAATGTGCATACTCACATGGTTAGGATTTTTTTTTTAAGGACTTATTTTATGGTTCAGTTGTGGTGGTGCATACCCTTAATCCCAGCACTTTGGAGGCAGAGTAGGTGGATCTCTGTGAATTTGAAACTAACCTGGTCTACATAGCAAGATCCAGAATGGCCAAGCTACACACATGGACATACAGACACAGACACACAGACACAGACACACACACACACACACACACAGTGTGTGCAATGAGACCAGAAGAGGACATCCGTTACAACTGTTACAGGCAGTTGTAAGCTGCCTGAAGTGTGTGTTGGGAACCCAGTATATGCTTTTAACCACTAAGCCACCTCTCCCGCCCCAGCAAGGGTGGGGTTTAAGCTCTAAGAAGTTGCTTCCGTGGGTCTCGCTGGCTGTTAGAACATCACCACAGATCTAGTGGCCTAAACAGCACAAGCTCATGTTCTTGATCTTCTTAGGTCAGACTGCATGGGTCTCACCAGCCTAAGATCAGGATATTGGCAGGATTGATCCCTAGGGAGAATCCGCCCTCTTGACGTTTCCAGCTACGGCCCCTGGCCCCTTCCTTCTTCAAAGTCAGGGGTGTTGCCGTTCTCTGGGCTTAATTATGTCTTTATTCTTTTTTCCTTCGATTTAGCCTGGAAAGGTTTGTGTATTCTAAGTATTTATGAGACTCAGGAATCTTTTTTTTCTTTTTATCAATTATTTATTGTCACCTATTTATTTATTTTAAATATATTATGTTTGTGCATGTGTGTATGTGCATGCTACGGCTTTAAAAAGGCTATTTGGGACAGCATGATAGTTCAGTAGGTAAGGTACTTGTTGACAAACCTGACAAGTGTTGTTAAAGCACACATGGTGGAAGGCATGTGTGTGCATTTGCATACACACATGAACAAATAAATACATGTGGTTTTAAACTGTAAACGGAGATTGGAATTCAAGGCCAGCATCAGTTCGAGGTCAGCCTGAGCTACCTGAGACTGTGTCAAAAAAGACTGCTTTGAATGGAAGCATGCATGCACTTGCTTTATGAGCTAATGTTTTCAGCTTCTGCTCTTACTAGCCGGGAGCCTCCTGACTGGTGGCCACGGCGACATAGGTTGTAGAAGGGGCTGGGTGATGGATCAGCTGTGGCGATGAGCTCACAGGACAAAGTGGAAGGGAGGACTCAAGTCTCTTCCTCCCACATCTGCAGGTGACCAGGGCAGTTCTGAGCTCTCCTGGACACGGGCTACACCTCCAGGAAGGGGTCTGTCCAAAGGGACCCCCACCACAACCAAACCTGGGTCCTCGGTTACCACTAGCACCAGCAAGAGTCCAGGCCACCCCTTTCCAGCTCCAAGGGCCCGTGAAGACACAGGTGAGGTGTGGACAAAGAGGAGGCCTGGGGGGGTATGTGTTATGGGGTTCAGAGATGGGCTTCAAGTTCCTAGGGGTAACCTACTTCTTACTTCAAAGACCAAGCAAAGCAATCGCCTCAAACTCACAGACACTCTCGCCTCTGCCTCTGAAATGCTGGGATTAAAAGCATGGACTACCACGTCCGACTAGCTCACTTCTTTTCATTCAGTTTAGAACCCCAGCCCACGAGATAGATAAGGTTGTTCTTCCCTCTCTAATAAAATCTCTCTGTAAACACATGCATAGACATGTACAGACCCGTGTCCCCTGGGTGATTTCAAACCCTGTCAAGTTGAAAGTGAATGTTAATTGTCACATAGAGTCTCACTGTGGGTGTTTCCTCGGAATCTTCTCGCATCCCACAGCGTGTCCACCTTTCTGGTCCCCTCCACTCTCCAGCCGGAATTCCTCCGTACTTGTATTCATGTATGTTCCCCTCATAGGCCACCAGGTGGCGGCAGGAACCTCACAGGAGGCTAGGAGGAGGGGCACTAGGGCCTGGTGAAGTCTGCCGGTGACCCATGATGTCACGAAGATCTTTGCTTTCCCATTGGTCATTTCCTCAAAGGCCTTTACTGGACAAGGCGGATAGGGCAGACTGACCTCTGACTGATCTGCCCCTCTTTTCTCCAACTCCAGGTTCACCAAGAAAGCCAAAACCTGAGCGCCGGCCGCTGCGGCCCACCTCAGCCAGGACAGCACGCACCACCTCATCCCCTGCTTCCTCCACCTCACCAGAGCCTTCTGGCTCACGGCAGACCTCTGGCTCCTGGCCACAACTCATCCCAGACTCGGCTTCAAAGCAGGAGGGGACATCTAGCCCTCCCAAAACATCGCCACCCACCCCAGGACTTCCCTCCCCAACAAACTTTGCTGTGTCCACTCCCGATGCCACTTTGCTTCCAACGCATACCCCAGAACTTCCAGGCAGCCCAGCACCCACCTCCCCTGAAGGGCTAACCTCTGACTCCTCCATGCTCTCAGAAATGAGCAGCAGCCTTTCTCCTACCTCAGAGCTGACCCCAGGATCTGACACAACACCAGACCTGGGCACTGCACCCAAAATAATCCCAGAAGGTTCTGACTCCTTAGACCTCCCCATGAGCCCCAGGACCCCCACACAGCCATTCACAGCCTCTCACCACACCAGCATCCCTCCTCCCACCACTACCCCTCATCCTAGCACCCCCTCTTACTCCACCAGCACCCCTCACCCCACCACCATCCCTCTACTCAACACGACTTCCTACCCCACCATGGCCCCTCAGCCGACCACAAAGGCTCAGCGTCCCAGGAGCCCTGACCCCACCACAAGTCCTCACCCTCCCACCAACACTCACCCTTCCTCGACCCCTGCCGCCCCTACGGAGTCCCTCGCAGCCTCTCCAGAGACAACATTTTCCTCTCCCACTGTACAACCGAGGGTCAAGCTTAGGCCACAACCCGAGCTGACCTCTGTGGGAGCCCCGCCCACAGGCACATCCCAGCCGCAGAACCTAGAGCCCTCTCCAGCCCCAAGCACAGACCCATTATCCACAGAGGTCTTCAAACCACCCGAAAGCCAGACCTTCCACTCAGCTTCAGATCCCATGGTGACTCCTGACCTTCCCATCTCCTCTGTGGCCTACCCATCTGACCAACCTCCTCCAGAACACCTCACTCAAGGGCCAACCCCTAATCACAGCCCAGGTCCCTTTGGGCCATGTGTGTCCCCAGTACCACCTGTAAGGGTCATGGCTTGTGAGCCACCTGCCTTGGTGGAGCTTGTGACTGCGGTGAGGGAGGTGGGTGACCACCTGCAGAGGCTGACCCGGGTCCTGGAGCAGGACCGGCAGGAGCGCCAAGTCCTGGGGCTGGGCCTTGTCCAGTTGGTAGAGGCTGCCCAGGGGTTGGGGCAGCTGAGTGAGACTGTAAAGAGGCTAGCAGAGGTGGCCTGGCCCCCCAGCACACCTGTGCCCACGGCCACCACCACAGAGGAGGAGGACAGGCCCCTGAGGGGAGATGTGTGACCCATTCTGAAATTTGTGGTGCTTAAAATACCCTCAAACAAACAAAAGCCAAAGTCTCCACAATCAAAGTGTGGGTGCTGTTACTGGGGAGCAGGGGGCTCTGGAGGGACAGAGTCACAAAGCTGACCCTAACTCATGGCTGCCGCCTGTGATAGAGATGGTGGTGACGCTGACCATGACGATGGTGATGGTGGTCGTGGTGAGGCAATGGTGGTTGACGGTCGTGTGCTCATGGTGTTGCTGGTGATGGCAATGGCGGGGTGACGGTGGTGTCGACAGGGATAATGGTGAGTGACAGGACGGGGCTTAGGATGAAGGTCGTGGTGATGAATGCATCGAGTGTGACGGCAGTAGCGATGATGTCATGACGGCATGATGGAGTGATGGCGGTGACGCAGAGGTGATGTTGGTAATGGCGGAGACATGATGACACTGACATGCTAGCAGTGCTGGCGCTAATGTCGGCCATGCTAGTGGTGATCATTATGACAGTCCTGACACTGATGAATCTGTGGAGGCAGGACGCTGTCTTAGCCACGGTATGCCAAGCTTTAAGGACACAGCACACAGTTCATAAGTCTGAATGGGCGGGATAGCATCACCATCACAGGGACGAGCACTTATGGGGTGTGTCTGTATCAGACTTTGTTTGCAGGTTCTCGCCCTTCCTAATGCTGCGACCCCTTAATACAGTTCCTCATGTTGCGGTGACTCCCCCAACCACACATTTATTTTTGTTGGTATTCATAGCAGTAATTTTGCTGCTGTTACGAATCGTACTATAAACCCCTGGTGGGCAGGATGGTCTTAGGTGACCCCTGTGAAAGGCGACCCACAGGTTGAGGACCGCTGGTTTAGAGGCTCTGCGGCCGGCTGTCATTCCATCTCCGTTAACACTGACTGGGGTGGGTACTGTTACCACAGCTCAGCAGAGGAGGAGATGCACTCCCAGCCTGCACGCTGGGGTGGAGCCCTTGCGAGGAGTAGTCCCGGGCCAGCTCCTGAGCCTCTTCGCCTCCGTTCCCCACCTATAAACGGCGATAATAATAGTGTATGTCTCATGGGCATGCGGAGATGACTGGATGGGACGCTGTATTTCTGAGCGTGCTCAGACCCTCAGTGCATGTGAGAGGGACCCATCTATTATCCCTGTCTTGTGCCCCACTCCATGCGGCAGCCTCGGTTGGCAGCCCAAGCCCGTCTCCTCCAGACCCTTTTGAGAGAAGGTTCCATGCATGTAGCCCAGTCTGGCGTCTCATGCAGTGTGTTATAGATGCCCACAAGCTCCCGACCTTCTCGCCTGTATCTCCTGAGTGTTAGCAATGAAGATGTACAGTATCACACCTGCTTCTATGCACCACTGGGGGTTGAACCTAAGGCTTCATCCATGCTGGGCACGCATTCTACCACCTGAACTTCATTTCTAACTTAGTATTATGTGGCCACATTGAACCAACTGGCCTTGAGTCTAGTCTTGCAGCCTGTATACCTCTGGAACTTTTGTTCATTTCTCAGAGCCTCAGTTTTCTCCTCTGTAAAGTGGGAATATTCATCGCAGGAAGCCCACAGGGTGAGGATTACCATTGAGTTAGTTCATGTACAGGCAGAGATGACAGGTGGTACATACTCACTTATGAAGACTGAGCCCAGGGCTAATGAGACAGCTCAGTGGGTAGACACTTGCTACATAAGCCTCAATGAGAGAGAAGGGGAGTACTCCCCATGAGTACTGGGATTTCAGGCATGCACCACCTGAAAACAAGTTCCTGCCCACATCAGTGCAGCCTGCATTGCTGAAAGGACTCAGGGCTCTCTGCCCACCATCAAACCCACACAGTAGAGCTGCGACGCAGTCCTGGAAACAATAAGGTACATGCCCCTTCTTTGACTTCATCCTGGGGTTCCAGACTAAGACTTTCACGACTCCCCCTATCTTAGTGACCTGAGCAGGTGCCTTCCTATCTCTGCACCTTTCCTTACTGGTCTGAAAACTGAGGACCAGCTTGGAAGGCACTCCACCCCTCTCACTCCAGTTCTGACCCCTGAAACAGTGGCCAGGAAACCGGTCCCTCCTCCTCTTCCAGCTCTCGACTCAGAGGTCACCGAAGGTGATGGAGCCTGGCGCCCCTGCACTCCTGCAAAGGCCAGTAGGGTCCAGTTACTGATTCGGGCAGGGAGTAGGATAATGCCCAGGGGTCTTAATAGATGGTCACTCTGGTCCCGCCAGCAGGCAAAGGCACATGCAGGGAACTCTCTGGTCCTTAGACCTCATTAAGCCAAAGACTTAAATAACTACTGAGAGCTAAACTTGGGAGGGTAGGGCTTCTGCTGCCTTCTCCTTCCTGTCCTGGCTCATTAAAGAGTGTCATAGAGCAGTACCCCAGATTGGAAAAACAGTTGTCTCTATCCCTGGTTGGGATCAGGTGGACCCTAGCTGCGGGGTCATTTCTCTGAATATGCCAGAGAGCCCAGCTTGGGAGATGGCCTTTGGCTTTTCTGCAAACCAGAGGTGTGTGGGTGTGTGATGGGTGTTCTAGCCCAAGGTCTCTCTACCCCCCGATATCTTCTGCCAGCCCCATACAAGCGGGTACCTAATTACTCAGTCACCCTATCCCTGTTTGGCTGAGCAGCTAAGCCCAAACATCTGGCTCCAGGGCCCACAGCCAGGATGGGTAGCCAACCCCACCCGCTGCTGGCCCTGACCCTCGACACCTCCTTCAGGACAGCTGAGCTCTGTGTCTGCTTGCCAGCTTGCGACAAGCCCAGAACAGTAGCTGCATAGGACTAGCAAGCTCAACGGGTGTAGATAAACTACAAACTTGAACTCTATTAAACACAACTCCAACACATATACTCATATGTAGTGGGAAATATTTAAATTTCCAACCCAAATATGACCAGTCAATGAAAACACAACTCAGTAATTATGAATATATTCTGTAAACCCTTCACAGGAAAGGGGAATTAGTATCAAAATACAAGGCCGGGGCTATTCACAACACTAATACACATGTGTGTGTGTGCGCACACACATACACACATACACATCAAAACACATGACACACACACATCAAAACATATACCACAAACACACACACAAATACACACACATACCAGGAGCAAAGACAATATCTTCAGTCAGATAAAGCAAGATGTGTATCTGTTATGATCCACCTGGGATATGACTGTGGACAGAGAAGAGTGGATCGGATAGATCATGGTGCTAGGAAGCCTATTCAGAACACTTGATCTGTATTGCAACATCACACCCTGAACAGCGGCAAGAGACATCCAGCATCGACTCCTCAGAGGTTGGTCAGGATCCCACTCCCAAGACCTGTCAAACCCCCTACATCTTAGCAATGTAGTTCAAATTTGTTACTTGGGGCTGAGAATGTAGCTCAGTTGGTAGAGTACTTGCCTAGCATGCACAAGGTCCTGGGTTTGATGCCCCCCTACCCTGCCACTGCCGCACTGCATAAACTGGGTTTAGTGGGTGTGTGCCTTTAATCTCAGGCCCAGGGAGACAGAGGAAGGAAGATTAAAAGTTGAAAGTCTTGGCTGCATAGGAAGTTTGAAGTCAGCCTGGCCTACAAGAGACTGTGTCTGAAAATTAAAAACAAACAAACAAACAAACAAACAACAACCAAAAACCTTACCTATGAGAAGGGCCACTGGGCTTTTTGTGTCTCTGTACTAAGCTCTTTGGAGGTGAGTTTTGACCCTGTTTCCTGCAAGAGGCATGGATAGTGGGCAGTTGTTATTTTTAAAAAGAGTTCCTGGTAGGTGGCACACACATTTTATGCAGCACCTGGATGCAAGAACCAGGTGGATCTTCCAGGGCTACATAGTAAGACCTTGTCTTAGAGAGAGAGAGAGAGAGAGAGAGAGAGAGAGAGAGAGAGAGAGAGAGAGAGAGAGACAGAGAGAGAGAGAGAGAGAGAGAGAGAGAGAGAGAGAGAGAGACAGAGAGAGAGACAGAGAGAGACAGAGAGAGCGACAGAGAGCGACAGAGGGAAACACAAAGAAAACCTGACCTTGAACTCACAGAGGCCCACTTGCCAAGCTTGTCTGTGTTTTGCCTGTGTATGTCTGTGTTCTGTGGGTGTGCCTGGTATCCACAGAAGCCAGAAGAAGGAAGGCATCAGATCTCCTGGAACAGGAGTTATGGGTGGTTGTGAGCTGCCACGTGGGTTCTGGGAACTGAACCCTGGTCCTCTGCAAGGTCAGCAAATTTCTTAACTGCTGAGCCACTTCTCCAGCCTCCTGGCGGTGAGCATGTTAAGATAACTGATGTACTCATGAGGACGTGTCTTGCCCACAGCACCCCCTGAAATCAAAATCCATGGCTCTTAGCAGTCACTGATGGTCCAGGGTCTAAGCTGCCTCACCAGCTCCATTCTGACTACAGGCAGTCTTTTCTAGATATTTCCTGTGAATGCAATCGCCACTTGTGGTCCCCTGTAGCTGCTTCTTTAACGGTTCAAGGTGCCTCTGTGACACTCAGGAGGATGTGTGCCCCACTCATTCCTCAGCTGGACCTGGTAGTATCTCATGCACAGATGAGCCACGATCTTCGTGGGATGTTTGAGCTGTCTCGACTCTCTGGTAACATTGCTGTGAGCACGTGTGTGCACGTGTATGTGTATATATACTGAGTACACGCATGTATTTGCATAGACACTGAGTACACGTGTGTATGTACAGAAGCGGGCAATCCGTGCCAGGTGCCCTCTTCAATCGTTTTCGACTTTTTTTTTTTTTTTAATAAACGTGTTTCATCCCGGCATATAATGAATCTTGGTCATTTTCATTCTGTCTTCCTCCTTCATGCCGCTCCCCTCCTGCCAGAGCCTTTCTTCCCAGCAGGTCTTCTTTCTTTCCTTCCTTCCTTCCTTCCTTCCTTCCTTCCTTCCTTCCTTCCTTCTTTCTTTTTTTTTCTTGGCTTTTCGAGACAGGGTTTCTCTGTGTAGCCCTGGCTGTCCTGGAACTCATTCTGTAGACCAGGCTGACCTCGAACTCAGAAATCCGCCTGCCTTTGCCTCCCAAGCCCAGCAGGTTTTCTTAGTTTCATGGTTGTTTTTAATGTTCCCATTGAGTTTAGTTGTGGCTACTTACAATGCTGAAGAAGACGACACTTTCCCTCCCCTCCCCTCAACAATGAACTACCAGGAGCCATTCAGAAGGGAGTGGGGTGCTCACGAGCCTCTCTCCATCCACGATGCGCCCAACCTGGTGTAGACAACTACAGCTTTGGTGAGCTCCTGAGAGCGGCGGCCATGTCACATCCGGAACATCCGGAAGGAGGCGCACGTCACATCCGGAAAGCAGTGTCTCCCAGCCCTCCTTCCCACCCTCCCATTCTTACAACCTCGCTTCTTCCTTCGAGATGGACAGGGCGACTTAGATGTCCGGCTGAGGGCTAAACACTCAGACCCTTGTTCTCAGACCTTTGACCAGTTGGGTTTCTCTGTTAAACTACCATACACTGCAAAAATCCACCTGATCTCCACCCCTCACACCCCAACAAGTTTTCTCTGTGTAGCCCTGGCTGTCCTGGATCATTCTCTAGATCAGGCTGGCCTTGAACTCAGATCCATCTACCTCTGCATCCCGAGTCCTGGGAATAAAGACATGTGCCGCCATCACCTGGTTTACCCGGTTTTTTGAAACAGTCTCTCACTAACCCTGGAGTTCACCAAGGGGTTGGCGAGGGGATCCCCCTGCCTCACCTCCCTAGCCCTGGCTCGGGAGCAAGCACCTTTCCTCACCGATAGCTCTTACTGGTCCCAGCTGATGGTAAATGCTCCAGTGTGTGAGGGGCCCAGCTTCTCACACAAACACCTCGGCAACATAAGTGTACTCATCTCCACCTCACACTTAAGCAGCCCCCCATTTCCCTCCCAACCTGAGCTCACACATGCCCACGCATATCCACGTATACACCTGCCGTCTTCACACACCCTTGCACACACCCACTCTCTCATTCACACCTTTGCTCTCCAACTGCCCCTTGCATTCATACTCTTAGAAACGCCACACTAGCTTGTTATCCACACCCGCAGTGCCCACAACTCATATTTTTTCACACTCAAGCTCACACTCACTCCTGTGTGCCTGCACGCATATTTACACCCGTGGACACACCTGCACACTCACATTTACAACTAACCCCCTCACCCTCACACCCACCTGTTTACACACACATTTGTGATCCTGCACACACAGCATGGACTCTTTCGTGAACACAAACAACATACGTCCACACTCACTCATACTTACCCACGGACAAAGGCATTCACCTTCGAGTCTACTTCACACTTCATATTCACGCTTTTGTTCATGTGCATACTTAGGTTCACACACACCTTTGAGCACATGATCATAGTAACTCTAGCCCTCACTTCCACACCCACACATATACACTCACATAACAGACCCACGCTCACACCCACACACTCACATCTATACTTTTGTCCACACTTTCTTGGATAGATCATATTCACACTCACTGTGAACACACCTGTGTTCACTCTTGAGCACACAAACCCTCATGTTCACACCCACCCTTATACTCATACGAGTACTTCATGTTCACACATATTCTTGCACACAGTGAACATTCTTACATGAATGACATCACACACTCTTCCTCACTCTCATATTCACATCCATACTCCTGCACATATGAGCAGTCTTCACACTCCCACCCACATTTCATATTTGCACTTATTTTCCACACCATTCGATTCACTCTTGTACACACGCACACTCAGATTCACACCTACCCTCATACACAGACACGCTATCCCATTAGCCCTAGCAATAACCTCCACACACACATGTGTACACTCATGCCCATGTACATCCATTTACTTCCACACCTACACTGGTGCACACTCAGATTCACACCTGCTCACACTCATGCTCACCTCCGAATGCACAAATACTATCATATCCACATGTACACTCAATCTTACACCCCACACTTCAGATTCTTCAGATTTCTGCATTTGCACCCACCCTTGCACACTCAGGAAACCACGATTATGATCACACTAGTCCCAGCACCCCCACACTCACTCATGCACACTAGTGTATGCTCATACTCACTTGTACTCACGTCCACAGTTGTGCGCTTGCTCGTCTCCACCCTCACATTTCCTATCACACTCACTTTCACGGTCATGTCTCGACTCCTGCACATACCAGCACAATCTCATAGTCACACCCACACACACACCCTGCACGTAAGGTTCACATTCACACCACAATAACTTCTGTATGCACGCACACTCCCACAATCACTCCCACCTCACAGACTCCTGCGACCACTCTCGCACCCTCGTGTGTCACACCCACCCACACTCACACGCAAACATATACTCAATTTCTTCCACACCCTAGTGGCTGTGGCTGCATATGCGTTCTCACGGGTATCCATGCCCCTTCTCTCACGCCCCTGTGGCTCAACAGTGAGGCTGCTTCTGGGATTTGAATTCCAGCTCTACTGCTGGCAAGTGTGTGAGCTCTGACCAGGCTGTGACTGCTGCGCAGCACCACAGCCTGAAAGGTGAAGTGTGGCTGTCCCAGGGACCCCTCTGGCATGCTAAGAAGGAGGAGTTAGTGAGCAGGGAGCGGCTGTGAGAGGTGGGTGCCCTTGGGGTGAACCGGTGCTGTTAGAGTTGCTAATTAGTGTTGTCCTTCCCCTTGGACCCTCCCTAGGACTCTTCAGCCCTCCCCTGCTGCTCAGCTTGGTGCCTTGTCATTGTCACCTTCCAGCTAATCCTCAGCTGCCACCACCAATTAACAAATGCACAGGCGCCCCTGCGCCCCACTGGCCTCGCGTCCCCGCTTACCCAGCGACACCCTCTTCTCAGGCACCTCCAGCTTTTATGGGACACATTCTTGGCCTAATTGCTCATGCTATTTTAGATCCACGGAGGAGGTGGCAGGACGTCTTGACACAGCTCACCCCCTTTGCTGTCTCCATCTATTCTTTCTGAAGAGCCTCTATTCTCAGGCGCCCCACTGGCTGCCCAGGATAGCAACTGTCATCCCTGCCGCTTTGGCTGGAACTCAGAATCCAGGGATCCTTGGGGTCATTTCACACGCAGACACACATGGTCTATCAGCCCCCACCAGGCAGCACCTCGTAGCCACAGCAGGGGTACTGGGAGTGTGTGCAGGGGGCTTGGGAGCCAGTGACACATGATCCATTCCTGAGTTGTAGCTTTGGTCTGGGCCAGCAGCCAAGCAGGGCATGGAGAGGAAGAGAGTGTTTGCAAACAAGGTGGGTGCCAGGAAGGGGCTGGGGGGAAGCAGGTGAGAAGGAGCAAGGAACCAGATGGGTGAGGACTGGGGACTGGCTGGGGCTCCTGTCTGACCTTCCTTGCCCAGCTGTGCTGACACAAGCGTGTGTACATGGGCACACACATGGATGCATGCATACGCTCACGTACAAGATCTCTTAGACAGACACAGGCTCAAACACTCAGACACAATATTCACAAAATGTTATCTCCCACAAAATACCATGAGTGGCCTTGTTTTTTGAGACAGGGTCTTTCTCTGGGACCTAGGACTCATAGATTAGGCTAGGTTGGAAGGCCAGGGAACCTCAGAGGTCTGCCCGTCTCCATTCTCAGTGCAAGGATTTTTAAAAGAATGCCCTTAAAATTGTTGGAACTCGGGTCTCCATGCTCTCCTGGCCAGCACTCCACCGACTGAGCCATGCTCCCAGCCAGAACTGTGTTTTCATCACATTGACACCACACAGACTCTCTCTCATTAGGTAGAATAAAGAAGACTCGTAGAATTAATCAGCTCCTGGGACTGGGGGTGTGGCTCTGTTGCTGGAGTGTCTGTTTCCGCACACATGGAGCCCAGAGTTAGAATCCTAGCACCGCATAAACCCACCATGCCTGTAATCTCAACCCTGAGGAAGTGCAGACAGGAGGATGACGAGTTCAAGATCATCCTCAGCTACACAGAGAGTTTGAGGGCAGCTTGCCCTATGTGAAATCCTGACCAAAAAAAAAAAAAAAAAAAAAAAAAAAAGAGAAGGGTGGAGAGACACCTCAGTAGTTAAGAACACTAGCTGCTCTTCCAGAGGACCCTGGTTCAATTCCCAGCACCCATATGGAAGTTCACAACTGAGTATAACTCCAGTTCCAGGGAATCTGACACCCTCACACAGACATATAGGAAGGCAAAACCAATGCACATGAAATGAAAATAATTTTTTAAAAATGGGGAGTTTGATAGCACATGCCTTTAATATCAGCATTGGGAGGTAGATGCAAGTGGGTCTCTGAATCTGAGGCCAGCCTGGTCTCCATAGTGAGTTCTGGGGCAGCCACGGCTACAGAGTGAAATATAGAAACTAAAACAAAACCAAACTGTAAAAACTGGATAGGTGAGACGGCTCAGGGAAAGGCACCTGCCTCTAAGTCTGTCAACAGGACGGATCCAATTTCTGCACCAAGTTGTCCTCTGCCTCTGCAGGCATGTGGTGGCATGAACATATATATAATGATTGAGTGTCTTTAAAATTAAAAATTAAATAGCTATCCAAACGATATTTAGATACCTGCCATCACAGATTCCATGTAAGAGCGGCCCAATGTGGGGGTCCTTACCGAAGTACCAGTTGGCCTTACGACCTACCTCTGTGTCTCTGTTTGTCTCTGTCTCTGTGGGTGTCTCTGTCTCTATGAGTGACTCTATCTCTGCTCCTCCCAGTCTTTCCCAAGTGAACAGAGTCACAGCACAAGACTCAGTTGCCAGGGGAACTTTATTTGCAGAGAGCAGCTGAGACAAGTGTACCTCACACAGAGGGTGGGTCCCAGCATGCAGGTGGGTGAGCGACAGAAGCCAGAGCAGATCTGAGTGAGGTGAAGCTGCATTCGAGAAGATGGGATGAGAAAGCCAGTTGGACAGTGACAAGAGGCCCACGTGGTGGGGAGCGATGCTGAGAAGATGTGACTGTCTACTCATTTGGCTGCTACTGCAGCCTGGGCATTGCTCAGAGATGTAGCGTCAGTCCTTCAGGGGCCAAAACCCACCCTCTGGGAGCTCCAAAAATAAGTGAACAGGTAGCAAAGTTTCAGTGCACACCACAGAAGTAAATAGAAGGAACATCGAGTGTAGGGGGGCTTAGGATTGTGACGTTCACAGCAGGTGGGCATTTTACCTGGGTTTGTGGGGAAGACTAGTTAAAGTGGGTGAGATGGCACAGAGTTATGCAGGACAGCCGAGCATGGTGCATGCCTGCTATCTCAGGACTCAGGAAGCTGAGGCAGGAGGATCCAGAGTTATATAGACCAGAGCCAGCAAGATGGCTCCTGTAGCTAAAGACACTTGAAGGCATACAAGAATTCATTCAGTTCCATAGCTGGGCCCCAAGGTAGAAGGAGAGCGCTGACTCCTAAAACTCCTCTGACCTACACATAGCACTACACACACACATATACACACATGCTATGTACACACACATATGTGCATGCACACAGATACACACACACACACACATATATATACACATACATACATACATACATACATACATACATACATATGTGCACATATAAACGCACGTGTGTACATTCACAAACACACGCACAGCATTAAGGAGGGACAAAGACAACATGTAGGACAGATAAGGGACAGATTGAAGACAGAGAAGAGGCCACAGCTAGGCAGCTCAGGCTAAGCAGGTCTCAGCATGCCGGTTGCTCCCCCTTTGCAGCCTCCTGTCCTCCTAGAGACCCGTCTTCTCTCAGCTCCTTTGCCAATTCCTCAGTCTCCCCCTCCCTCAGCTTCCAGGGTTGGCCTAGATAGCTCTTGATGGAGCTCACAGGGTTCCGCTTCCGGGGGTGAGGATCTAGCAGCCCCCACAGGAGAGTGTCTGCTGCAGGTGACAGGCTATACCATGGCTGTGGCCGGTCTTGGGGCTGGCCAGAAGCCTGCCAGATGAGAAAATCCTCAAAGAAAGGGTCAACCTCCACCAGGGGCTGGTCCCAGGGGAAGTAGCCAGTAAGAAGGCAGAAGATCAGGACCCCCAGAGCCCAGGCATCCAGGGAAGGTTGAATGGGTAGTCCTTCAGGAAGGGGTGGTGGGGCACAGAGTTCAGGGGCAGTGTAGGGGATAGGTGGCCCAGTGAGACGGAGCAGGGTCCCTCGGGGCCGGGTGTGGCCAAAATCTGTCAGCTTGACACGCTGGCAGGCTGGGTCACACACCAACACATTCTCTGGCTTCAGGTCCCGGTACACCAGGCCATGGGAGTGAATGTGCTCCAAGGCAGAGGCCAGTTGGGCTGCACAGCGCTGGGTGGCTGGCTGTGGGAGACCCACCTGCAGGGGGAGAGATGGTGAATGTACACTGCTCCCCCAGCTGTTGAGGGAAAACGCAAAAGGAGGGCTTCTTTTGAATCCCATGTACAGATGCTGCGGGGAAAGCTGAAAAGGCCAACAAACAGGTCACACCAGCGAGGCCTAGGCCTGCCTAGCGTGACTTGGTGAGGCCTCTGTGTAGGTCTGTGAGACTTGTGACCCTCGTGAGGTCTTGTGGGATCTGGTGAGAGTTGTGACCCTTGGGAGGCCTACTTTAAGCCTGTGAGGCCTGTGAGCCTTGCGAAGCCTACTGTGAACTTCCGAGGCTTAGAAGCCTGTGAGTCCTTCGAGACTGTAATGCCTATGAGGCCCAGTACAAAACCTCTGAGATCTCGTGTGAGTATTAGTGTGAACCTGTGTGGGGGTGAGGCCTGTGAGCCTGTGAGGCCCAGTGTGAGCCTGTCAGGTGTAAACTACCAAGGTTTTCGTGAGGCATAGCGTGTGTCTGTGAGGATGTGAGCCTGTGAGACCTATGAGGTCCAGTGTGAGCCTGTATGGCCTAGGAGTCCCTGAGGCCTGGTGCAAGCCTGTCGAGCCTTTGAGGACTTCAGGCCTGTAAGATCTAGTGTGAGCTTGTGAGGCCTGTGAACTTCTGAGGTCCCTGAAGTCTCGTGTGAGCCTACAAGTCCCATGAGCTTGTAAGAATGCTGAGGCTTAGCATGAGCGTGTGACCTGAAGAGATCTGTGAGGCCTGGTGTGAACTGACGGATCCCAGAGAGCCCATGAGGCCTGTTAACTCCCACAGAGAAGACTATGAGCTTGTGAGGGTTGGTTAATCTCAACAGGACAGTCAACAAAATCTAAAGTGACTCAGAAAATCCAGTGTGTCCGAACACAGTGAACATAATTCCTGTGGATCATATTGTTTGGAGCTTCCCATAACTGCTGGCGAGGCTCACGAAGGCATGCTCAGGGCCTACCTACTCACCTTGGGCTGGATGAAGGTGATGAGGTCCCCATGGAGAACAGGTTCTGTCAGGAAGCTGTAGGAATTGGTTGACTCAATACCAATGCCATAGGCTGCCACGATGGCTGAATGTGTGCCCAGTGAGAGGCCCACGCAGAATTCATACAGGAAGCCACGGAGGGAAGTGGAGTGCTTGGGGAGCTGCTTCAGTGCCAGAGGTGTTCCTGGACAGGGGAGGGGCAGATGTAACCGGGATGGATATCAGAGGTGGGTAACAGCGTAGGTCACTGGGACCAGCTTTCTCCATCCCTGTGTGCCAGCCTTCTGGATGCTACCATCTCCAGATGCCATGTCTACTCCGCATTTCAGGATGAACAGAAACCGAATCTGGACTCCCCAGGGACTCTCTCTCATGATGACAAGCCCACGAGGGAGGATTTTTTTTTCTTGTTTTCTGAGATAGGGTCTCACATATCCCAGCCTCCGTGTGTATCTGAGAATGATCTTCCTCACAGGTGGGATTACAGGTGTGGACAACCATGGCTGGCACAAAGATGTGTCTGAGGCAACAGGGAAAACATGCTAAGTACAGGACAATGGGTATAGTCAGGGAGTCGTGATCCTATCTCATGTAGAAATGACTTCCTGGGTTACAAACTCCTCCAAGGCAGAAGCTTCAACTACTAGTTTTTGTTTGCTTTAATTAATTAATTAATTAATTAATTTTTGGTGTTTTTGCAACAGAGTTTCTCTGTGTAGCCCTGGCTGTCTTGGCACTCGCTCTGTAGACCAGGCCGACCTCAAATTTGGAGATCCACCTGCCTCTGCTTCCTGAGTGTTGGGATTAAAGGCATGCGCCACCACCACCTGGCCAAAGAAGCACCCCTAACTGCATAACCATCTGAGAGCCATCTCCCCACTCCCCTTTCTTTATTTTCAGTTTTTTTTTTTTTTTTTGGTTTGGTTTGGTTTTTCGAGACAGGGTTTCTCTGTGTAGCCCTGGCTGTCCTGGAACTCACTCTGTAGACCAGGCTAGCCTCGAACTCTCGAACTCAAAAATCCGCCTGCCTCTGCCTCCCAAGTTATTTTCAGTTTTATTTTATGTGTATGAAGTGTTTTCCCTACACGTATGTATGTGCACTGTGTTCATGCCTGGTGCCAAGGAAGTCAGAAGGCGGCATTGGATCCCACGGAACTGGACTTCTAGGTGGTTGTGAGCCAAATAGAACTTGGGTCCTCTGCAAAAGCAGTAAATGCTTTTAACTACTGTGCCATCCCTCTAACCAGAGAGAGAGAGAGAGAGAGAGAGAGAGAGAGAGAGAGAGAGAGAGA